>NC_091254.1:40980000-41283888 GCF_042477335.2 Ovis canadensis
GTAGTGAGGAAAAGTCATGAAGGGAAGTATTTAAGGGAAATAGCAAGATTTACTCCCAGTGTGGTCATGAGGTAACTGATTAACAGGTTGCAGTAGAATGTGATTCTTAGTTTGGGGCATAGTCACAAAGTTTGCATCATCAGTAATGATTGGTGGGACTTCCCTGGTGGTCCAGTGGCTAAGACTCCATGCTCCCAATGCAGAGGGCACGGGTTCAGTCCTTGGTTGGGGAATTAGATCCCAAATGCCGCAACTAAGACCCAGGGCAGCCAAATAAATAAATAAAATAAATATTAAAAAATAATGATTGATGATGTGAATAGGAAGAAAATAGTTGGGAGGAAACCATACAAGGAATGAATAATTGTGTTTAGCATGTGAAGTCCTTAGAATTTCTGATCTTTCCCCTCAATGGGCTGTATCGTCATATTCTTTCCAGTGGAAGTGTTCACTTGTACAACTGCAGCTATATTTTTTTCTCTTTTCTTTAGAAAAAGACCAATGTGGGAAGATAAAGGCAAGGAAACCCAATGTTTTTGGGTATCTAAATGATTTCTAAGGTTTCCCTTGTGGCCCAGCTGGTAAAGAATCCAGCCTGCAATGTGGGAGACCTGGGTTTGATCCCTGGGTTGGGAAGATCCCCTGGAGAAAGGAAGGACTACCCACTCCATTATTCTAGCCTGGAGAATTCCAAGGACTGTATGGCCCTGGGGTCGCAGAGTTGGACACGACTGAGTGACTTTCACTTTTAAATGATCTCATTGTTTGTAATGTGTGTGTATTTTTTTCTGCCGGCCTCAAACATCTCAAGAAACAAACAAAAAGTGCCTTATTACAGAGCAACACTCGCTCAGTGGTTCAGGTTGACAAGGACACATTAGAGCTCTTTCTTCTGACTTCATATAGTTGGATCCTCTTAGCATTCGGTGATACTGAACTAGTGATACTCATTAGCCTAGGGGTTTTTTGAAGCTGCTGATACAGTGTTTCTTATAGTTTAAAGTTCTTTCTCTACTTAGCCTTTTTACACATTTACAGTTCTACTCTGGATTAGTGAGGGTGCTGCCTTTCTGGAACCATCTGAATGAGTTTATAACCGGTAGGGCCCAGGTCTGCTTTCAAGGTTATGCATTGAGTTAGGAGATGACAGAATGACAACGGTAAAATGGAAGTGCTTTTCCCCACCAGCCTCTCTCACCATCTGATGTGTGGAATTTTTTCCAGCTTTCACAGCTGAGGCATTGCTAATTGTTGAATTTGCATGAAGACTGTAAGCTCTGGCAAGCCTGAAATTCATTTTGGCTCATGTCCTCAGCCTCATTCCACAAATAGTATCTCCAGCTCCAAATGCTGAGGCCAAGGGAGAAGCTCCCGAGGAGTGTAAGGCAGTGTAAGACATAACTTTGGCCTTTTCTTATTGTAGAAGGATGCATTTGATATAAGTAGAAAAGAATTCAAAAACTTAGAAAGTGTTCCCTTAGCAATACTTTTCATGTGTCATTTTAAACCAAACTACTTCACATTCTGTGGGAGAGGAACTGATTTTCTGTTCATTAGAAGCAACTTGGGCAGAGGGAAAATTAGTTTTTTTTGGGGGGGGGCACGGATTTTGATCATTTCCTTTCAGCTTCTTTCAGTTCTAGAAACAACTCAAAGATGGTAGCTATGTGGGAGGTCGATCTGTGTTTAAATCAACACTGACTCAACATATATTCAAGCCTTGCTTCAGAATTCATCATGTGGTGATAGCAAAAACAATTTCAAGGGTAAATGAACATTTTTTGAAGGTGGGGATTTTTTTGTTGCTGAAAATACTGCATTAAATGATTATGCTTCTCTTGAGTTGTAAAGAGCTAATATGGACAGGTTTTTACAGTGTGAAGATTTTTTTCTTCCTATAATTTCGGTTGATTTTACTAAAAATGGAATAAGGAGTGTCATAGGGAGGAGTCACATTGCAAACCCACCCCTACTTTTTCCCGTCCTATTAATCACATGCAGTCACTTTCTAGAGAGCAATTAGGATAAGCAACAATTTCTTCATCTTAAAATTAGCTTTTAAGAGCATCCATCTATATTCAGAGATTTAATAAACACATCTCAGCTCAACCACCTACATCGACCATGATATTATAAAATGTGATCCCTTCTCCTCTGCATTTTCATTAGACTGATGATTATTTTATTTTCTTAATGAATGAAGAATGCCTTTAGATGTCAGTTATCAAATTGGCAAATAATCCTGTTTAATAGCCAAGAAAAGAACAAAGGAAAAGACAGACTGTCCCCTCCTCCAAATGAAAAATTCAAATAAATATGGTTGGTTTGATGGATTCTGAGAGGAAAGAAATGTGAGACCAATAAATCACTGATTTTATTGCATGTTTTGAATTTTGAATTGTTTTTGGATAATATGGATCAATTGCAGACAACTGGAACAGTTCAGTTCTTAAACAATTTGCATATAAACAGGAGGAAAAAATTATCATACTAGAGTTATTTATTTCTTGATGAAAAGAGCAGAAACAACATTAAGACCTTGCGATCAGTTTTTCCAGATGCCTGAGTTTATAGTATAAATGTTTACATTGAGGGGAAAGAACTGATTTTGTAGCTCTAACTTTCAGAACTTAGATTGGAGTTAAAATTGGGGGGTGGGTAAGAGGGAGGTGTCAGAGTCTTTGTTTTTTTTTATTGAATATGTATTTATTTTTATTTTTACTTTATTTTACTTTACAATACTGTATTGGTTTTGCCATACATTGACATGAATCCACCACGGGTGTACATGCAATCCCAAACATGAGCCCTCCTCCCACCTCCCTCCCCACAACATCCCTCTGGGTCATCCCCATGCACCAGCGCCAAGCATGCTGTATCCTGCATTGGACATAGACTGGTGATTTGATTCTTACATGATAGTATACATGTTAGAATGCCATTCTCCCAAATAATCCCACCCTCTCCCTCTCCCTCTGAGTCCAAAAGTCCGCTATACACATCTGTGTCTTTTTTGCTGTCTTGCATACAGGGTCATCATTGCCATCTTTCTAAATTCCATATATATGTGTTAGTATACTGTATTGGTGTTTTTCTTTCTGGCTTACTTCACTCTGTATAATCGGCTCCAGTTTTATCCATCTCATCAGAACTGATTCAAATGTCTTTGTGACCCTGTAAACTGTAGCCCACCAGGCTATATATATATGTAAATTTATATATAGATATATATATTTAAGTATATGTACTTATGCACACACACAGATATATATATGTATATATGTATATGTATATTTAGCCACTCAGTTGTGTCCAATTCTTTGTGACCCCATGGACTGTCTATGAGCTTCCCCAGTGGTGCTAGTGGTAAAGAACCCATCTGCCAATGGAGGAGATGTGGGTTCAGTCTCTGGGTTGGGAAGATTCACTGGAGAAGGAAACGGCGACCCACTTCAGTATTCTTGCTTGGACAACCCCATGGACAGAGAAGCTCTGTGAGCTACAGTACATAGGGTCACACAGAGTTGGACACAACTGAAGCAACTGAGCACACATGGATTGTCTATACGCTTATGGCTGATTCATGTTGCTGTATGGCAGAAACCAACACAACATTATAAAGCAATTGTCCTCCAATTAAAAATAATAATAATACAAAAGGAAGCAGAACTGGGGAGTGGAGGTGGGAAATAAAGAATGATATTACAGGTTATATGTTGCTGTGTGATAAATCACTCCAAAACTGAGTGATTTACACCACAGTCCTTGTATCATTTCTCATGATTGCTAAAATATGGTAGTTCTACTTACAGTTTTTGGAGGAAACTTTATATTGTTTCCATAGTGGCTGCAGTTTCCATTCCCATCAACAGTGTAGACTTTTAATGATGTCCATTTTGACAAGTTTAAGGTAATATCACATTGTGGTTTTGAACTTCATTTCTCTAATACTTAGCAATGCTGAGCATCTTTTCATGTGCCCATTATCCATCTGTATGTCTCTTAACATACTTTTAATCTTTGCTCTGTTTTTTTAGAAGAAACTGTAAATAGGTGTTTAAATACTCTTGTTTACATTTAACCTTCCAAAAAGTGGTGCTTTCAGAATTTAAAACACAAGGGCTATTTAAGTGCTGTGAATGATGGGAACAGGTTCTTTTCTCTTAGGCTGACTGTATGGAGGACTCAGGAATACATGCTGTTCTCTAGATCCATCCACCTACTCTCAGATTTAGCTGGTACCTGAGGTCTGACTCGGATAAATTGGGAGCAACATTATGATGAATCTCCATACTTATTCCTTAGATGAAATTGGTTCTGAGCTGCAGCCAAAATTAGGAAAACTTTTGAGAGTCAAGCTTTGGTCCAATGACCTTTTTCTGCATCTTCAATGTTAAGGTCCAGCTAGTGGGTAAGGGTTGTGGGTAGAGAGTAAACTGATGAGAATTCTAGAAGAATCTCCTCTATTGCCCCGGGAGTTTCAAAGTAGAGACGTATCAAATTGGCCAGGTGGTTCCTAGGGTAATACCAGCTTTTCTTTCCTCGGGCAATTCAGTGAGATGATGCATTGTCTATAAATGATAAACAGACATAATTTAGGTATCATAGAAGCAGCAGATTATAAGGGAGAAAGTATAGCATTTGGAATCAGAGACCCAGGGCTCCAATTTTAGCTATATCACCTAATGACTGGTGAGCTTGGTGATGCAGTTTGTTTGTTTTTTTTCTTTTTTAAATTTTAGGTTCATAATTATAAAATGAAAGCATGACTATCATGGGTTGAATTATGTCCCCTCCTCCACAAATTCATAGGTTGAACTTTTAACCTCCAATTCCTCAGAATGTGAGTGTATTTGAGATATGTCTTTAAAAGGTAATTAGAGTTTTATGGATGTGGTCTAATGCTATATGCTGTTGCTGTTTAGTTGCTAAGTCGTGTCTGACTCTTTGTGACCCCATGGACTGTAGCTCACCAGGCTCCTCTGTCCATGGGATTTCCCAGGCAAGAATACTAGAGAGGGTTGCCATGCCTTCTCTAGGAATGCAGTATGACTAGTGTTCTTATATGAAAAGGAGATTAGGACACAAGTGAACACAATGCATAGATGAGATACCATCCAGAATTTTGAGAAAATATATTTCTGTTGTTCACATTGCCTTGTCTTTGTTTCTTTATTATGGCAGACCCAGCAAACTTATGCATTGCCTTTGGAAAGGTTTTTAAATATTCAAATCACTGTGTTAATATAAAATTATTAGTAAAACAATATTTGTAGCTACTATCCCAAATATTTTGAGACTGAAGGAATTTGAAATTGGGTAGATTCCACAAAGTTCCCAGCTATGGAGATTTATCCAGAACACCAGTAATCAGTGTGTCAAAGGGTGTTTCTTGACTCGGGCTCATTTAGTAGCAAAATGTGATGGAAATGGAGCCATTTCCTAATTCCGGCCGGGCTATGAAACCCAGAAAGAAAGTAAGGAAGCTCTTTGTTCTGTGCTCCTACATTAGTTAATGGTTGTCTTTCAGCCCAGAAGGAGAATCTAGTTCCCTCTGTATCACTCAGAATTCCCAAGAGTAGCTGAGCTAGCAGCCAATTTCTAGGAAAGAATTTGAGTCATGGGATGAAAGTGTGGTTATTATTTAAGAAAAGGGAATCACCTCGGGTGATTTGTAAGGGACAGAATAAATACACTGAAGTCTGGGTGCTTATTTTTATTTGTGTTGGATAGAAGTAATTTTTTTAGTCTATACTTTTCAACTCAGTATTTATTTAGTCAAGCTCCTGGAGTACTGGGCACTGCCCTGAGAGCATTATGGGGTAGATTGAATACACAAAAATCACAAGCCCTTTCTTTGAAGTCGATACAACATAATTTGTGTGAGACAGGCTGAAAGCAGCCAGGCAATCATGCACTGAGTTTGCAAGGGAAAGAAAAATGTATGTAAGATTAAGTTGGGAGAAAATTTCTGTACTTTATGTCTTTTAGTCTGAGAATGCAACTTTTTAGAGTCTTTATGAAAGAGTCAGTCATTCACTATTAAAAAGACTTGGAATCCATATTTAGGGTGTTCACAGCAGATTTTTAATTTAGGATCTTCTTCCTCTTTCTATCCCCCACCTTCCTATAAACCATGTTATAATTTCCATGTATAAGTTTTCATGAGCTCTGACCCCATCAAGAGAATTATAATGATGAGAACCTTGGCAAAAAGGATTATCAACTCGGCAGCAGGGTATGAAAAGAACAGATTCTTCAATAACTTTTGTATGATACCCAATTTGTAATTTATTTTTTTTTAAAAGACAAACCTATGAGGATTAAAGCACTCAATTTGATAGCAATGAGCAATGCAAAAATTATAGTGAATTGGAACAAATTATCATCAGTGAAATGCCTTGATCAACCTGAGATGAAGGCAGTTTGTAACTATAAATGGTTCCTTTTTAATCAGATTAATTGTGTTGATCTGTTTTGGGGGTGAAATTTAGGGTAGGTAATGATGGCTGTCTGGGGAGGCCTTACAAATAGCTGAGAAAAGAAGAGAGGCAAAAAGCAAAGGAGAAAAGGAAAGATATAAGCATCTGAATTCAGAGTTCCAAAGAATAGCAAGGAGAGATAAGAAAGCCTTCTTCAACGATCAATGCAAAGAAATAGAGGAAAACAACATGGGAATGGGAAAGACTAGAGATCTCTTCAAGAAAATTAGAGACACCAAGGGAACATTTCATGCAAAGATGGGCTTGATAAAGGATAGAAATGGTATGGACCGAACAGAAGCAGAAGATATTAAGAAGAGGTGGCAAGAATACACGGAAGAACAGTACAAAAAAGATCTTCACGACCCAGATAAAAATGATGATGTGATCATTCATCTAGAGCCAGACACCTTGAAATGTGAAGTCAAGTGGGCCTTAGAAAGCATCACTATGAACAAAGCTAGTGGAGGTAATGGCATTCCAGTTGAGCTGTTTCAAATCCTGAAAGATGATGCTGTGAAAGTGCTGCACTCAATATGCCAGCAAATTTGGAAAACTCAGCAGTGGCCACAGGACTGGAAAAGGTCAGTTTTCATTCCAATTCCAAAGAAAGGCAATGCCAAAGAATGCTCAAACGACCACACAATTGCACTCATCTCACATGCTAGTAAAGTAATGCTCAAAATTCTCCAAGCCAGACTTCAGCAATGCGTGAACCATGAACTCCCTGATGTTCAAGCTGGTTTTAGAAAAGGCAGAGGAACCAGAGATCAAATTGCCAACATCTGCTGGATCATGGAAAAAGCAAGAGAGTTCCAGAAAAACATCTATTTCTGCTTTATTGACTATGCCAAAGCCTTTGCCTGTGTGGATCACAAGAAACTGTGGAAAATTCTGAAAGAGATGGGAATACCAGACCACCTAACCTGCCTCTTGAGAAATCTGTATGCAGGTCAGGAAGCAACAGTTAGAACTGGACATGGAACAACAGACTGGTTCCAAATAGGAAAAGGAGTACGTCAAGGCTGTATATTGTCACCCTGCTTATTTAACTTCTATGCAGAGTACATCATGAGAAATGCTGGACTGAAAGAAACACAAGCTGGAATCAAGATTGCCAGGAGAAATATCAATAACCTCAGATATGCAGATGACACCACCCTTATGGCAGAAAGTGAAGAGATGCTAAAAAGCCTCTTGATGAAAGTGAAAGAGGAGAGTGGAAAAGTTGGCTTAAAGCTCAACATTCAGAAAACGAAGATCATGGCATCCGGTCCCATCACTTCATGGGAAATAGATGGGGAAACAGTGGAAACAGTGTCAGACTTTATTTTTTTGGGTTCCAAAATTACTGCAGATGGTGACTGCAGCCATGAAATTAGAAGACACTTACTCCTTGGAAGAAAAGTTATGAGCAACCTAGATAGCATATTCAAAAGCAGAGACATTACTTTGCTGACTAAGGTCCATCTAGTCAAGGCTTTAGTTTTTCCTGTGGTCATGTATGGATGTGAGAGTTGGACTGTGAAGAAGGCTGAGTGCTGAAGAATTGGTACTTTTGAACTGTGGTGTTGGAAAAGACTCTTGAGAGTCCCTTGGACTGCAAGGAGATCCAACCAGTCCATCCTGAAGGAGATCAGCCCTGGGATTTCTTTGGAAGCAATGATGCTAAAGCTGAAAGTCCAGTACTTTGGCCACCTCATGCGAAGAGTTGACTCATTGGAAAAGACTGATGCTGGGAGGGATTGGGGGCAGGAGGAGAAGGGGACGACAGAGGATGAGATGGCTGGATGGCATCACGGACTCAATGGACGTGAGTCTGAGTGAACTCCAGGAGTTGGTGATGGACAAGGAGGCCTGGCGTGCTGTGATTCATGGGGTCGCAAAGAGTCGGACACGACTGAGCGACTGAACTGAACTGAATGATGGTAAACATTAGCAAAGGAACCGTTATCCTGTAGGATTTGTCAGGGCATTTCACTTCTATTAATATTGCTTACACAGAAGCAATCATTTCATTAGGAATTTTATCACTAAATTCATTTTTTTTTAAATGAACCCTTTAGGGGAAAAGAAGATGAGTTAAAAGTGCTTTCAAAGAGGAAGTGGTTGCCAGTGTGTGCTCAGTCTTGTCCAACTCTTTGTGATCCCATGGACTGTAGCCTGCTAGGCTCCTCCGTCCATGGAATTTTCCAGGCAAGAATATTGGAGTGAGTTGCCATTTCCTCCGGGGATCTTCCCGACCCAGGGAACCCATATCTCTTGCATCTCCTGCATTAATAGGCAGATTTCTTGCTTCTAGTGCCACCTGGGAAGCCCTCATAGAAGAAAGCACAAACTTAAAAAAAAAAAAAAAAGAGTTGCCAAGTTAGAACTCATTGAGGTGAGGGCAAGGTGAAATACAGGGATGAATTAGTCTTGGGAGAGAGCAGCAATGGTAGAGGTTTAGGAGAGATTTAAGCTGGACATTGAGGAGGCTGGACGTGGCTCTTCCTATATCTGTGACTGTATCTGAGGCAATTACTCCTTCTGCTAAGGAAATATCATGATCATCTTCCCCTTCTCCTTCCTCCTACATCTCTCCTTACTCAGTCAAGAGGAACAGTGTGGTAGATGATTTTCATGGCTTTAGAAGATATACTGTACTCTCAGGCTATGTACAAAATGCCTGGACCCATTACAAGTTTTTGCAGAGTTATTAGAGGCTGCTGGGGCCAGCCCACCTTGAAATGACTTCGGACAAGTGGGCTGTAGGTCTGGAGCAACAGACCTGTCGAACAATGGCACACCAGTCAGTACAGCTGTTAAGAGGTGGGATGAGCCAGTGTGGTTGCTTTTATTTCTTTTGAATTCCTGTTAGCAGCAAGGCTCGTCTCCATTTTGGTTGTTGGGTGCAAAGGGACAGTAGTGTTGGCTTCAGTTCAGTCGCTCAGTAGTGTCTGACTCGTTGCCCAGGTCAGTATGGGTGTCAGTAGAGAAATGCTTTATTAATAAAGACTTGCTTGTACCTTGCCTAACATACTGCTGCCCAACACATGTTTTGGTGAGCAGGTTGGAAGGACAGGAGGTGATATGAACTCTGTCATAAGTGTCTTGGGTAAACACTTGGATGTAACTTTCCCAGGGAGACTGGGGGGATCCTCTCTGGGGACACAGTGATGAGTTTAAGTCCTGTTAGATAACTTTCTAGGGTACATGCTCAGAGATTGTTAATGCATTTTTGTTATTATTGCTTTACTCTTACCACAAAGAAATATGTGTTATTTTAGAACACTGAGAAAATACAGAGAAACAAAAGTGAGATAATGAGTGGATTGAAACTTTCCACCTGGAAGAGAACCACAGTTTACATAAAAGTGTCCATTTTTCTGATATCTTTTCTTTGCATGTACATTTATACATATACACACAGGAAATACAGATTTACCAAAATGTGCTCGTTTTATTATAAACATTGTTTTCAACGGTTGTATAATAGTCATCTAAGATGATACCATAATGTATTTAAACAAGACTCTATTGTTTCATATTTCAGTTGTTTCTGAATTTCTCTTAGTATAAACCACATTTTCCTGAATATTTATATAGATAATTACATGCATACATACATACATACATACATTATTATTCCTTGGGATGAATCTCTAAAGATAATTAAGAACTTCTGATACATATAACCAAATCGTCATTCTAAAAATTTGTGTCCAGTCATCATGCATTGAACACACATTTATTAACTGAGCCCTGCCTATGGCCAGAGTTGTGCTATGAGAGAAGGATTAAGCAGTAACTAAGACAACAAAGACCCTGTCCTAATAGAGACATCACTAAGTATGTAAACAGCAGTATTGGATGTCAGACAGGGGGGATCCAGGCTCTACTGGGGCTTAAGCAGAACCACACCGAGTTTCCAGCCCTGTGTGGGTGTGCCTGCGTCCCTTAGTCCTGGCCAGTGTGTTCTAGTATCACTTCACTTGTGTTTTATATTTAAGTTCGCAGATACAAAGAGTGTGGGTAGAACTATGTTTTGCATTTGTCCATCTATACGGTCTAACATAGTGTGTGATACAATCTTTTATGATCCCTGTCTCACTTAGAATTCAATCTTTTGAAGCACCTTGTTCAAAGATTTAAGTTTAATAAACTGACTCAGCAACTGGGGAGGGAGGGAATAGTTTCTCAGGTTACAGAGCCCAGCCATCTGCTTCCAACCCCACTCTTCCCTCACAGAATGTCACGCATCCATCTGTGGTGGTGGTGCTGGGGGGACTTTTGATCATCTTTCTTTTAGGGAATACAATGAATTCATTATATTCTTCTTTTCATACAGGTGTATGTTTTCCCTCCCTAGATTGTGAGTAAGGTAATGAGTTATATTCACGGTTTCAGGATGCAGGAACTCAAAGTTGCTCAAAAAATGGTTGACTAGTTGACTGACTGACTGACTGACTGTCACTTGGCTGTTTTACTGCTGCCTGATGACATTTGTTAAGACTTTGGGTTTAGGTTATAGAATTCAGATGTGCTTAAAGAGGCTATTAAAAAAAGTATTGAGCTTGTTAGTCTAAACATTCCTCTCAAATTCTTGTTTCCCTTCAAGTCTTCCTTTATTGTCCCAGGGTAGAGGAGAACGACTCATCATCATTTTAGTGGCATAGCAGTCTTGGGGAGAGGTCTTAGAGTTCTATATAAGGGAAGCCTCAAGCGGACAACAGATGGAGAAATCCGTCCCTGTAGCAGGCTGATGGTGAAAAGGAGAGGAAAGACCGAGCTGGACATTTGCCTGAGAGGGGCAGGTGTGCTAGGGAAATCAAGGGAAGCACAGAGGACAATGGTTTTCTCTGTGATACACCAGGAAGCTGCAGAGGCTGAGCTTAGAGGCGCCCTGTTGTCAGAAGTTGAAGTCTCAAGGAGAAAGCAGCTGAGGTTCAGAGTAGAGTGTTCTGTAGCCACTGAGGGGCAGAGGAAGAGGTGCTATTGGAGTGCAAGCAGAAAGAGGCTAGACCATGGGTTACTCCAGGGGCTGCAGCTGTGCATGTTGTTAGGGTGTGAGCAGTGGTCAGATGGACAAAAGATACCTAACCAGAGGCCACAGGTGCCATGGAGAGCTAAGAACTTCTGTGCTCCAGAGCCCAAGGCCACGTGAGCTCTGGTCCCTTAATACCCAATACCATTAAGAGGGAGCTTGCAGACATAGGAGTGAGCAGTTATCCCAGATTAGAGAAAGTCAAGTACGTTTTCTCTCCTCAAAGCCCAGACAAAATTTATATTTTCTCTGCATATGAGTTGAACTGTGAACGATTTTGCAACTTTTTGGATTAGTTCATCTGTGAGTGGGAATTTATTGGTTCACAGATTCCAAAGGGTTGTAAAGGACACAAACTAAGCTGTGAAAAGTGTACAGTCTAACCCGGAGGCAGGAGCTCAGTTTTGTTCTCTTCTAATCTCTGCTTTGTCCACTACCGACTTGCTTTCTCACTATGAACCAGATCCTGCACATGGGGAAGTTTTATATTCTATAGTTTAACCATTAGAGGAAGGGAGATCTCCCTCAAGGTTGTTTTCCTCTCAAGTTCTAAATCCCAGGGAATGACTGTATTAGTCTACGAGTTGGGTGTCCCATGTGGAAAAAATATCTGTATAGTCTACAGAATGTTATTTCCTTTACTTTGTTGTGTTGGGTCTTTGTTGTCATGGGGGATCTTTCTTGTGGGCCGTGGACTCTCTAGTTCTGACACGGGCTTAGTTGCTCCTCGACAGGTGAGATCTTAGTTCCCTGACCAGGGACCAAAGTCATGTCCCCTGAATTGCAAGGTGGATTCTTAACCACTGAACCAATAGGGAAGTCCCTGGCAGGCGGTGTTATTTTTAATGCTCCTCCCCGCTCTTGGGTCGGTTGCCTGATACTGAACCAGCAAATTATGGTTAAGCAGTCAGGATCGCATAAGTCCAGAGTGGTTCCCGTGGTGGTCGTGTATTGGAGGGACAGTTCCCAGAAGACGTAAGAGTGAGGGTGATGGTGAAAGACAGTGCCAGATATCCACCAACATGACATCAACCCTCTGCCACCATGTATACACTCCCCAGGACATTCTTGCTTCTTGGGGGAAAAATGGTATATTTGCTGACTCCCTCAGGAAAGTCCAGAGTAATCATACCAGCCTCCAAAATGGACCCAGTGAAACTACACACGTGGTTTTACCCCATGTTGAATCCAGACTGGCCTGTGTGATAAAAAGAACAGTGAGGCAGATGGAACTATGGCTTTGCAGGCTGGGTCATAAATGGCTCTGTGGCTTCCATTTGCTCTTATGGGTTCCTTGGTCTGGTTGGCAGGACACTGAACAAGCCCTGGGAGAGGATTATATGGAAAGGAGCCAAGACCTCCTGCCACTCGGCAGCACCAACATGTCAGTCATGTGAGTGGTCATCTTGCTAGCTGATCCTTTTGTCTTCAGATAATTGCCCCTCTGACTAACGTTTCATGAAGGACTCCTCCAAGTCAAACTGCCCAGCTAAGTTGCTCCCAAATTCTTGGCCATGAAAAAATGGCAAAGACAATAAGTACTTACTGTTCTTTTTTAAGGCACTAGGTTTCGGAGTAGTTTATTATGTATGATTAATTAGCATCATCTTCCCAAACCAGGCAAATTGGGGCAAACCTTCCAGGCCTGAAGTAGGCATGATGCCCATCTAACATGACTCAAATAGAGAGGACATGGCCACAGAAACCTAGCTATTTTCCTTAGATTCTACAGCTAGTCTATCAAAAAAAAAAAAAAAAAAAAAAAAAGAAAAGAAAAGAATACAGAAAACAAAGAATCTCTGACCTGTATTTTTCCTAGTTTGCTAATACTGCTGGAACACTGGGAGTGTTAACACAACATATTGAGAGAGGGAGAAAGAAAATAAGGAACACTGAAAATGTATTTAGAATCTCTGTTTTCATCCCCACTCTTGGTCAAATCATTAAGCCATTTCTGCTCCAACCTCCCTGGGTGGCTGGGGGATCACATGAGATGACAAAGGTGGAAAAGCTCTAAATATTTTCTGCACCTTGCAGATTATCACATGTCATTGTCACAATTGTGAGGACAAAGTGTGGATGTGGGGTATAATTAGAAACTGGGAAAGAGAGAAAACAGAAGAAATACGTGAAAAGCTGCTTATTTTTCCACCTAAGAAGATAGCCTCCTGATAATAGGAGAACATTTTTAGGCAACTTTGAATATTACCTTATTATGATTTGGGAATATCTTTGTATGTCGAGATCTTTGTGTTAGATCTCTCCAGTTGCAGAGTTGGTAACAAGCAGATTCCTAACAATTCTTTGTTTGCTGACACACTCCTGACATCCCCAGCATAAAGCAAATGCAGCTGGGTATGAGGGTCACAGCTCTTGCTAATCGTGTGATGCTCACTGATGTATGACTTCACCCTCTGAATGTGTTATCTGTATCAGTCTTCCCACAGGGACCTCATACCTCAGCAGGTATATTTCATGAGTAGAGGTGTAACTGATGAATCTTCTAATTTTATAGTCTGAAATGGGATGATAAAATGGTAGATTTATAGATATTGTTTCATTGTGCACAACACTCACGTTTCTTATTCCCATCTGGTGTGAAGAAAAGAAATTTGCTCTCCCTTTAACGTGTCACGCTGTTAAATGTATGTTGCTTAAGATTTTGAGCTGAAGCAGAGCTGCCCACCAGCATAAAAGATATGGTGTTGTGGGCAATACTTTAATGCAAGCAGAACTTAACCTAAGGTGTTTTATTGCCATTGCGGTTTTTTTTTTTTTTTTTGGAAGGGGACGATAAACCTTTATATCCTGGTTTATTAACAAAACTTGTCCTCAAATTAGGATGGGCTTTCTTAGATACACACTTGGCTGTCAATTCTTACCCAAATTTCATGCTATTAAGTGTGCAGACTCCTCCATTGTCATAGTGTATCAGAAATTCTGCCCAAGGAGTACATTTTCAACTGCAGCCTTATCAGGCAGCCTTCCTATGGCCATGGAAAATGGCTTCTGATAGATTCCAAGGAATTGAAATTGCAAGCTTCTCTCTTCTGAAACCAGAACCAACATTTCTCCCCAGTACCTAACAGGGACTACCCTCCTGACTCCACAGATTTCATAGAAACACAATTTTTTTTCATGCATATGCTTCAGTAGTAAGCATATTCTCATTAACAAGTCATTTCTTTTATGAGAGAACAAGTAGGCATTCATCTTACGACAATAGATGAGATACACAAAAATATGAGAGTCACAAAGGAGATGAGAGAGGAAAATAAAGGAAAAAGAATGTGTCTGTGTTATTCAAAATCTCTGCATTCAAATAACATTGGTCTTTGCATAACTAACACTTCAAAAAAGAAGAGAAGACAATGCAAAATGAATCTGTGAAAGAAATGTACACAAAGGAGTGATAAGTATCAAAGGGCAAATCCTCTTTTTTGGAGTGGAGCAGTAGAAATGTCAGGTAGCAGCATTTGTCACTTTATTAACATCAGTGTATACATTTTTTCCCCTTGACATCAGTTGATACTGCTTTATGGTTTTTTACTTCCCACTATTTCATTGCCCAGCACTTTTTCTTTTCTGGATCTGCATCATTCTGAAACCTACCAAATTTTACCTTAATATTGAAAATGACAAGACCTTTTCTATGTAAAAATAAATGATGAAAAAATTTAAAATTGTATGTTTTCAAAAATGCTGTTAAATAAGCAATTTGAGGGCATGTAAATAAAGCACAATTAGGATCAAAAAGCTAATTATTTTCAAAGAATAAGAGAAAGAGAGATGTTTTTTATTAAAATTATAATGATGCAGTTTTGTTCCTGCTAATAAATGAACTCCACACTGCCCCTTCCCACCCCAGTCCTGTAATTGGTCCATCTATTGCTGCACAGCTCTGACCCTCATTGTTTGATAACAATTGCAGTATTTCAAATGGAAGCTGAAGATAACTGGCTTAAAGGCTATTGTGAGGTAAGGAGAAGGGAGGATTGTAGAAAAAGGTTCTATTTTTAGTAGTTAATTTAAAAAATGCAGATTCCCAAGTGTTGCCTTCAAATACTGTTTTGCTATCTTGCCCTTTCAGTAGCTAGTTGCTGCAACATGCTGAGCTAATGCATAGCTCTTGAGCTACATCACTGTATGTTAAAGTAGGGGGAGGACCCTGTACATTTGGTCTGATTTTTATGGCACATGGTTTATGTGTGTGTGGAAGGGCATATGTATATGTATCCTGTTTACTTTTCTTGGAATCTGTAATATATCTAGACTCTCATTAAATAGCAGATTATGGGCTGTGTGTTCCTGTGGGTTTGCTTCAGAAAGCATGTATATTGACTAAGGTACTCAGGGACTCATAAGAATGTATCAAGTTTGAGGATGTCTTTCAAACTTTCCAGAATGTTTGAGTTTGTTTCTTTATTGACAGCCAGTATGTTATTAATTGACGTAAAATTAGTATATAACATTACCCAAGACTCGGTGTACAACATTATAATTTGACTACAAAGTGATCACCAACCTAAGGTCCAGTCACCATCCATTATCACCCCTTTCACTCACTTTTCCCTCTTTCCAACCCCTTTCCCCTCTGGTAACCACCAAGCTGCTTCTTCATCGATGAGTTTGTTTTGTTTGTCCATTTGTTTTCTTTTTAGAGTCTATCAGTTCAGTTCAGTCACTCAGTCATGTCTGACTCTTTGCGACCCCATGAATCACAGCACGCCAGGCCTCCCTGTTCATCACCAACTCCCGGAGTTCACTCAGACTCACATCCATCGAGTCCGTGATGCCATCCAGCCATCTCATCCTCTGTCGTCCCCTTCTCCTCCTGCCCCCAACCCCTCCCAGCATCAGTCTTTTCCAATGAGTCAACTCTTCGCATGAGGTGGCCAAAGTACTGGACTTTCAGCTTCAGCATCATTCCTTCCAAAGAAATCCCAGGGCTGATCTCCTTCAGGATGGACTGGTTGGATCTCCTTGCAGTCCAAGGGACTCTCAAGAGTCTTTTCCAACACCACAGTTCAAAAGCATCAATTCTTCGGTGCTCAGCCTTCTTCACAGTCCAACTCTCACATCCATACATGACCACAGGAAAAACCATAGCCTTGACTAGACGGACCTTAGTCGGCAAAGTAATGTCTCTGCTTTTGAATATGCTATCTAGGTTGCTCATAACTTTTCTTCCAAGGAGTAAGTGTCTTCTAATTTCATGGCTGCAGTCACCATCTGCAGTGATTTTGGAACCCAAAAAAATAAAGTCTGACACTGTTTCCACTGTTTCCCCATCTATTTCCCATGAAGTGATGGGACCGGATGCCATGATCTTCGTTTTCTGAATGTTGAGCTTTAAGCCAACTTTTTCATTCTCTTCTTTCACTTTCATCAAGAGGCTTTTTAGTTCCTCTTCACTTTCTGCTATAAGGGTGGTGTCATCTGCATATCTGAGGTTATTGATATTTCTCCTGGCAATCTTGATTCCAGCTTGTGTTTCTTTCAGTCCAGCATTTCTCATGATGTACTCTGCATATAAGTTAAATAAGCAGGGTGACAATATACAGCCTTGACGTACTCCTTTTCCTATTTGGAACCAGTCTGTTGTTCATACATGAGTGAAATCATATGATCTTTGTCTTTCTCCATCTGACATTTCTCTTAGTATGCAATGGCAAGATTTCATGTTTATGAGGCTAAGTAGTATCCCCTTATATATATATTATATATATATACATACACACTACCTTTTCTTTATCCATTCATCATTTGATGGATATGTTCTTTTCATATGTTGGCTATGGTATATAATACTGCAGTGAACATGGGGTGCACATTGTCTTCTCGAACTTGTGTGTCCATATTTTTTGGATATATTCTCAGAAGTGATTCCACTAGCTAGATCAGCCAAATACTAGATCAATATTTTAAAGATTAATTTTAAAGCACAAGATAGTGTTATTCAAATCCTCCCATAAGGATTTACAAACTCATAAATATTTAAATAGGGAAAAAACTCTATCACTCATTTATTTTTAATAAGAAAATAATTTGGAGATTCCCTGGTGGCTCAGACAGTAAAGCATCTGCCCACAATGCGGGAGACCTGGGTTTGATCCCTAGGTTGGGAAGATCCCCTGGAGAAGCAAATGGCAACCCACTCCAGTATTCTTGCCTAGAAAATTCCATGGATGAAGGAGCCTGGTGGACTATAGTCCATGGGGTCACAAAGAGTTGGACACAACTGAGCAACTTCACATTTTTAATAAAGTACTAATGTATTTATTATGTATGTATATATGATAAATAATATCTTCACAGAGAAAGAGATTTAATAGCTCTTTTTCTTATTACATGAAGAAATAATCTGGTGTTCCCTAAATACTGGTGTGCATTTCATCATGTTCAACCCCACATATTCACCTACTATTTTTACAAGGGACTTTTGAGAGATCTCAAAGTGATGTTAGGAAGATAACAACAAATACTTATCAGAGAATTATTAAGGAAAGAAAATAAATAAATAAATAAAGTTGAAAAGTATTCAGCGTTTATTTTGTACCAGGCATATTTATATATTTACCTACCATCTCATTTGACACAAATTATGTGTAAGTGTTTGCTCAGTCACTCAGTTGTGTCTTTTTGTGATCCCATGGACTGTACCCACCAGGCTCCTCTGTCCATGAGATTTTCCAGGCAAGAATACTAGAGTGTGTAGCCATTTCCTCCTTCAGGGTATCTTCCCGACCTAGGGATTGAAACTGTGTCTCCTGCATCTCCTGCACTGACAGGCAAATGCTTTACCAGTGCATTGCCTAGGAAACCCACAACTTATTTAAATTGCACCATAGTTTTCACACAATTTCCATTTGATATAGAAACACATTCATGATGATTAAGAAGCTTGATGAATGATAAGAATATAAACTGGGAGAAATGATAGTGACTTGGGAGGTAGGGTCAGAGAAGTCTTGTTAAGGAGGCAGCTGTTGGAGAGAGTGATGGAGTGGCGGATGGATGAGATGAGTTGCTCTGTGATGTGTGCTCTGACTTCCTCAGAGTGGTGGATATCTCTCGTGTAAGAAACGTGATTGTGCATCATCTCACTGGCTGCACTGGATTCTACTTTATAGTTGTCCCATGACTTTCTTCCCTTTATTCCAGTACCTACTGCTATAAACAGTGCTTTAGGGAGCTGCCTTGGTCACACATACAGAGCCCTCCTGATTATTTCCTTTTGATCAATTCCCAGAAGTAGGATTATATAGTCAAAATATGTAGGCATTTTGTGTAAGCCCCACAATTCTACGGGCTTCCTAGGTAGCTCAGTAGTGAAGAATCTGCCTGTAATACAGGAAACCTAGGTTTAATCCCTGGGTATGGAAGATCCCTGGAGAAAGAAATGGCGATCCACTCCAGTATTCTTGCCTGGAGAATATCATGGACAAAGGAGTCTGGTGGGCTCTGGTCCATAGGTTCAAAAAGAGTCAGACATGACTGAAGCAACTTAGCACACACTCACAGGCACCACAGGTCTACACAGCCATCTGTGCCTTGTAGGTGGCAGCAGCAGGACTCAAACCAAAGGCCAGGTGACCCAGAGCAAGGTTCCAGCCGCTAAAAACGCTCCTGTAATCCATTGGAAGCCCCTCCACAATCTTTTTTTTTAATCTTTAAATATTCGCCAACCTGGTACTTTTGCAAATCCTTATTACTCTTCTCCAACATGCCCCATCCTGAAATCATTATTTTCCCCATTAACCAAAAAGGAAAAAAAAACCTCTTTCTGTTTATTATTACCACCATCCATTCAGTCGTCAAGACTAGGAGTCTTGTTGGCCTCTCTCCTATTCACCAGGCACATCCCATCACCACCAGGCTTTGCCCATTCCATCTCCTCTCTCTGGAATTTGTCCCTCTTTCCTAGCTCTGCTAACACAGACTTCCTGTAGGTCCTTCTCATTTTCATATGTCCTGTATTCAATAATTCTTTGTCTAGAATTACAGATCTCCACACTGCCAGTGAGAGGTCTTTGTAAGAGAAAATATATGGGAAAGGATCATGTAAAACTCTAGCTTAAATCCCTTCAGTGCTCCCCGTTGCCACAATCCCTACAACATCAAGTGCAGACACTGTAATTAGGTGCATTGGTCTTCCACAGTTTGGCCCTGCATTTCTTCCCTGCATCACTCCTTCTTTCAGCCCCTGTAGTAGTTCCAGTGTCCAGAGAGCCTTTGTGCTCTGGCCTTTCCTAAATTTGCTCTGCGTGGTGGATCTGTATCGTCATTTAAGACAGGGTTCATGCTTATCTTATGTGGGATGCCTTCGGTGGCCTCGTAGAGTCGTTGCTGGGCACCCTCTCCCTCATTTCCTCTGTGTACCTTGTGCACCTCACCATCAGAGAAATGTAAAAGGGATTTTGTTTTCCTTAAAGCCAAATAGTGAATCTTGGTCTGGACAACAGAAGGAAGAAATAATGTATATTCTTTTGGTAAATTTATCATGAGAAGATAACAGAAGTACCACTATCATCAGGTGGTTGTGAGATAATGCATGTGAACCCCTAGCTGCATATATGGCTCACTATAAACACTTGGTATCTATTAATTGTCATTGCTGTTGTTACTGTGAGTCATTCAAAAAGACTTCTGATCCAGTGGAAATTGTAATAAGAGGAACAAAACAAATTTACAGTGGGCTAATAGATGAGTAGAAAACAGCTGTAAAATAAGAAAAGGGATGAGTCTTTCCTAAATGATACCAAATAATGTTGTTGATTTAATATGGAAGTTAATTTTAGGTGTCTGAGATAATAGAATGATAATAATAACCTTGACTGTGGTAATAACAACAATATAAATAATAAGACTAACAGTCATTCATTGCTTACTCTGTACCAGATCATACCAGTCTAAGTATTTCTTATGAACTGTCTCATTTCATTTCCACAGAAGCCTCTTAAAGCAAGCATTTTTGTCCTTTATGACAGATGAGAACCCCTGAAATTTAGAAAGTTAGTTGTGTCGTCTGAGCTTCCACAACTGGACACAGCAGAAGAAGGGTTTGAAGGAGATGAAATTCGTTGTAATTACACCAAGCCCTCCGTGCTCCAGCGCTCGGCCTCTGAATTAAGCCTGTTTTGTAACTTTGTCCTCAGTCTTTGTGTACAAAGGTCTTTCCCCTTGGAGACTGATGAAGGACACCTCAACTTGCAACATCTTTTCCTTGAAGAAAATCAGGAATCACCTCCTGGATGATGATCCATGTGCACTTTGAAATATGTTTTTGAGAATTCTAGGGGACATATGAAGAATTTGTCTGAATTCTAAGTTCAGCCACTGAGAGCTTTAGCATTCCTTCTGGTTTGTGGCCTGTATTACCAATAAAGTAGTTAGGCAATAGATAATATAGGATTGAGAAACACTGCCCTATTTTTTTTTGTCATTGAACACAGTCATAAAAGCTACCTGTTACAAATCAAAACTACCCATCTTTGACACACTGGAGTCATCTTCTTTTTGATGTGTTGAATTTGAGGTATCCAGATACCAATATTCAGTACCAATAGACAGTTAGAATTATGAGTCTAGACCTTAGATATTAGGATATCATCAATATATAGAAGTCATAGAAATGGCTAAGAGACTCAGGTAAAACATAGAATGAAAAGACAGTGGAAGCCAGGATATATAAAACTCCAGTGAGAGTGAGCTGATGGTCCTAAGACTTTATATTTGGTGAAGAACACTTATTCTTGAGAGATTCTCTTAACTTTGGTATACACAAATCATTTTACCTTTGTGTACCCTTGTCACTCCTACTGCAATCCCTAATTCCATGGCCAAGTCTAAATATGTGTATTTACAGTTACTTCTAAATTCAGCTACTGAAAATCAAGTGGGAGCTTATCAGAGCAGAGTCTGAGATCAAATTCATTTGTGTGTGTGTGTGTGTGAGAGAGAGAGAGAGAGAGAGAGAATTAACTCTGACCCAGTGATCGATAATGATTACTTAGTGATAGAATGATGATGATGATGATGATGGAATAACATGCCATTTTAGCTAAACTAAGCCTTTCTCTCTTCCTACAGAGATAAGGTTCTGCATCTCCTTTTGCTCTCACCCTTACTGATATCTCATGCATCTTAGACTATCATCACTTTGACATTCTGTCACTGCTATATGCCATTAGCATCCTATTCCATAGCACTCGAGGAGAATCTTGACTGCCCTGTGAATTGACCCAGCAATTTTGGCCAAATGCTTTAGGAATGCTCTTGTACATTATAAACACATCAATGGGCATGATGATGTGATAATGATGAAATTACCATTCTCTCCCTTTCAGTACCTTCCAGAAAGTCACTCATATGGGGATGCTTCCCATTCTAAGGTAAAGCTCCCTGCCAAGTCCCTGCAATGTTTGGGGCCCTGAGATCTGGGCCAAGAAATGGGTTCAATACCTTTGTCTTGGTCTTTGTTTCTGCTTATTCAACAAGAGACATAAGAGTAGTATTATTAAAACACTCCAAGATCTTTTGCCATTCAGTTGCTCATTAATGTCCGACTCTCTGTGACCCCATGGACTGTAGCACTCCAGGCTTCCCTGTCCTTCACCATCCCTTTGCTCAAATTCATGTCTACAGTCAGTGATACCATCGCACCATCTCATCCTCTGTCGTCCTTCTCCTCCTGCCCACAATCTTTCCCAGCATCAGAGTCTTTTCTAATGAGTCAACTCTCCCCATCAGGAGACCAAAGTATTGGAGCATCAGCTTCAGCATCAGTTCTTCCAATGAATATTCAGGACTGATTTCCTTTAGGATTGACTGATTTGATCTCCTTGCTGTCCAAAGGACTCTCAAGAGTCCTTTCCAACACCACAGTTCAAAAGCATCAATTCTTTGGCACTCAGCCTTCTTCATGGTCCAACTCTCGCATCCATACATGATAACTGGAAAAACCGTAGCTTTGACTAGACAGACCTTTGTTGTTAAAGTAATGTCTGCTTTTTAATATGCTGTCTAGTTTGGTCATAGCTTTTCTCCTAAGGAGCAAGTGTCTTTTAATTTCATGGCTGCTGTCATCATCTGCAATGATTTTGGAGCCCAAGAAAATAAAGTCTGTCACCCTTTCCACTGTTTCCCCATCTATTTGCCATGAAGTGATGGGAACAGATGCCATGATCTTAGTTTTTGGAATGTTGAATTTTAAGCTAACTTTCACTCTCCTCTTTCACCTTTATCAAGAGGCTCTTTAGTTCGTCTTCCCTTTCTGGCATAAGGGTGGTGTCTTCTGCATATCTGAGGTTATTGATATTTCTCCCAGCAATCTTGATTCCAGGTTTTTCTTCATCCAGCTCATCATTTTGCATGATGTACTCTGCATAAAGTTAAAGAAGCAGAGTGACAATATACAGCCTTGACATACTCCTTTCCCAATTTGGAACTAGTCCATTTTTCCATGGTGCTAACTGTTGCTTCTTGACCTGCGTGCAAGTTTCTCAGGAGGCAGGTCAGGTGGACTGGTATTCCCATCTCTTTAAGAATTTTCCACATTTTGTTTGTGATCCAAACAGTCAAAGGCTTAAGCGTAGTCAATGAAGCAGAAGTACATGTTTTTCTGAAACTCTCTTGCTTTTTCTCTGATCCAATGGAGAGATCAAACTGTTGGCAGTTTGATCTCTGCTTCCTCTACCTTTCTAAATCCAGCTTGAACATATGGAAATTGTCAGTTCACATACTGTTGAAGCCATCTTGGAGAATTTTGAGCATTACTTTGCTAGTGTGTGAAATGAGTACAATTATGCTATAGTTTTAACATGCTTTGTCATTGTCTTCCTTTGGGATTGGAATGAAAACTTTCTAGAATAGTATTACTAGACCCCTCCAAGATCTTTACACTTAGTGAATTTACAGACATTATTGACATTAGAAAATTGCTTTTCTCTCAGATGAAAGTTCCCACTTGCTAAAGATTGCATGTGTTGATCACTCACATGACTTAAAAGGTTGTAATGCAGGAATAAAAGAAAGTAGAATCAAAACTCTTGCCTATATCTCCCACTCCAAGGAACCGTCATTGAGATGATGCTCCCAGTTCCTAAAAACTGACTCATTGATATCTCTCAGTGACAGCAGTATGATTCAAGGATGGTTGTCAGCCTTTGAGTTTGGTAGTGTCTGTGGGTTGGAATATGTATTGGGAGTTTGAGGAAAGAGGAGGTCAGATCCAGAAGAAGCACTCCTTTTTGCTAAAGACTGATACCTATTGCAAACTATGCAGGTGCTTTCACTGGAGTTTTAATCTAAAGTTTCAGAATTTTATTAAGAACCCTGCTTATTTAACTTCTATGCAGAGTACATCATGAGAAACACTGGGCTGGAAGAGGCACAACCTGGAATCAAGATTGCCAGGAGAAATATCAATAACCTCAGATATGCAGATGACACCACCCTTATGGCAAAAAGTGAAGAGGAACTAAAAAGCCTCTTGATGAAAGTGAAAGAGGAGATTTAAAAAGTTGGCCTAAGGCTCAACATTCAGAAAACCAAGATCATAGCATCTGGTCCCATCACTTCATGGCAAATAGATGGGGAAACAGTGTCAGACTTTATTTTGGGAGGCTCCAAAATCACTGCAGATGGTGATTGCAGCCATGAAATTAAAAGACGCTTACTGCTTGGATGGAAAGTTATGAGCAACCTAGATAGCATATTCAAAAGCAGAGACATTACTTTGCCAACAAATGTCCATCTAGTCAAGGCTATGATTTTTCCAGTGGTCATGTATGGATGTGAGAGTTGGACTGTGAAGAAAGCTGAGAGCCAAAGAATTGATGCTTTTGAACTGTGGTGTTGGAGAAGACTCTTGAGAGTCCCTTGGACTGCAAGGAGATTCAACCAGTCCATTCTAAAGGAGATAAGTCCTGGGTGTTCATTGGAAGGACTGATGCTGAGGCTGAAACTCCAGTACTTTGGCCACCTCATGCGAAGAGTTGATTCATTGGAAAAGACCCTGATGCTGGGAGGGATTGGGGGCAGGAGGAGAAGGGGACGACCGAGGATGAGATGGCTGGATGGCATCACTGACTCAATGGACATGAGTTTGAGTACACTCCGGGAGTTGGTGATGGACAAGGAGGCCCGGCGTGCTTCTATTCATGGGGTGGCAAAGAGTCAGACACAACTGAGCGACTGAACTGAACTGATGCTTTCTTTTTAACACCTGTGATCTTTCCCTGTTCTATACCTGCTTCTGGTTGTTGGAAAAAATACACTGTGGTCACCCTCATATTAACTATATTCATGGATCCAAGAAGGATCTCTATAAAGATTTAATTCTGTGTTTTCAGCTTTGATAATGTTATCTAGAGCAAGACTCTGAATTTCTCTGGACTATTGTAGTTTTTTCTTCAGTAAAACAAAGGGTGTAAAGTAAGAGAGCCAAAAGATTCTGACATTTTTCTTTTGTTCATTCATTCATAAAATACTTAATGAAGGAGCATGTGGTATATCAGTAAGATACAGACCAATCCACCAATAAACTTCATTGTAGAGTAGAAGAGAGAGACCTATGAACAACGGACAAACACATTGTGTGACCAGTGCTGCAGTAGTGTCATTACTATACTAGAGGATCACATTTTCCAGAATAAATTAAATTAGGATGACATTTGGGAGGGTTTCCCCAAAGAAGATGTCAGTTGGGGATTAGGGTTTGATCCAATGGGACTGTGGGGAAGCAATTCCAGACAGAAGAAAGAGAATAAGTGAAATTTCTGAAAGTTTAAGGAATGATGGGCCCTCAGCTTTTACTAAATTGAATGTATGGATGGTGGGGAGTCGCAGTAGATGGGATGCGAAAGCATACAACACAGAACCATTAGGGGCATTGACTGCTACGGTAAAGAATGTAAGAGAATGGGAAATAAAATACGCTTCCTCTTCCTTATTTTGAAAGCAATATGACAGTCACAATTCATAGAAACCAAGATAATTCTTTAAAGATGATAATTCTTTGTTAGGTGACCTCTTAAAGAAAAATAAAGAAGAAAAATGTATCATACTATGTTGAGTGCTCTGTGGATTGAGAGTAAGTTGCCTCTTTCAAGTGGTTGCCTCATCTGTTAGTGTTTACCATGGTTACTGGTGTTTGGTTTGGCTCTTAAACTGTCCTGGCATTGATTCATCTTCCCAGACAGCTGCTCCTTTGAAACATCACTGCAAGAGAACTTTGCTTCTTATCTAGACAGTGTACACTTATCTATCAAAACATAAGTAGCACCCAAGTAACCTGCATGTCTGGAGGCCAGCGGCTGCTTTCCCAATGAAGATCTGCCAAGTTTAGAATGACCAAATTCTTACTGAGCTCTCTGAAACTGCAGAGAGGGACCCCAACATGAAAACTTCTGCTCTCAGTCTTTTATATATACCCTTTCCTACTATAGTAAGAAATCTCTATAGGGCTTCCTATGACCACAAAGATACTACCCTGAGGTATTGTACTTGCTCTCAGGCAACCAAATAGGATTTTCCATTGCTTTGTCTTCTTCCCTACTAGCATTAGAATTTTTTTGCTTTTTTACCACCCTTCACCACCAAATGTTCAGGCCTGAAGTCTCTCATTATTCTAATTATTGAGTTCCTTTTCTCATGGGTTCTGAGAGGGGGTCTATGAGGATAGTCAGTGGGTGTCTTCTACTCATAGCCTCTGGATCAGAGCCAGGAGGGAGATTGATCCTAGGAATTTATGCAAAAGCTTCAACAGGGCTTGTGATGCACCAATCACATTTCTCAGGATGCCTCAAAGGTGGTGAGTGTGACTCTCTGTGGTTCATGCTCTTTCTGCCTTTCCAAAGAGTGCCTGGCTAGCAATCAGAGAGATTTGGCAAAGCCCGAGAGGCTGAGTGCCACCGAAACCAAAGCGTTTCTGGTTCAAATTTGTTTTCCTGTTAGGTGTTGCTGGGAGACCCAGTCCCTTCAAACCAATGCCAACTATGTGGACTCCAGCAATTTGGTAGAGCAAAGAAATTTGTTGGCAAGCACAGAACAACAAATTGTTGGCTAATAGCAAAAACTGGAGATGACTCTATTAATGGATCCAGCAAAGCCTTTTGTCAACTCGGTGAGAAGTCTAATCTAAATCTGAGAAGCTGGACCTGTAGCAGGGACAGAGAGTGCAGGCAAATTGCAGAAGGCAGAGGATCTTTTTCCACCATTAGGAGCTGTTTGTTATTTGGAAAGGACTCCCAGGCTTAGTATTCATTATGGAAAACAATGATGTGATTGGATGCTTACAGCCCAAGTGCTTTGGGAAATGGTAAGGGAAGAAAAACACATAGACTGTATGCTAGCATCTGCCCTTTGAATTCACAGACTTTTCTCACCAGTTTCTTTGACAAAGAAGAAAGGATGTCATGATAATGAAAATGTGTCATTCTGTGAAATGAGATGGAGTAGCAGTTAGATGTTGATAATGTCAGTTCTCAGAACATATCCCTGTCACTGCCTAACCAGCTCTACAGATTTTTTGTGTGCCTTTTGATGTATAATGTCACCGTGTTCAAAATGTTATATGTGTGGATATGTATCCACATACATTTAGATTAGGCGTATCTGAATTTTGTTGGATCCTTACAGGAAAAAATTGTTGATTACCATTTGTTATGAAAATTCCTCACCTTTTATTAATTTATTAAACTATATTAGTAAATATTTATTGGTCATTTAGTATGTGTTCAGCTCTATATTAAGTGGTGAGGATATAGCAGTGAACAAAATTAAGTAAAAATTCCTATAATCACAGAGGTTATATTCTAGTGCAAGGAGAGGAATATAAGCAAACATGTAAGTAAAATACATAGTGTGTTGATAAATAATAAGTATTGAGTAGGAAAATAAAGCAGAAAGAAGGGACGGGGTATTGCAATTTTAATTAAGGTAGCGAGAGAAGACGTCACTAATCAGGAGTAATTTGTACAAAGATTTGAGGGAACAATTCATGTAAAGGAACAATTCATGTAGAGGAAGAGTGTTCCAGATAAAGGGAGGTGCAAGTTCCAAGGTCTGGACTGAGCTTGGAGCACTCCTGACACATCTAACAAGAGCAAGGAGACCAGTATGGCTGGGGCGACATAAACAAGAGAGGGGGGACAGTAGACCTCAAGGCGAGATCAAAGGATTTCCCCAGGATGAGTGAGCCAGTGGTGGAACATTGTGTAGGGCTTGGTAACCATCCACAAGGACTTTGACTTTTATGTAAGGGAGTGAGAGGTGATGGAGGACATGACTTAAGTCCTGTTTTAAAGGGATCATTCAGGCTGTAGTGAGTCAAGCACAGAATGAGGGAGAACAATTACAAAATTATTGCAAGAAGCTAAATGAGAGATGATGGAGGCATGGCTCATGGTGGAAGCAGAGGAGGTGTAGAGATGGTGTTGGATTCTGAAGATATTTTGAATTTGGATCGAGGAGTTGTTGGAGTAGGCAGGCACCGGGGACAGACTTTGGGAAAAGTTGAAGGTAAGTCTCAGAGAGGGATGTTAGCAGTCAACTCTCCTGAAAGTGAAAGTGAAGTTGCTCAGTTGTGTCTGACTCTTTGCAACCCCATGGACTATAGCCTACCAGGTTCCTCCATCCATGGGACTTTTACAGGCAAGAATACTGGAGTGGGTTGCCATTTTCTTCTCTAGGAGATCTTCCCAACCCAGGGATTGAACCTGGGTCTCCTCCACTGTAGGCAGACACTTTACCATCTGAGCCACCAAGGAAGTCCTGAGAGCTGGGGAAATCAGTGACTTGATCTTCTGCTGGACATCTGGATACCCATTACATCTATTTCTATACCTTCCAGGCAGGTAACCAGAGTTACAATTGTTATTCCCATTTTACAGGTAAGAAAACTGAGATTTAAAGAGATTAAATAGCTTACTCAAATTCTCAAAGTTGCAAATGATGCATCTAAGTCTTAAACGGGTCTTCTGATTTCATGTCCTGTCAACACTCTTTCCTCCATCACATAACCCACCACCTCCTTGTCACAGGTATCTACTTACTAAATAGAAGACCAGATTCCCCCTGCAGTGTTGAAATGCCTGCTCTTCGAGTGAGCTGCTGTGATTAAACTGCATGTCCTCGTGTGTGTCAGCCTGAGGATCTCTGTCCATGAGTGGAGGCGTAGGCTGGAGCACATCTGTATGTGCGTGTCATGGAGTGGGCACCTTGCCTCCTCCTCAGTCCTTCCCCCTCCCTCTTCTCTCCCTTCCTCCCTTCTTCCTTTCTCTCTCTCTGTCTTCCTTCTTTCCTGCCTTCCCTTTTTTTCCTTATTTCCTTCCTTCTTTCCCTTGGCCAGCTTGTAATAATGAGAACTATGTTTTGTCCCCAGCAAACTACTAACTGCGGTTTATGCATTTCCCATTTATTTGTTATTGAAAGTATGAACAAAAAAGCTGCTGTAAGAACCTGAATATGGATCCTTGGAAGGGGAGTGCCTTGAAGTAGGGGAGGTTCTCTCTTTGAACCTGTTCCTGCAGGGATGCCTGTGGAGCATTTTGCATGAAAGATACAAGGTTTTAGGTCAGAGAAATCCAGCTGGAGATGGATTTGAGAGATTCTGAACATGTTCTTCTAAATGTTTGCTTCCTAAACCTCTGACTGGTAATCCATGAGCTAGTTTCCTACTTCATTTTATCCTTCCTGTTGTTTCTAACTCTGAGTAAATGTAACAAACAAGAATTGCATTTAGGACAATCACAGCTTTGCCTCTCACTCCTCCTTTAAGCTTTTTCAATGGAGGTTTCCTTCTTCAGATGCTGGATGGAGATGCTGGAAGATTCCAGCATCTGGGATTTTAAAGCATCATCTCAGCATCTGGTATAGTAAAGCATTCTGTTTATTTTTGGTAAAAGCACATTCTTATGGTGGGGTTGCAGGCATAATCTCAAACACTTAATGTCCAGTCAAAAGTATTACTCAAGATGTCTCCCTTGGTTTAACATCAAAGAAAGCATCAGGCTTTTCCTGACACATACAAGGGCCAATGGCTTTACACTCTGGGCCTTGCAGATATTAATAGCTATGTTTTGCCCTGTTTAGGGGCCATGCACTCTGTAGGTTCTGGTGTGGGCCCTCTCACCTGAAATTGTCATAAGAAAGCATGAGTCTCTATTCTTGGTGGTCACCTGTGGTTCCTTTCTCAGCTTGAGGCAGGATCCCTACCCCATCTCCCAACAACCTCTTTCTGCAGGCGGCTCCTTGCACCTCCTGGTAACTCTGTCAGTTGGGACAGGACCCAGGTACTCACACCAACACCCTGTGTCCTTCAAGGCCCACGTCTGACCTGGCATAGAAATGTGGCCATGGTACCCAGTGGCAGGGTGGTGTGTTGCCCCGCTGCCCAAACCCTTACTGGATTTCCTGTGCAGGAATCAGACCACACCTATAGTTGTCTTCAGCTTCCTCCAGTGAGAACAGGTAGCCGGTTCCTGCACTGTGAAGTTTCAGGGGAGGCAAGCCAAGTGTTCCAGGATGAGGAAGAGCTGTGTGCCCCTGAGAAATACTCTTTCTCTTCCTGCATTGAGGAGGAGAATGAGGCTTTGGTAAAAGAATGATGAGAAATCACCCTTCTTCCAGCATACTTCTCTGTTCCTCACATACATGGGTAAAAATATCCTAAGTGAGAAATAACGGTGATAGGAGGCGGTTACTTAGGCAGCAAATTTGAGGGAGGTCAGGGAGCTTCTGGAGGAAGGGTGGCTATGATGACCCTCCATAGGAAGGAGCTTTGGGGAAGCTGGAGGAGGGAGCAGGAAGTGGGTGCTGTCACTTCCTTCCATTACTCATTGATTCCTTTGCCTCACATAACTTGGGTGGGGATTTGTGCTTCTGGCTTCCTGCCCTACTGTGTGCTGTGACATCCCTTAAGATATGGGATGCTCATTTCCCAAAGTGGCATCCAGCAGTGAGGAGAGAGGTGTGGGGCTGGAGATGGGCTGAGATGCTCACTCTCAGAAAATCGTCCTCATGCCTGTAAATTATACTTCTCCATAACTGTTAAGTAAAGGGAAGTAGGTAATTTTGTGAGTGGAAAAACCACTCTCAATTGCAAAAAAAAAATGCTTATAAGATTCCAAGAATTTCAGCTTGTGAGTCAGAAATTTCACACCCAAAATGAAATTGGCGAGAAGCCCAGAACTCGCCATTTTCACTTTAGGTACTAAAATTCTCACGTAGATATACTTAAAGAGTAACCAGGGTATTAAACTGTCCTTTGGGCTTAAGATTTATATACATATGATTCACTGGCATGGTTATTTACTTAGCAAATAAATTCAGAGTTGGTTTTGTTATTTTGGAAATGTCTAAGAATCACACATTTATTTATTTCTAGGACAGTTTATGATCAGAAAGCATTGAGATTCTTACAAAGAGGATGTATATAATTAATGATCTGTTGGCATGCTCTCACATCTTGCATATTCTTTGTGAGAATCGAATATTACAGTGTTTTCCTCCAACTGGATGTGCTAGGATCTTAAGTGGTTAAGTCAGTTGAATAAGAGAATCTTAGAAGCTTAATCGTCTCCAATTGGATATGGTAATTAAGCATTTGTTACACACCTATAAAGGGTTGTGAACTACAAAGTATAAACTGGCAGGGTCTATTCTCCATGTCCAGTAAATATGTATATATATACATACCCTTGGGCTTTCCAGGTAGTTCTAGTGGTAAAGAACCCACCTGCCAATGCAGGACACATATACTGGTTCGATCCCTGTTTTGGGAAGATCCCTTGGAGGAGGGCATGGCAACCCAGTCCAGTATTCTTGCCTGGAGAATCCCATGGACAGAGAATTCTGGTGGGCTACAGTCCGCAGGATATCAAAGATTTATACACAACTGAAGCGACTTGGTGAGTATGCATGCATAGGCCCCCATATATACATGCTCCACAGACTTCTAACAAATATAGTTGAGTCTCATCATTTGTGGACCCTGTATTTGTGAATTCCCCTACTCACTAAGATTGATTTGTAACCTCCAGATCAATATTTGCAGTATTTTGTAGTCATCTCTGGACATGAGCAGAGCAGTGTAAACTTTGAGTTGTTGGGGGAGCATGTTCCCAGCTAAGGCCAAGCACAGTGACATTGTTTCTGTTCACTGTGGACACATGTACTTTTCACAGTCTAATCTGTGTCTTGCACTTATATAATTTTTATTGGTGATTTCAGTGTTTACAAGGCCCCTGGATAAAGTACTGAAGAGCTGTCTAAGTGTCCTAAGTCTGTGAAAGCTGGGATGTGCCTTATGGAGAAAAGGATGTGTGATCAATAAGCTGCTTCAGACATGAGTTATAGTGTTGTGAGCTCAACATTAATGAATCAGTAATAGATATTAAATGAGATGCCTTAAACACACTTAAAACAAGGTTTTGTGTTGATTGGTTGATGAAATGTGTGACTAGAGGCTCCTAGGAACCTAAATGTTTCTGCCTTAGGAGCAGTGCTTTAGCATCACTAATGCAGTGTTTATGTCAACTATATAGATAGAAACTAACACAAATAACAAGAATCAACTGCATCTGGTCTCGAATGATATATTCCCTTAGGTATGCCGTGTCCTTTGCCTACTGGATTTCATTCACATACTTAGGTAAGTCCTGTTTTCACTGAACACGATTTTACTAGGGTCATCCTATATGCCAGGCCCTGTGGACAGTTTTCATTCCAATCCCAAAGAAAAGCAATGCCAAAGAATGCTCAAACTACTGCACAATTGCACTCATCTCATAAGCCAGCAAAATAATGCTCAAAATTCTCCAAGTCAGTTCACTTCAGTTCAGTTCAGTCTCTCAGTCGTATCTGACTCTTTGTGACCCCATGAATTGCAGCATGCCAGGCCTCCCTGTCCATCACCAACTCCCGGAGTTCACTCAGACTCACGTCCATCGAGTCAGTGATGCCATCCAGCCATCTCATCCTCTGTCGTCCCCTTTTCCTACTGCTCCCAATCCCTCCCAGAATCAGAGTCTTTTCCAATGAGTCAGCTCTTCACATGAGGTGGCCAGAGTTCTGCAGTTTCAGCTTTAGCATCAGTCCTTCCAAAGAACACCCAGGACTTATCTCCTTTAGAATGGACTGGTTGAATCTCCTTGCAGTCCAAGGGACTCTCAAGAGTCTTCTCCAACACCACAGTTTAAAAGCGTCAATTCTTCGGCTCTCAGCTTTCTTCACAGTCCAATTCTCACATCTATACATGACTATTGGAAAAACCATTGCCTTGACTAGATGGACGTTTGTTGGCAAAGTAATGTCTCTGCTTTTGAATATGCTATCTATGTTGGTCATAACTTTTCTTCCAAGCAGTAAGTGTCTTTTAATTTCATGGCTGCAATCACCATCTGCAGTGATTTTGGAGCCCCCCAATATAAAGTCTGACACTGTTTCCACCGTTTCCCCATCTATTTGCCATGAATTGATGGGACCAGATGCTATGATCTTAGTTTTCTGAATGTTGAGCTTTAGGCCAACTTTTTCACTCTTCTCTTTTACTTTCATCAAGAGGCTTTTTAGTTCCTCTTCACTTTTTGCCATAAGGGTGGTGTCATCTGCATATCTGAGGTTATTGATATTTTTCCTGGCAATTTTGATTCCACCTTGTGCTTCTTCCAGCCCAGCGTTTCTCATAATGTACTCTGCATAGAAGTTAGATAAGCAGGGTGACAATATACAGCCTTGATGTACTCCTTTTCCTATTTGGAACCAGTCTGTTGTTCCATGTCCAATTCTAACTGTTACTTCCTGACCTGCATAGAGGTTTCTCAAGAGGTAGGTCAGGTGGTCTGGTATTCCTGTCTCTTTCAGAATTTTTCACAGTTTCTTGTGATCCACACAGTCAAAGGCTGTGGCATAGTCAATAAAGCAAAAATAGATGTTTTTCTGGAACTCTCTTGCTTTTTCGATGATCCAGCGGATGTTGGCAGTTTGATCTCTGGTTCCTCTGCCTTTTCTAAAACCAGCTTGAACATCTGGAAGTTCATGGTTCATGTATTGCTGAAGCCTGGCTTGGAGAATTTTGAGCATTATTTTACTAGCATGTGAGTTCTCCAAGTCAGACTTCATCGAGGCTGTATATTGTCACTCTGCTTATTTAACTTCTATGCAGAGTACATCATGAGACATGCTGGGCTGGAAGAAGCACAAGCTGGAATCAAGATTGCCAGGAGAAACATCAATAACCTCAGATATGCAGATGACACCACCCTTATGGCAGAAAGTGAAGAAGACCTAAAGAGCCTCTTGATGAAAGTGAAAGATGAGAGTGAAAAAGTTGGCCTAAAGCTCAACATTCAGAAAACTAAGATCATGGCAACCGGTCCCATCAGTTCATGGCAAATAGATGGGGAAACGGTGGAAACAATGTCAGACTTTTTTTTTTTTTTTTTTTTTTGCTCAAAAATCACTGCAGATGATGACTGCAGCCATAAAATTAAAAGACATTTACTCCTTGGAAGGAAAATTATGACCAACCTAGACAGCATATTAAAAAGCTGAGACATTAGTTTGCCATCAAAGTTCTGTCGAGTCAAGGCGATGGTTTTTCCAGTAGTCGTGTATGGATGTGAGAGTTGGACTATAAAGACAGCTGAACACCAAAGAATTGATGCTTTTGAACTGTGGTGCTGGAGAAGACTCTTGCGAGTCCGTTGGACTGCAAGGAGATCCAACCAGTCCATCCTAAAGGAGATCAGTCCTGGGTGTTCATTGGAAGGACTGATGTTGAAGCTGAAACTCCGGTACTCTGGCCACCTGATGGGAAGAGCTGACTCACATGAAAAGACCCTAATGCTCAGAGGGATTGGGGGCAGAAGGAGAAGGGGACGACAGAGGATGAGATGGTTGGATGGCATCCCTGACTCAGTGCACATGAGTTTGGGTACACTCTGGGAGTTGGTGATGGATAGGGAGGTTTGGTGTGCTGCAGTCCACTGGGTTGCAGAGTCAGAAACGACTGAGCGACTGATCTGAACTGTGGATATTGATGATAAAATTGGGGATTGAAATTCGCCACGATCCCTGTCTCAGGTGGAAAGACAGGGTGTAAATGCACAGGTCAGTGTAGAATTACAAAGTGTGATAATGCTGTAAAGGCAAAGCGGAGCGCCTGAGGGGAATGGAGTGAGTATCAGAGCGGCCTGTCATCACCTGGCAGGATTAAGGCGTGAAGTTCAAGCTGAGGCCCGAGGCAGGCAGAACAGTTAGTTAGTCTGTGTATGGGAGTGGATGAGATTCCCAGGCAGCGGAGGCAGCACAGACTCTGTGGCTGGAGGGTCTGTGGCACCCCCGGGGAGCTGAAGGCACCTGAGTGGCTGGAGCATGGGGAATGAGGAGTGCTTGGAGCGGGCTGTGGTGTGGAGGTGGGCAGGCACAGGCATAAGGAGGCTTACAAGATTGTCGCAGGCTCTGGTTTTTAGCTAAACATCCTACATCAGTCATTAAAAAGCTTTTAAAAAGCAAAGACATGGTCAGATTTGTATTTTAAATGATCACTCTTGCTGCAGAGGAGAGAAATAGATTGAGGAAAATGAGGAGCCTGGGAAGTCAGCTCTTGTATAAGTTCCTGCACAAGATGGTGGGGACATGGAGTGGACTGGTGTGGGGAAGACAGAGTGGGAGTGTTGTTAACTGTCGAGGAGGTAATATGGCTGTTACTTTCAGCAGACTGATCGATAGTGAATCGCAGCAGGTGCAAGAGACTACCGATGACACAGCAGATGCCAGCTGTGCATGTGGTGTAAGAGGATGACGCTGTGTGATGCTCCCCTGCCCTAAAGCGTGGAGATTTGTGAGGCTCGTGCACATTTGCATGTAATTCGCCTCTAGAATGGCTTTCTGTGAGTAAAGTGGTTTTTGAGGATGTGATTAGAAAAAAGATACAGGGATATGCTAATATGACCTTTCCCCCTGATATATTATAAAACAGTACAAACACAGATAACAAAATGTATATTTAAAAATTTCCTGGCCATTATGAATTATTATATGATTGAAACTAAAAATACTGATTTTATATCTTACTTCATGTCATGGCACCACTTTATTTTGCTTTCTGATATGTTCATAGGTATAATTTATGTTGATCTATTTTTTGGATATTTTTCTTCATATCAATAAAAATTTTTTAAAGGCATTTGATGTTCTAAAAAGTACTTTCCTAATTGTTTTATGAAGGGATAAAAATAATTCAGTCTTTAAAATCTGAGGATTAATGGATCTGTGCTTACATGAAATAATATCTACCTCAAAAAAAAGTGTAGGTTGGCATTATGTTAATACTATTGGTTTGGCCAAAAAGTCTGTTCGGTGTTTTCTATTACATCGTATGGAAAAACCCAAATGAACTTCTTGACCAAGCCAATATTTTGTTTTCCCATCTATTTTGTGTGTTGAATGGATATGTAATCTTTCCCTTTTGTGTTGAAAAACATCCAGAGAGAGATCATTTTTTTCAGAAAGTGTTTGTGATCAACAAGTTAGATGGACAAGCTTACAAAGTAAAAATATTGCTCACGATCTAAGGTTTCCACCTCCACTTTTATTTCCCTTGTTAGCTTTCAGTTCAGTTCAATTCAGTCGCTCAGTCGTGTCCGACTCTTTGCAACCACGCCAGGCCTCCCTGTCCATCACCAACTCCTGGAGTTCACTCAGACTCGCGTCCATCGAGTCAGTGATGTCATCCAGCCATCTCATCCTCTGTCGTCCCCTTCTCCTCCTGCCCCCAATCCCTCCCAGCATCAGAGTCTTTTCCAATGAGTCAACTGTTCGCATGAGGCGGCCAAAGTACTGGAATTTCAGCTTCAGCATCATTCCTTCCAAAGAAATCCCAGGGCTGATCTCCTTCAGATTGGACTGGTTGGATCTCCTTGCAGCCCAAGGGACTCTCAAGAGTCTTCTCCAACACCACAGTTCAAAAGCATCAATTCTTGGGCACTCAGCTTTCTTCACAGTCCAACTCTCACATCCATACATGACCACAGGAAAAACCATAGCCTTGACTAGACAGCTTACTGAATGTTTAATTCAGTTTTAGAACCCCACAAGGTTCTGGAAATACAAATGGGAAAGGAACATAGTCTTTGATCTTTAGAATTTACTAGAAGAGATGGACATGGAAACTAACCAAACCTGATTATTTACTGGGGAAAATTTCCACAAGCTGTTATGACAGCACAAAAGAAGAACTATCAGGATGGTGTTCCAGAGGAAGGGCCAGCGAAGGCTTGAAGGAAGAGCTAGGATTGAGCAGACTGGGACTGGCCAGACAGATGAAACACCATGTGTCCAAATCAGGCAGGGGTTAAAAATATAGCATATTTGGAGAATTGTAAGAATTTGGATAATAGTTATGAATGAGTAGAGAAAAATGAAAATCTCATGTCAGATGACTTTTTCATTCCCCAGTGTGCATTTTAGCATGGAAAATTGTGTTGGCTGTGCAAGGAGAGACATTGTGAATAAAGTATTTGATATAATTTCCTTTAATTTAATTAGATAATGAAGAGTGTAGACAATAGAATAATGCATTTGGACTTTTTATAATTAATTTAGAAACCTTATACCTGCTGGGATACAGATGAAATAATTACAAGGATCTGAATCTCTTAATAAATCGCTTTCACATTTTTGAGTAGCCTGAAATATCCTCTGTAAGCATGCCTATTTTCTTCTTTCTCCCCTTTTGTTCCTTTCTTATTCAAGTTAAGACATAGTAAAGATCATTATTTACCATCTTTTTAGTTTTAAAGGAAAGACAGGTTTCACAGGTGGGAAGAGATCATGCTTTTTAATGTTAATTCATTCTTCAATTCAGTTCAGTTGCTCAGTCATGCCCGACTCTTTGTGATCCCACGGACTGCAGCACGCCAGGCTTCCCTGTCCATCACCAACTCCCGGAGCTTACTCAAACTCACGTCCATCGAGTTGATGACGCCATCCAACCATCTCATCCTCAGTTGTCCCCTTCTCCCACCTTCAGTCTTTCCCAGCATCAGGGTCTTTTCCAATTAGTTCTCCATATCAGGTGGCCAAAGGATTGGAGTTTCAGCTTCAGCATCAGTCCTTCCAATGAATATTCAGGACTGATTTCCTTTAGGACAGACTGACTGGATCTCCTTACAGTCCAAGGGACTCTCAAGAGTCTTCTCCACACCATAGTTCAAAAGCATCAGTTCTTTGGCACTCAGCTTTCTTTATAGTCCAACTCTCACATCCATACATGACTACTGGAAAAACAATAGCTTTGACTAGATGGACTCTTGTTGGCAAAGTAATGTCTCTGGTTGGTTATAAATTTCCTTCCAAGGAGCAAGCATCTTTTAATTTCATGGTTGCAGTCACCATCTACAGTGATTTTGGAGCCCCCGAAATAAAGTCTGTCACTGTTTCTACTGTTTCCCCATCTATTTGCCATGAAGTGATGGGACCGGATGCCATGATCTTAGTTTTTTGAATATTGAGTTTTAAGCCAAGTTTTTCACTCTCCTCTTTTGCTTTCATCAAGAGGCTCTTTAGTTCTTCTTTGCTTTCTGCCGTAAGGGTGGTGTCATCTGCATATCTGAGATTATTGATATTTCTCCTGGACATCTTGATTCCAGCTTATGCTTCATCCAGCCCAGCATTTCTTGTGATGTACTCTGCATATAAATTAAATAAGCAGGATGACAATATACAGCCTTTCATTCTTACAACATAAGAATTGAAAATTTCCCACACATCATATTTCTTACTATTTAAAAAAATTATATCTGATTCCAAATTATCTCAGATATAGTCTCTGTTTGAGAACTACCTGCCAGTAGAAAGTTATTTGTCCATGAGATTTCTAAAATCGAGCTTTTAATGAAGAGCATACAGATTACTTTAAAGGGACTATTTCACAGAAAGCAATACTGAGTATTAACTAAAAACCATTTAAGATAACTGTTTAAATACCTGCCCTGATTATACAAATTGAAGATCTTAAAATAGATTTCATGCAAAGCATAGGTCTTTTCATATTAAAAAAAATTCTATTCAGGTTTATTATTCTAAAAGGTTTTAGGTTTTTCATTCCAAATTGGATTCAGATCAAACTCCTAAATAAGTGAAACATCTTTTTTTCCTTCTATAATCTGTTCTCACTCTGAAGGCATTGGTTTCCTTGGGTTGGAGTTGTTTCAACATCTTGAAATGAAACAACTAATTAGAGTGCTTTTGTTTTTGGCCAGGAGTCTTTTCTTTTTCTCTGGCTGAAGTTCTGACTTCTTTAGGTGTAGCCAGTACTGTGTATTCCCACTTCCAAATTTTGGTGTGGAAACTACCATTGGTTGGGCAACAAAAAATATATGAACAAAGTTTTTGACAATTGTTTATTTATCTTTCCCTTGTTGTTGTTCAGTCGCTAAGTGGTATCTGACTCTTTGCGACTCTATGGACTGCAGCACGCCAGACCTCCCTGTCTTTCACAATTTCCTGGAGTTTGCTCATTCATATCCACTGAATTGGTGATGCCATCCACCCATCTCATCCTGTCATTCCATTCTCCTCCTGCCTTCAATCTTTTCCAGTATCAGGATCTTTTCCGATGACTTAGCTCTTCGCATCAGGTGGTCAAAATATTGGAGTTTCATCTTCAATATCAGTTATTCCAATGAATATTCAGGGTTGATTCCTTTTAGGATTGACTGGTTTAATCTTCTTCCAGCCCAAGGAGCTCTCAAGAGGCTTCTCCAGCAGCACAGTTAGAAAGCATAAATTCTTCAGCACTCAGCCTTCTTTATGGTCCAATTCTCATCTGAAAACCACGGCTTTGACTATATGGACCTTTGTTGGCAAAACGTTGCCTGCTTGGTACCCAACAGGAGATATGCCAAGAAACCATAATCACTTTCTCATAGCTTCATACCAATCAGGCCCTATAAGAAAAACAGTTTTATGTGTCTATCAACTCTATGTAGTATCTTCTATTCTGTGTTTATGAATGCTATTTTAAGAGCCTGTATTTGCCACATTTTGAGGCTATCATGCACTTTGACATTATTTCTTACTATCTCCCCCTGCCACTAGACATAAGCTTCTTTAGGGAGGACCCACTCTTCTGCTCACTGTCGAATTCCTCCTCTAGGTCATAGCATCTGAACATGGTTAAACACTAAAGAAATAGTAACTGAGTGAATGAGCATGGGGGTCAAATAGACAAAGTCCCTGCATTCAAAAACAACACAGACAAAGGAGGACAGAGGACCAACAGAGGAATTCATTAAAAAGTTAACAATGAACCAATGACAGATCACTTCCTATGTGCTCAGAAGGAGGGGATGCCAGGAAAAGATTCACAGAGAAGATACTGTCTTAATATTACTTTAGCACCGTGTTTAATTTGAGATATTCCAGAGACATGAAGGGGAGATATGCAGTGGGTTTGGAGCTCAAGATAAAGTCTTTTAATGTGAGCTCCTTGCCTAAACTTCAATTCATGTGTGTGTGTGTATATATATATATATTTATATAGTTATTTATATATACATATATATATATATGTACATATATATATATATATATATATATATAAAGTGTGTGTGTGTGTGTGTGTGTGTGTAAAAATTTCCAAATACAGTGTTTAGGGTCCTATGAAGACTAAATAAATAAAACACAATTTGTAGACTGATTAGATTTGACTTAAAGAACACCTTATACACGATTGAGTAGAATAGTTTAAAACTGTTCAGTTAAGAGAGTGCAGTGCAATTCTTTCAAAAAGTTCTTCAAAATATAGTTGTCCCTTTAAGAAAGACTGGCCATGGGTGACTGTCTTATTCTTACACCATTCCTTGGAACAATTTATTCTATGTGGGTAATGTCAGATATTGGTAGAGAGGATTTGGGGAGTGGTATCCCTATTTTTTAAGAATTTTCAATATAATGTGCATTTTTATATATTAAACATAAAAGGACATGAAATAAAGAAAGAAAAAGCATTGGAAATAAGTTTACCATACATAATGGGCTTCATAATGTTAAAAACAATAAAGAGTGAAGAGTAGCAACAGCTCAGAGAGTACAATTGCTTTGTGCCTGCTGACCAGTACAAAAAGCGCTCTGGACTAGTGGAGCCTCAGGAGCTTTCTCAAGAAGAGGATAGTGTGGGGAGGTATGAATGGGCAATGGCTGAGTTTGGAAAAGTGAGGAGGTAGGAACTGGGTTGCCAGTGTTAAAGGGAAGCCAGAATGTAATTGTGTCCAAAAGAAGGAATCTAGGGCAAAGAGGAAGTGTTTGGGCACAATGAAGGTAATCTGTACATTGTCTTTAGTGTAAATCAAGGTATAAATATTCAGTAAATACCTCTTTTTTTTCCAAGAAAAGACTGTTTCAATGGTTAAAATTGAAAGTGTTAGTTGCTCAGTTGTGTTTGACTCCTTGCAGCCCCTTCGACGGTAGCCTGTCAGGCTCCCCTGTCCATGGGATTCTCCAGTCAAGAATACTGTAATGAGTTGCCATTCCCTTTTCCAGGGAATCTTCCCTACCCAGGGATTGAACCTAGGTCTCCTCCATTGCAGACAGATGCTATACCTCTGCAGGTAAACCACCAGGGTTATAAATCTGCTTATCTAATCAAATCCTGACTTTGAGATGTCATTATTTTAAAATATCTTTCTCAGGTAGGGTCATTAACCTTGACAGAGCATGACAGTATCTGTCTGAAAGTTCCCCTCCAGGTGCATTGTGCTAAGTAGATGTATTTATGTTTTGTTTCAACATGGGCACCCTGAGATCTCTTTATGTGGGAGTCTTGATGGTTGGCCTCCTCTGGTTATGTTTTCACCGGAGAATCCAGGAAGTATGGGAACTGAGTCCTCTTCCAGTGACCTGTGGAGTATATGCTATGTTTGTCTCCTCTGCTGAGATAGTCATCAATTATGTGTGCTCTAAATGCATACTAATCTTTCCTTTAGAAGAAGGTTAAAGGATGTCAACAGCATACCTCTGTGCTCCAGCTTATTAAAGAGGATGAAAAATCTCTAGAGAGGATAAAAAGAAAAGAATTCAGAAAGCATCATAAAAATATATTCTAAAGAAGTAACAGTGAGTACTGGAAAAATCAATGCCGGTGTTAAGCAGTACAGCAGTGAACGAATGTGACGTTGGGGGAAAAGACAAGGAAAAATATCATCACCAGTACAACATAACAGAACTCTGCTCGAGGAAACAGTGGGCTGCTTTTCTGGGAATAGGATTCCTAAGTGATGTTAGTGAGAGTGAAATCCTGCTGGCACCGCAGGGAGCAGTTACTCTCCCCACCTCTTCAGCGCACATATACACAGTGATGGATGGTGGTGGATGAATCTATACCAAGAAATATGCAAGAAATAAAAGTGTCAAAGTGTTAGTTGCTCAGTCATGTCTGACTTTTTGCAACCCCATGGATGGTAGCCCACTATGCTCCTCCGTCCGTGTAATTCTCCAGGTAAGAATACTGGAGTGGGTTGACGTTTCCTACTCCAGGGGATCGTCCCAACCCAGGGATCAAACCCCGGTCTCCCACACTGCAGGCAGAGTCTTTACCATCTGAGCCACTTGGGAAGTCCTAGTTATAATATGAGTGTATTAAAGAGAGCCTGACAAAACCCAGTGGCCCTCCGATTTTCATCTACCTGATGCATTTGCTTTCTGTGTACCCACTTGAGAATGCATGTTTCTGCAAACATGAACTTATGGTATATTTCTAGTTATTTGGAAGTCTGAATAGAAAGCTGGTGGACTTAGATGCATAGAGCGTGTTATTTATTCCTCCAAAGTCATAACACTGAGAAGAAGATAGGAATATATAGAAAGTAGGATATACGTTAGAAAACAAATGAATTTGGTCCTCTCATGTGTGGTTTATGATAGCAAAATAATAAGTATTCCATGAAGACTGTGAAGAAAATGTTGTTCAGGAAAGGAGCTGACTGAATCTCTTGAGAGCAAAGTCCTGTTTTATTCATGCCTGCATCTTTAGCATCTAATACAGTGCTCTACAAATAGTAGGGGCTTAATACTGAGGCTTTGAGAGGTAGAAAGAAGAAAATGTTAGGCCAAAGTAATCACAATTCTATAAGTGATAATACATTAGAGATAAAACAAAAAAAGACAACACAAACTAAAGTGCAAGAAGAGTCCAGTTATTCTCATGAGAAAGCAGCAGAGAAACTGGTCAAGAATAATAATTTATGGCCAAACTTGTTTCCATATAAGTGCAGAACAATGAGGAATTCAAGCAAAATGAGCTTGAAATGTTCATACAAGGAAGCAGAGGTTATCTGATAGCTATCAGTATGTTTCAGTGAACCGAAATAGAAGACAACATACTGTTCCAAAGAAATACATTTGATACGGACCAGGGGTCTAGCAGAGCAAATCAAGAACACAACGTTAATTCAGATCAGTGGTGTGTCTGTGCAGAGGAGGTAAGGATACAAAGATGTCTAAGACTTAATATTTGATATCAAAGAATTTACAAGCACAAGGGGAGATGGATACGTAAATGTTTAACTAAAGAAGTGATAAGAATTGTAACTGATATGCCCGAAGGGCTCTGCATTCATTTCCTGGAGCTGCTGTCACAAAGTACCACACACTGGGTAGTTAAACAACAGAAATGTATGGTCTTACAGTCTTGGAGACTGGAAGTCTGGGATCAAGGAGTGGATAGGGCTGGTTCTTTTTGGGGTCTGTGAGGTAGACTCTGTCCTATGCATCTCTCCTAGATTCTCATGGTTTGTGGGCGATCTTCGTCACTCCTTGGCTTATAGAAGCTCCTCTCTGCCTTCATTTTCACATGATATTCTTCCTGCTGAATGTGTCCGTGTCCAGATTTCAGTATTTTCAAGGTTAGCGCTTACATTGGTTTACATATTATTCTCATGCCTGCAGCCTTACTTGATGATTTACAAAGAGCTTGTTTCCAAATGAGGCCCCATGCCTTGGGGCTGGGAGTTAAGACTCCAGTGGTCTTTTGGGTGACATAATTCAGCCTATGCTGCTGCTGCTAAGTCAGCCTATAACAGGCCATAAAAACATTGCAGTCATGGCGGCAGATAGCACAGCATGTCCAACTTGGTGTGGAATAATAAAAATAGCTTTAAAAATTGTTTTAAAATACAAAATTGGCTCGAAGGTAAGGAAAAAAATGATTGGACACAGCGAATCCTGCCTATTCAGTGAAGAAATTGAATTTTTAAAATACAACTTAGTTTATTAAATTGGGCTAACCATTTATAGACCATGACTATGGGCCAGAAACCAGATATACAAAATTGATAAGATAGTCACCATCTCCAGAATATCTAATAAATTCTTCTTCTTTTTTTTGGCAGAGGTGTAAGCTCAGTACGTAGAAAGAAGAGTGCAACTGTGAGTGGAATTAATTCCTATTACCTGCAAATAAGGGAAGAACTTGCTACTGACTAAAGGGGAAATTAATGAAAACTTAGGAGAAAGTGACCACATCACTGAGAGATTTTTATTTTTAAAAATTTTTTGGCCTCACCATACAGCATGTGGGATCTTAGTTACCCCACCGCCAGTGTTCAAACCCAGGTCCCCTGCATTGGAAGCGTGAAGTCCTTGAGCAATTTTTGTACTGAGAGAAAGAATGTTAGATATAATCAGACATACCCTCACACTTTAAGAACACAGATGTTACACAGTTCAAGGAGAAAGTAGTTATAGATCTGTGACCAGAGGGAACCATAGGATGTTAGAAGTCTCAGTGCTGACAGCATCTTTCCATGAGCTGTCCCCAGCTTGGTGAGGTGCCCAGCAGATTATCTGTCTCCCTCCCAACCCTGGGACTGACTTTCACACCAGTACTTGGGACACTGTAGGGCCTGGTCCTTGCTAAATGATTATAATTGTGGACCTGTTACAAAAATAGTGTGGAACACACAGACAAACATAGATACAAAATCACATTCTGACGAGATTTTGGAAGTTGAAAACCATTTTTTTGCATACAAAAACTTTAAAAAGTGGTGGTTTAGTTGGTTGTCAGGTTTGCATTCCTAGAAGCAATGCTGATGTGAACACATGTTTACGTATGGGCTTTGGTATTTGCCTGCCTGTTTCTGTAGGATCTGTATTACCTTTTTTACTGCATCCAGTGTTACTCACTGTTAATCTTCCATGCTGTGGCCAGAGTGGACCATGTGACACCAGTTTCTCCCCACTGCCTTCAGACTAAGTATTTACAATATTGACTCCATCTAGCCTCTAGCCTCTTGTCCAGTCATAGTGAGCAACATGTATAAATCAGTTTTGCAACTGTGCCTGTGTTCAGGCTATTTATTATTTTTGTTTGGTTGCTAAGTCATGTCTGACTCTTTTGTGATCCCATGGACTGTAGCCCACAAGACTCCCTGTCCATGGGATTTCCCAGGCAAGAATACTGGAGTGGGTTGCCATTTCCTCCTCTAGGGGATATTCTGGACCCAGGAATTCAACCCGTATCTCTTGCATTGGCAGCTGGATGCTTTAGCACTGAGCCACTTGGGAGGCCCATGCTCATGCTAGTCCCTTTCTATCTTTACTGATTCACACTTAGTCCCCTTTCATGATTCCAGAAACTTCCCTGAATTCCCAGGCTGGGAGAAGTGCCAGTTCTAACTCCACAGCATCCTGTGTATAACTCTAACTCAGCAGGTCACCAGAATTGTCTCTGGATGTGTCTTTCCATGCCCCTGGCAGAGTGCAAGCTCCTTGAAGACAGGGGCATGAATTTTCACCCTTGTCACCACACAATGGTGAGCACCATGTGTAATGTCAGGCTTCATATATGTTGAAGTTTAATACTCATTACCATGGAAATAAGCTCACTATCTGTGCTGATGGGCCATAACACACACTGCCAACAATTGGTTCGTTGATGAGAATTGACAGTTTGTGGCAAGGAATATGTAATAGACGGTAGGCTTTTCAGAACATTCTGTGAATGAAAGCTTGTAGGTGGCATCAACCAGAACATTGTGGTCCAGTGTAAATGCTCAGTAAGCCTTTGTTGAAACTGAATAAAATCCATCATTTATTTAGCCATTCATTCAACTGTTGCAATGCCCCAGTACTGGTGCTGGGGAAATCAAAAGATACAAGTCGATACAGATGTGTAAGCAAAGCATACTATGTAATAAGATGAGTGTTATAATAATTTTCTGCCTAGTGTGCTGTGCAGATACATAGGAGGAAGAAGCTAACTGTGTCAGAAAGCATAAAAGCAGATGTATGGGTTGTCTGCCTGTTTTCTCTACATGCATTTTCTGTCCTACTCTTCTCTGTAGTATAACTCAGGGAGCAATATTTCCCAGGATCCCTTGCCTCCTGGCTTCCAATGAAGCCAGCAGGGAGGCAAGGTGGAGAAAGTAAGGGTCAGATGAGGAGATAAATCACGGTCTTTCTCCATCATCTCTCTGCTCAGTGTGGGGTTTGCAGCACTAGCTGCTGAGTCTCCTGTGTGGCTGCCAGACCTGCTGGGTAAGCCGACTGTTCCAGCTTCCTCCAGGTGGCCCAGCTCCTTGGCGCTGGAAACACTGACTTCTTCCTGTAAGTCTCGTGCTTTTTCTAGTCTCTTGGCTGCCACGGCCCCCACCCCTACAGGCTCCTTGGCTTTTCCATCACCTGTGAAATCCATAGCCAACAATAAAGTCATTGAAACGCCTTAGATGCTGTTTCCAGACTCAACCTTGGCTGATTCAGAAACTTCTCAAGGAAGGGCATATTTTAAAACTATTTTCATTTATTTACTTGCCTTGCTGGGGCTTCTCTGATCTTTGCTGTGGCATGTGGCATCTTCATTGCAACATCAGGGATCTTTAGTTGCAGCATCTGGGATCTAATTCCCTGAACAGGGATTGAACCCAGGCCCCTAGCATTGGGAACTCAGAATCTTAGACCCTGGACCACCAGGAAGACCCAAAAGAAGGGCATATTTAAAAGCTAATGGAATGGGGCAGTTTCTAGAGATTTCATCCCTTTTTATATCAGTGCTTAATATCCTATTGTTGTCTTGTCAATGCTATAGAGAAAATTTTAATTTTCCTTGGACTCAGATCTCTCACCTAAAGAAAATCAGAAAAATGTAATGTATTTTTCCATCTTGGAATTTATTCACTCATTCATCCAACATATTTTGTGGAAGATCTACTCAGCGGAGGTTCCATACCAGCCCTGAGGATGATAATCATCACGACAGATATGATCGCTGGTCCAGAACATCACAGACCAGGGGATGAAAGGTATGTACAACACAGTCATTTAAAAGATGCTGACTTCAATAGCAGTGCCTCAGTAGTCATATTTCCTTTAAAGCACCCATTACCTTTTCAAGTCAGTGTTAGTAAATGACCATGTAACTGTTTTAGGATCACAAAACATGTGGAAATGCTCTCATTAAAACTAGATGGAGACCATGGACCCTTTTAGTCCAAGGAGTTTTATAAATGAAGCTGAGAGAGGTGTAAAATGATTACTGTTTTAAATAACCCAAAAATGATTTGTTGTAACCTTCTTAATCAACAGACCTATAATTAGGGAATAAATGTGCACTCTTTGTGACTCATTCCCCAAGTGGAATACATTTGGCAAGAATTTCTTTTCAGAAATTGCTTTGGTTCAGGAAGTGCTTGTCATGCTTTGTGTGCTAGGATAGGTTCTTTTAACATTTAACAATGAATGATTATTTCAGAGGTATGAAGGATGAACTTAATCAGTCCTTTATTCTGTAAGTGGGAAATCAAATTCATTACATTTTGATCAGAAGAAATCATAGTTTTACATACTTTCAGAATATAAGTTTTAATATCCTCCAGAAACACATTTCAGTGTCAGGAAGTTTTTCCATCTTGTCTAAATCTTCTAGCTATTCTTAGCAAAGATGAAGGACAGTTGGCTACAATCCTTTGTATAATAGACCAAGATTATAGCTATATATTTATTCACTCTTTCATTCAACATGTTTTTATTGAGCATCTACTAAAACTAAGAGCCAGACCCTGGGAAAATATTTAGCAGAACAAAAGTGCCTCAGCCTTTTGAATTTATCTTCATGCTCAAAGAATCTTTGCTTTTTTTTTTTTCCTTAGGTCAATTTTTTACAACGCTTAATTTCTGTTCCTATCTGTTGCATTTACATGCTACATGGGATAGGACAAGCCAGTTACACTATGTAAAATAAGTTTTCTACATCTGTACAGTGGGGATGATTGTAGTACTTACCACACAGAATCGTTTGAGGCTTGAATGGGCTAGTAGATGCTCAACACGCATTAGGTCTTACCATAGCCATTATCATTTCACTGGAGTCTCTCCAGTTGCACTCTACAGTCAATACAGCCAACTCAAGACATGTAACTATTTAAATTTAAATTTGTTAAAATTAAGCATAGTTAGAAATTCAACTCCTCAGTTGCTCTAGTAAAATTTCAGATGCTCAGTAGGGACATGTAGCCAGTGCTAACCATATTGGGTAGTATAGCAAATATGGAACACTCCCATCATTGCAGAAAGTTCTGCTGGACAGTACCTCAAATGAGAGAGAGAGAGTGTGAGAGAGAACAAAAGACATTGTCCCCAAAGATATCAACTGGTGCACAGAATCAGTAAAACCTAGAGTCAGCCTTATTTCTGATTGGTTTGCTACAATTACCACCTATACAGATAGTCATTTATCTGTTGTGTCCCTTCTGAGGAGCTCTGTAAGACAGCATTTATAAACATAAGCTCTGGAGTTAGGTTTCTGGAGTCTAAATCCTGGACCTACTACTCACTAGCTGTGTGATTTGGGACAAGTTTTTAACCTCTCTGTCCTGTATTTTCTGCATATGAAGTGGAGACTGTACAGTTCCTATCTCATGAGTAAATCCATATAAACCACTGGGAACGGTGTCTGGCCATACTAAACCTTCAATAAAGCGATATCAGTAGTAACTCTCAGGCATGTGTAGTCGGTACAGTTTCCGCAAATGCTGAGCATAGCTAGCCTTGCCAGATTGGGAGCTATTTTTAAATTAGTTCCTCCACTTACTTTTTCTGAGTCTCAGTTCTTTTTCCTTTTTTAAATTAAGATAGTATTATACTACCCAAGGATGTGTTGAGTGTTAAGCAAGATAATATATGTAAAAGCAAAGGCATGTTGTAGGCATTTAATAATGTTATTTCCTTCACAACTTTTAAAAAAATTAGGACCACTGGATGGTGTAGGGCGTTCTGATTTCCCTCCAAGGTTATCTATCCTCTCATGTGGACATAAAACAGAGAGCCCTGTAAGATAACACACAGATTTAGTGAAGCAGATAATACATTTTCCTTCCCAACATTCTGATTCTTATTTTATGTGCTCTTAGGACAACTCAGATTGTAGTACATTTTCAATGACCTAACGAAAAGAAGGGATAAATGGAAAAAATAATCTAATATGACAGATAACCCAAACCGTGGATGGATGCAAAGAATTATTAATATTCATTTGTTTTAAAATGTTTGCTGATTCAAGGCATATTTATCAAAAGTCTTCCAGGCAAAGCATTGTATTGGTGCTATTTGTTTCAGAAGAAATTTGACAGCAGGTTTACCCTAGCAGTTGTTTTCATTTCAGTTCAGTTCATTTCAGTTGCTCAGTCATGTCCTACTCTGCGACCCCATGAATCACAGCACACCAGGCCTCCCTGTCCATCACCAACTCCGGGGTTCACTCAAACTCACACCCATCGAGTCGGTGATGCCATCCAGCCATCTCATCCTCTGTCGTCCCCTTCTCCTCCTGCCCCCAATCCCTCCCAGCATCAGAGTCTTTTCCAATGAGTCAACTCTTCACATGAGGTGGCCAAAGTACTGGAGTTTCAGCTTCAGCATCATTCCTTCCAAAGAAATCCCAGGGCTGATCTCCTTTAAAATGGACTGGTTGGATCTCCTTGCAGTCCAGGGGACTCTCAAGAGTCTTCTCTTTAGTTTGGGCTCAAATTTAATTGATTTACATTCGGTAAACACAGGGTAACTGATGTTAAAAGATGAAGAAGCTTAGGGTAGAGTGGTAACAGGAGAGAATACAGACTGAGATTAGAACACCACTCTATCTATAGCTTGCATGTAATTTTAGTTGTAAAATGATGACTTCTCAAGAAGGAAGGGGTGTGTGTGTGTGTGTGTGTGTGTGTGTGTGTGTGTGAGTGGGGGTGTGTTTGTGTGTAGGGGGTGTGTTTGTGTGTGTGGGTGTGTGCTCAGTCGTGTCTGACTCTTTGTGACCCTATGGACTATGACCCTCCAGGCTCCTCTGTCCATGGGATTTTCCAGGCAAGAATACTGGAGTGGGTTGCCATTTCTATGGGGCTTCCCAGGTGGCTCAGATGTAAAGAATCTGCCTGCCAAACACTGGTTCAAACCCTTGAGTCAGGAAGATCCCCTGTAGGAGGAAATGGCAACCCACTTCAGTATTCTTGCCTGTCCATAGGATCACAAAGACTCAGACACGACTGAGCACACACACACACACACACACACACACACACACACACACACATTAGTTTGTCATGAGCAGTCCTTTCAGCCTCAGAGATCCTGATGGACATGTCCATGTGACTGAGCGCTGCCCCCTCTTTGTAGGCTGCAGTGATGATCTTTAGCCAGGTTCTTCCAGTGGGCCATGGATAGAGTTCTGAGCACAAGGAAACAGTTACACAGTGCGAGTGTACAAGGAGTGTCAGGTGCTAAAACGACATATGCAGACTTGACCAGATCTCCCCCTTCTTCACATGATTCTCTTCTGTAGTGGAGACTGGCAGGAGCACCCAACTCTGCAAAGAGAACACCAACCAATAAGCAGCAAAGCCTTTTCTCTATGATGTCTTTAAATTGGTCCTGGTAATTTAAGATGAAAAAATCTGTTTGTTGGATTTAAATGTAGGTCTCATCTACTGGTGCACCAAGCAGATTTGCGAAATGAAGGGCAGCAAAACCGCAGCACACTGATAAAACATGTTTGGGGCTCAACAGGAAAGCATTTGAAATCTATGAAGTGTAGCTTCAGATATCAGAGCACTTTGGAGGCTGACAGGATCAAGTCCCAAGTCTCTCCATACTAAACCTGGGTAGCATTGAAAGTATCAACTCCAGAGCGTTACTTTCTCATTCCGTGTCCTGGCAACTAAGAGGAGTGCATGGACCAAGAAGGAGGGGAAGTGATAAAATGTGTAGTTTGAGGGGAGAACATTGATGGAGAACTTGGGCGCTTATGGTTAAGTGAAAGTAAAAGTCATTCAGTCGTGTCTGACTCTTTACAACCCCATGGACTATACAGACCATGGAATTCTCCAGGCCAGAATACTAGAGTGGGTGGCTGTTCCCTTCTCCAGGGGACCTTCCCAACCCAAGGATCGAACCCAGGTCTCCCACATTGCAGGCGGATTCTTTACCGGCTGAGCCACCGGTGAAGCCCAAGAATACTGGAGTGGGTAGCCTATCCCTTCTCCAGGGAATCTTACTAACCCAGGAATCCAACCCAGGTCTCCTTCATTGCAGGCAGATTCTTTGCTGCTGAGTCACTGGGGAAGCCCCACCTATGGTTAGGGAGAGACATACTTACATTTTGGCATTATTATCAACAAAGTTACAGGTGAATGAATGAACATGTTTTGATATGCTGTTTATGTTCAACTGAGGGCTCGGTGTAGAACACTTATAATTAGAATATTTGAAAATATGTGGTTTTGGACACTTTTCTCTTTCACTGGTGAAGTGCATGGGGCAGAACAATTAAGGGTGCCAATAGCCCCAGAGACTAAGGGGATATTCATATTTTTTCTCTAATTCCCCCTAATCAAAATGCTTCTTCTCTTTTACTGTCTAATATCACCAGTGTATCAGAAAACACACATATCCATGATCAATCCTGGATCCAAATAGGGTAAAATGAAATGAGTTTTTTTTTTTCTCCTGTTCAAAAATCCTTTTTTTATTGCATAGTGAAGAAATAAATGTCTACCAAAGGAAAATGAAGAGGAACTAAGAGGGGAATCTAATTGCCCACTTCAATCACTCCCACACAAAATGCCTGGGTCAAGGATGAGCAGGCAGAGCAGCAGCATTTTGGCAACATTTTTAAATAAACAGCAAGGCAAAAAAAAAAAAAAAAAAGTTCCAGCAAGAGTTCTGTAGAAAATGGAAGACAGCTGTTGCATTTTCTCCAGCCTGCTATCACTTTCAACCAGACCCAAAGACACCCCAGCTCTTGGCTTAATGAATCACTTGCTGTTTTTAATGGTGGAAGAAAATGGGACTCACTGCTCTCTTAGCCAGGGAGCAAAGTTACCCCCATAGGAGTGGAATGCATATCAATTGAGGAAAAGAACCACTTGAGGGACCAGAATGTGAATTATTTCTTCTTGTTTCCTCCTCACTAGCTTTTACTTTCATTCTAAGGAAGGTTTGCACAGAACCCCTTTCTGAATCAATTCTAACCTTTCAGCACCCACATTCAAACTCATATTAATGAAATTATTTTGAGTTGTGTTCTAGTCTTTCCTTAAAATATCTAAGCTCTCATTCAAATAGTTTGAGATTTTTTTTCCCTCCATGAAGCTGTCCTGGATTAATTAAAACATTCACATTATCTGAGAAACCCAGGGCCAGGGTAAAGGTTACCTGAGGAAGATTTCTGAGGCTTAGGTCTAGCCCAGTCCTGAGCAGTTGAGACCAGAAGGATAAGAGCCACTCAAAGAGGCAGAGAAGCCAGAGGTCAGTATTGAAAATCAGCAGAGTCAGTCTTGAATGAAGTTTAGAGCTGTAGTTAAGGCTGGGACCAAGACTCTGAAAAGGCATACTTAAATAAGGTACCTACGTTTAACGCTGTTTAAGAGGACAAGGTCAAGACATTGACCTTGAAAGAGATGAACTCCCCAGGGTCCACCCTTGCTGATTTCTGGCTTCAACATGTGGCATTGGAGTATCAGCCTGTAGGGTTCTTGAATGGCTTAGGTTACACTAAGTACTAATTTATGCATTCTCTGTTTTCATATATAACTCTGGTAAAACCAGAGGCTTCTGCTTCTCAAGGAGGTCAAATTGGAGAGGCTCAATTAGTGTCCAAACAGAAATAAGAAGAAATTGATTTTTTACCTGTATCTTTGAAAGAACTTTCAAGGGGATCTGATTCCACCACATTGGCCTTTCCTTTTCCTTTTTTTCCACCTCTCCACTAGCCTTTCCTGTAACAAACTCCAAACTTTCTGCCACTGCTCAGCCTTAGAAGGCTTTATACCCTTTCCCCTTCCCTGCCTGAGCCGTTTATAATGTATATTGTGAAATCTGTCACTTATTCTTACAGGTTTCCTCTCAATCTCCTGTTCAGCCCCTCTCAACCCATTCTCCAGATCGTACATCAGAAAGATCTAGGACCTGGACTAGCCTAGCCTTGTTAAAAGGCTCAGGTAACCTTCACCTTGGCCCTAAGGATCTCAGGTGGTTGGGAAAGCAGGCAGCAGGCAGTGGCTCATTAGAAGGTCTTCGTTCTGACTCAGATTTTTCTCTTTTGTGTCCACTCGTATGGATTTTCTAGTTTTTAATGAACCCTGCTTTTCTGACTCCCATAAAATAGTCTGTTCCATCACTGTGACCTTTCCAAATTTAAATTTCCAGAAAAGAAGGTCTAACATATTAGGCAGTTTTGAATCACTTATAGTGTGATGCTAATAAGCTGTTAATAATTAGAATGATGATGAAGAAGACTCGATCTAAAATGACTTAGAGAAGAGCTGAAATAAGAGGCTGGATCTCACTGGGCAGATGTCTAGGGGAGTCGGATGCACTAGGAGGGATTGAAGATATTTGTATATCACTCAACTTCTTTTTTTCTTTAAATGTATAAATTTAAAAAATTTTTTATAGTGCTGTGTTGGTTTCTGCCATTAATGATCTGTCCACATACCACACTCGTTTTCAGGACCTGTGTAAGGAAATACTGTGTAGAGGCAACCTCCTAAAGAATAAGGAACATGTAAGGGGGGGTATTAATGATAGATATAATTTAGTGAACACTCAGTATATGCTAGGCTTTATTACCTATGTTTGATAGTTCTCATTATAACCTTAAAATATAGCTACTTATCCCCATTTTACAGTTATAGAAACTAAACCTCATTTTGAAGAATTTTTCTAAGGCCATGCAAAGAATAAACAACAGAACATTAAATTAAACCTATGCTTCCTACCATTTAATATTGATGCATAAATGCATCGACTCATACCTTGCATATATGCCTCATGTGACTACAGGTACTAGATATAGGACACATCTAATGTATCTATAGAATCTATTGTTGTTGTTTAGTCACTAAGTCATGTCCAAATCTTTTGTGACCCCATGGACTGTAGCCTGCCAGGCTCCTCTGTCCATGGGATTTCCCAGGCAAGAATACTAGAGTGGGTTGCCATTTCCTTCTCCAGGGAGTCTTCCTGACCCAGGTATTGAACCTGTGTTTCCTGCATTTGCAGACATATTCTTTACCACTGAGCCACCAGGGAAGCCCCATTGAATCTGTAGCTGTACAATTACATATATATATACATATACATATATATGTGTATATATATACACACACACACTCATGAAATAGAACTGAATGTATCTATCTATATTCAGTTATATCAGATTGAAATAGAACTACTCGGCAGTGGAAGGAGGTGGTGGATTGGAATTGTTGTGACTAGAAGGACCAAATTTCATCTGGAACAAAACTTGGCTTTAGAAGAGTTTTTCGAAAAGACAGAATTATCAACCTTTTGGTTTAACCTGACATGCTGTCACTGCAGTTACCATGTAATTTTCTCATGTAATGTGAATTTGATATTTAAATTATCAAATTAATGGAAAGAGTTTCCCATTTAACTTAAAGATGTTAAACGGAAAAAAAAATGGTACAGATAAACTTGGTTTTTAAAGTATGGGAGAATCAGAATGTGGAATGTGGACTCCAGGGAGAAAAGAAAGGTTCATGTCTTCATTCACTCATATATCCCCTTTATACCCAACACATGGCAAGTTCATTGCTGGGGAGGAGGATACAAAAGTCTCCATCATCAGGGAGCTCTGCCTCTGGTGAGTCCATGATGAATAGGGCGTGGTTTGTGCTCAGTGATCTCAAGCCATGGGAATGTAAAGGAGAGAGCAACTCCTTTTCTTGATAAAAGGAGGGATTGGAAGGAAGGAAGTTTTCTGCTGTCTCAAAGGATGGATGGGCGTTTTAAGAATGGAGAGCAAAGAAAAGCACAGGTCTGGCTCTGAAGAGAGATCTTGCATGAGCAGAGGCAGGGAGGTGAGTAGGAACTGGCGATACACTGGGAAGAGCAAACTGGGAGTGTAGTTAGGTAGCTGAGTATTTGGGGGCGGAGGGTATGAATGAAGAGAAGGAGAGCATGGAGAAAATAAATCTGTATGTGTACTAGTTTAGGTTCTAGAGGAAAACATGAAAGTTGTCTTTTCTTTGGACCACTATTGGAAAGCTGATAAAGCTAGAGGAGTACTTGTTTTCTTTAATAATCGGGCTTAACTGTCTACCCCAGCCAACTGAGGAAAAAGCCTAGTAGTAGGATCTTATGGCTGCAGTGACAAATTACTAAAACAATAGAATTTTATTCTCTTGAAATATTGGAGGCTAGAAATCTAAAATGAGTCTTAGGGTCCAAAATCAAGATGGTGGCAGGGCTGTTCCTTAAGGAGGCTCCAGGGAAGAATATAGTCCTTGCTTCTTTCAGCCTCTGATGGCACCAACATTCCATGGTTTAGAATTCAGCTCCTGCCCTGCCATCCCAGGGCCTTCTCCTCTGTGCTCATATTCCCCCCTTTCTCTCTTATAAGGTCACTTGTGATTACATTTAATTCATCAAAATAATCCAGGATAATCTCCCCAATTCTAGATCCTTAATCTAATCACATTTGAATAGTTCTTTTTTTTTTTTTTTTTTTTTTGCCATAAAAGCTACTAATCACAGATTCCAAGGACCAGAACATGATATCTTTGGTGTAGTTATTCAGACTACCGTAAGCATCCTGACCTCCTGGTTCTCTGGTCCTTCCCAGATGAACTGTTTGATTATCCAGGCACTTCTGAGATTTGCTTGGCCTCTTGGGGTGCAGATTTCTCCGAAAGTGAACTCTAAAGCTATCTGAGCCACTCTCAGCCTTGAGATCTCCATGCCTTCTGTGGAGGGGAGAATCTGGCTAAACAACCTTTGGACGTTTAGGGTTTGAATTACATAACATTGGGCAGAGAATGGTTACAATGCAGCTCTGACAACTGAGAAATGTGAGCAATAAAATGTCAGCATACATAGAAGGTGCAAAGTGGAACAGCTTGAAAAATTAGTTGATTGTTGTTGATACAGGACCAGATAACAAGAGTAGTGAACAAAGAAAGGGCAGCTCTATGGACATATTTCTGCAGACACCAAAATACATCTTGCCAGTTTAGCCTTGGAGCCATCTTCTTTTGTTGTTTTTCCACACCCACGTCCAATCTGGCAAGTTAGCCTGCTGGTTCTCTCTATATATATTCCTGTGTCTATTCTCTTTTTTTCTCTGCCCTTGTTTATATCTATGCTTAGCTCTGACTCCCCCTACCTGACCCATGAAAACCTAAGCTTATTTCCAGCACTCACCCCTCCCCAGGAACCACACCAGTCACATTTCTCTCTCTGCTTATTTTCTTGCTGGTCTCTTCTCTGGTTTGGTCCAAATGATGAATACCTACCATGTTCTCCATGGACCCTTCTTTCTTACCTTTATTTCAAGGCATGGTCAAGCTCCCTGTATTGCCTAGGTTTTCTTATCTCACAGTGTTTGTCTTTATTTTCAGCCATGGCAATTCATGAGTCACATTTTCTGCCTTCCACATCTCTGGACTTAGCCCACCATCCTCTAAGCCCATCAACACTGGTTAAAATAACCATTTTCTCCCCTAATTCTGTGATTAAATGGAGAACCAACATGGATCAACCTTACAGCTTCAATAAATGGAATACAGGGCCCTGAACACTTTCAGTCTATACCTCACCAGGAGACAGTGAAAATGGGATGATATATGGCACAGTAGCTTAGAATAATGTGAGAATGTAGGAAGAGCTCAGTAAACATTAACAGTCGTTGTTATTGTTATTAGCTTAGTTTCTCATTACAGATCAGTTCTTCCTTGCATTACAAATCAGTTATCTTTGTAGATCCATTGTTTGTAACTATTCGTCTAATTGTCCTTTTCTGAAGCAAATCCATGTCAGTGTAGACGACTTTTGAATGTAAGCCCTACAATTCAGTCACCAATGTTTTGATTAGTGTCTGGCACAAGAAGATCTATAAAATATGATTCTTTTTTAAAAAATCCAGAGAATCTATTGATGCCTCATGTCACCTTCATCACATGCTTTGCTGTTTGCTTAGTCACTCAGTCCTGTCCAATTTTTTGCGATCCCATGGACTGTAACCTGCCAGGCACCTCTGTCCATGGGGGTTCTCCAGGCAAGAATACTGGAGTGGGTTGCCATGCCCTCCTCCAGGGGATCTTCCCAACCCAGAGATTTAACCCAGGTCTCCTGCATTGCAGGTGGACTCTTTACCTTCTGAGCCACGAGGGAATGCTTTAATTGTCATCTTAAATCAGAGTTACAACATACAGAGACTGGAGAAGAGACAGTTTATTAGGAGGATATCTACTGGCAGATGGGACTAAAAGTGTTCTGACTTGATTGGACTACTTGTCCTCTTGACCGCCGCAAACTCTTAGAGGCAAAAGGATAGTACATGTGAGCAACTTGAATTTTAAAAATAGTTTCCATCTTCCTAATCCAATGTGTGAGATTATTACCTGACCAGGTAAAAGAAGACCTGTTTAAAACTATGCCAGATTAGACAGTTCTTCCACACTTACTCCTTGGAAGAAAAGTTATGACCAACCTAGATAGCATATTGAAAAGCAGAGACATTACTTGGCCAACAAAGGTCTGTCTAGTCAAGGCTATGGTTTTTCCAGTGGTCATGTGTGGATGTGAGAGTTGGACTATGAAGAAAGCTGAGCGCTAAAGAACTGATGCTTTGAACTATGGTGTTGGAGAAGACTCTTGAGAGTCCCTTGGCCTGCAAGGAGATCCAACCAGTCCATTCTGAAGGAGATCAGCCCTGGGATTTCTTTGGAGGGAATAATGCTGAAGCTGAAAGTTCAGTACTTTGGCCACCTCATGCGAAGAGTTGACTCATTGGAAAAGACTCTGATGCTGGGAGGGATTGGGGGCAGGAGGAGAAGGGCACGACAGAGGATGAGATGGTTGGATGGCATCACTGACTCAATGGACGTGAGTCTGAGTGAACTCCAGGAGTTGGTGATGGACAGGGAGGCCTGGCGTGCTGCGATTCATGGGGTCTCAAAGAGTTGGACACGACTGAGTGACTGAACTGAACTGAACAGGGGTCAACTGAGTATTCTCTTGATCCAAATCTATCAATGTATAGTCATTCTGCTTCATCTGTACTCACTTCATAAGAATGCATTGCATGCTCTTCCAAAGAAGTATACTGCAATGTCCATAGGAGGTTGTTGTTGTTCAGTTGCTCAGTCATCTATGTGACCCCATGAACTACAGCACACCAGGCTTCCCTGTCTTTCCTATCTCCTGGAGTTTGCTCAAACTCAGGTCTACTGAGTCCATAGGAGGGGAGGGGTAGGAATATTGAAAAAGAAACCAGTCAGAAAAAAAAGAAGGATTATGTCCCCCTTGCTCACCAATGTGTGTCATTGCGTAAATGGATGAGTGAATGAACAGATGAATCTGGGGACCACAGAGAAGATTTGACTCTCTCATTGACTGTGAGAAGGCGATTCTTCCATATTGTCCCTTACCGAGGCAGGTCAGATGGAGTGCAGCTCCTGAGGCTCCTCTCTGTCTGTAAAAGTCTACCTTGGGCCTGAAGGCTTCCTAAGATTGGGAGTAGAGCTGGGAGTGTCATAGCTCCTCCATCTTCTCTTTTCAGGCTCCACAGGGGCTAATTTATTATACATTAGCTCATTAAGCCTTTATTCTAATGCAGTTACTATGCCTTTATTTTCTCCTTAATGTGCAAATTATGAAGATTGCTCAGAATGTGAAAATTGGCCTTTATTTCTCTTGCAAAAAGTTTCCATACACTCAACAGCTCTTTGCAATGTTATTTGGAACTACATCCAAGACATTAAAACTCCAAGAGACCTAACAATCTTTCTCACTCCTTTTCTGCACAAAATCATGACCTCTTTTTTTTAATTTACTATAAAAAGATAATTCTGTATCATCCCCAGCAACAGTTGGACATATTTATGGATGCAGAGTAGTAGCCCATAGTGGATTTTGCTATGATTAGCCACCTGGCATCTACCTAGCTTTCCTACTTGGAGAGAATCCCATGGAGGCTGAAGAAATATTCCCTTCCCTAGCTCCTTGGCTGCTATAAAGTGAATGAATAAATAAGCCTGATCCATCCCATGTCCTCACCAGAGTATTGAATCCAGAGCCTGTAATGTAAATAGATGGGAAAGACCTGGATGTCTTGTTGTGCCAGTGACCATGGGGCCCTGGGTTAGGTCGCAGGGTTCCATGTCAACAGGCCTTCATAGTTCAGTATTGGTCATGGTGTACACGTCCGTGATGATCACGTGCAGTGACCAGCAGCAATGGCAGCAGCATCCTGACCAGACTCCTTATCAGGTATGGTTGGGCTGTATTTCTGGCTGCCTGAACTTTAATGGTTTTTCATGACTTTTTCAAACCTAGTTCTATAGACTTCTCACTGATACTAGAGGAGGATAGTCTTCCAAAAAGTTTTTGTGTTTTTGGTACTAAAAATGTGGTACCCAGCTCCTACACACTTATAATTAAAGATAAGCCCCTCTTAAAACAACCCCAATAAAGTATATGAAAAATATAGGTTTACAGACCTGATAAATTAAATACTAATTATGTCTTTTAAAGATTTTCTAGAAATTGTTAACTTCCCCCTGTGAATTCTGAATAAAGCAGTAGACAATAAATTAGGTAAATGTGGCTATCAAAATAGATCACAAGAGGACGCATTGTTGAAAAAGTATGTGGATTGCAATGGCTGTTTTTGCTTATATCAGAGTCTGAGTTTGTAGGGAGGGAGAGCAGTTCTGAATTCTTGAGCCTTGAAGCTTTTCTGGAGCCCCCAATCTCCACAGACTGAATGCTCATAGGTCTTGCCTCTTAAGCTTGCCTTCTGGGTCTGAACCTCTCCAGTTCAGCTAACAAGATCATTCTGCCTTTAGAAGGAAGCACTGCATTATCTAAGGTTATGTTAGAAGAAATGGTGGTAGTGGGTAGTGACATTTACAATCAATTTTAGAAGCACTATCTTGCTTGATTTGCCTCCACACTGTGTGGATTTGTTTCTGCTTGAAACATATGTACTTTCGACATTTCACTGTAATCAAGGAACCAAAAATAACTCGTAAATGGGCCTAGCATTTTTACTCCAGGTGTGGATTTGTTGTTGTTTTTGTTGTTGTTGTTTGTTTCTGTCTTCAGGCCATGGTGTAAGAATCCACTTGGCTGATTAAAGTTTTGCTATAATGTCAGATGGTATGCATCCTGTTCCTGCATCGACCTAGTCGATAGCTTAATTTTTAAATTAGCTCAAAGATAGACTTTTAAATGGAAATCAATGGTGAAAATTAAGAAACATTATTACCCTAGTAATTGATAACACTTCACTTTATTACATGAGAAGTTGAAAGTAGTGTGAACAAGAGTAATAAATGGAAAGTAGTGTCTATATTACTTATGTGTTTTTAAACTAAATGATCCCAGATTTTGAAGGGGAAGTAAAAGAGAAATCCACTAAGCTCAGATTACATTTCACCAAATCTACATGCCTAAGAAAAAGTTCTTGTTAAAAAAATATGCAAAAAATGCACACACCTGGCATAAATAGTCACATTTTTATGTCCAAAGAACTTTATTTTGAACTTTAACTGTGCTCATATGCTGTGCTACATCTGTGCTGAGTGTGCTCAGTCACGCCTGACTCTTTGTGAATCCATGGACTGTGGCCCACCAGGCTCCTCTGTCCATGGGATTATCCAGGCAAGAATACTGGAGTGGGTTGTCATTCCCCTCTCCAGGGGTTCTTTCTAGCCCAGGAATTGAACCCTTGTCTCTTGCATCTCCTGCATTGGCAGGTGGGTCCTCTACCACTAGTGCCACCAGGGAAACCTATGCTCATATATCTTTACTAATATTGACATTTAAAAAGGTATTGAATTGATCTTATTTGAGAAGCTTTAAGGGCAGATTTGGGTTTCCCTGTTGGCTCATTGGTAAAGAATCTACCTGCCAATGCAAGAGACGCAGGAGACCTGGGTTTGATCCTTGGGTCGGGAAGATTCCCCTGAAGAAGTAATGGCAACCTACTCCAGTATTCTTGTTTGGATAATCCCATGGACAGAGGAGCCTTGCAGGCTATAGTCCATGAGGTCGCAAGAGTCAGACACCACTGAGCATGCACACATGCACACGCATGCACACATAGACACACAGGCAGATTTGACAATTCTGGAGTCTTTCTTTTTTTGTGATTCAGAATGATTAACCGACTCATTTCTGAAACCTAACCTTTTCCCGTTAAACCATTTCATGCCTTCCAAGCACCTTTTACAAAACTTTGCTTTGGGTACCTTGAAGTCATCAGGTGAACACAGTATTTAATTCCTTCCCTGCTGCCTATCAATTCCCCCCTCCTCTGAATTCTGAGGAGCTCAGGTCTCTCCTGCTATCCAGCATCTGCACTGTGGGCACCATGCCACCCACACCCCCAGACCCTCCTGGCAACCACTGCTCTTTTTACTTCAATCTCTCTTTTCTACTGACATCCTGCTGTCTTGTGCCTGCCACTCACTCTTAACATAGAAACATATACTCAGCTATCTCCCAAGTGAAAGCAAAAACATCCAAACTCAAAACATCAGCATTTTGTTGAGTCTGAAACACCCTCTCTGTCAGCTCTATAAAGGACAAGTCCACCTTGCTCTGTCTCTCTTATTTCACTCTTACTCTGACTTCTAGTCCCACCTGCTCTGAAAAGACTCTGATGAGGTCTTGATTACTCACATTTCACCAGAGCTGGTAGATACGTCCAGGTTCATGTCTCACTAGATCTCTCTGGCATTTAATCCAAGTTGCCATGACCTACACTTGAAAGTCTCTTGCATAGGCTCCCTTGGCGTTTTTCTCTTGAGGTCTTCATCCTTCCTTTCTGACCTCTCCTTTCCACATTTATAGATTTACTGTTTCTGGATAAACTTTGATGTGACTCAAGGATTATATCCTTGAACCTGCACACTCCTCATTGTATTTCCCACCAAAGCCCGTGGTTTCTGATATTCTAATTACCCCATAATAGATATTGTCTCTTTAGACCTTTTTGCTGACCTCCAGACTTGTATTTCCCATCATGGTTGGACAAGTCCAAGGCTTTATTGCATTTTACTCCAGACCTACTTATCCTCCCCCAGTGATTCTCAAGGAAAAAAAAAAAAGACTGAGAAATACCTAAAACATCTTAGACAGTTTCTGGTCACAAGCTTTGTCCTGATCCCACCATGTTTCTGTCTGTTACTAAGTCTTACATTCTGCTCAGGTGACATTCTCTCTAATCCACAATTTCTTCCTTGTCCTTTAGTACTAGTCTCAGGCCATATTCCTTCCCCTCTTGGCCACCCTACCAGTCTCCCACAGATGGTGTCTGCTTCTTCTCTTGTTCCCTTCACTGCAGTGTTCTCTGCTGCTGCCATAGGGGGACCTTCTGAATCAAAGCTGCCCGCATGGCTCTTCTGTTTGAAAGCTGTCACGGTTCTCCAGAGCTCTCAGGGTAATTCTGGACTCTTCTCATTACTCTGTTTTATGTTTCCTATAGTGTTGGATTCCAGGAATACTGAGGGAAAGGAATAGAGGGGTTCTGTTCACTATCAGTCTTACCAGAGGTAGATAACACCACACAGTGCTTCTCAGAGTTGTTTGGTTAAGGAATCTTTTTTTCCCCCCCCCAAAGATAATGTCAGAGTTTTGAGAGTCCATGTAACACATTTTGGAACATCCCTTTCCAATTTTATTTCCTGACACTTGTACTCTAGACCTTACTGTACTCTAGCCAAATGGAGACCATTGAGGTTCCCAGAAAATATGATACTCCCCCTCACCTGTGTGCCTTACACAGGCCTTCCCTTTGCCTAGAGTATGTTTCCCTGAGTTATTCATCTAAATAGCTCCTGTTTTTTTCAGGATGAGCATCACTGCCTCTGAGTGTTCTTCCTTGCTTTCCTTCCTATTCTGTATCTGATTTTGAATTTCCTCCTCTGTGCAACCATTAAACTCATAGTGTATACAGGATCTATGTATCTCCAACTGTATGACTTTGTCCTACTTGACTTTTGTGGCATGGGAATCTCGATATTGCCTAGCACAAAGTAGATGTTCAGTAACTGTTTGCTAAATTCACAAATGAGTTAATAGATCAGATTGGAGAAGATGAAAATCTGACCCAATGGGATATCCTTGTGGAAAGGTTTGTGATCAGAGCAATGGCTGAAACCAGCTGTGCACGTCTCAGAAAGCTGCATCCTTCTGGAATGGAAGGAGAGGAATTAAAGAGGGTTTGGGATGTTCTGGAGATAGAAGAGAGGGGACAAGTGCAGGAGCTAGACTGGTTCCTGGCTTCCCTGGTAATATATAACAGATAATTTAACAGAATATGGTTTTTACATGGCTTTTTCCTGATGATAAAAGCTGTATATAGTTCATTGTAGAAAATTCAGAGGTCATGGAAAAGCACCAGGAAGAAAAAATAATCCCATTGCTCAAAAAGGATCTTTGTTAAGATTTAAGGTGAAGTTCTAGGTCAGACTCAACAAAATTCAATCGTAGTGGGATACTAATGTGAGGTATGGTTTTCTTTATTTAATGCTATGCTGTAATCATTTTTTCTAGGTCATTGTATATCCTTACACAACTTGATTTTTAATAATTGAGTGCATTCTATTGTATGCTACCTTTAACTTCAGTTTAATGATTAATTATTGTTGAACTTTAGGCTGTTAAAAAATTTTTACTACTTTAAATAACATTGTGATGAATATATTTATACATAAGAAATTGCTGTGTCAAAGTTTGTTTATTCTTATGATTTTGATTTGTACCACCAACCTGTCCTCTAGACAGATGATGTCAATTTGTACTTTAATCAACAAGATATGAGACTCATAATTTTTACTTAATCTCATCAATTGGATTCCAAGAAAAATCCTGTGCTATTTATGAGATGAAAAATGTTATCTCCTTTATTTCAGTGGTTTTTGTTATTAATGATACTGTAAACTTACTCAATTATCTTTTTAACCATTTGTATTTATTTCTTTATAAATTGTCATTTGCCCATTTGTATTGGGATATATATTTTGATTTTACTGATGAAGATGTAATGAGGTTTAACTTTTAAATTATATTTTGAAACACAGATTAGTGCTATTAAAATCATTAATGATAAATATTACAGGTGTTCTGAATCTAAAAAATTAGATATCAATGAGTTCTTAATAATAAATGGATGGCAGTCATTTAAGTCTTTGCAGTTCTCAGGAATGAAAATGTAGAAATCTTGATCAGATTATCACTTCCCCCTCATCTGGGTTCTGAGAATATATTTTAAATCACACTGTATGCACTCTGTGTGTGTGCATCTTTGTGAAAGACCATAGGCTTGTATTCATAAAAGAGCTGAGTTAGAATTCTTGCTCCATTTCTATGAGTTTGTGAATTTGAAATTCAACCTCCTTGAACTTGTTTTCTTTCTCTGTAAAAGTAGGTGAACAAATCTTTGACATTGGGTTAGTGTTTAAAAATGAAGTGAGATACAAGAGAGAAATCTAGGTTAGTAGTTAGAAGATAGTGGATGTACTGTAATGAATCTAACAATTGATACTATATCCTGATTGTTAACTCTATATGGTCTGGACTAAAGAATTATGCATAAGCTTTGTGAGGAGCAGCTGAATAGCATAAGGGACTAGTTGAGTCACAATGGGAAAATGTTTAAGACTGATTTCTAGGAGTCTGTGAGGTGACTGAACCTCTGAGATTGAAATGAGCAGGCAGACCTTTCCATTCAGAGCCTGTGCCTTGCCATATCTCATATATTTTATTTTTTAAATTTATTATTTAATTATTAAAAAAATTTTTTTTGGCTGCCCGGCATAGCATGTGGGATCTTAGTTCCCTAACCAGGGATCAAGGCTACATCCCCTGCATTGGAGGCATGGGGTCTTAGCCACTGGACTGCCAGGGAAGTCCTGGCTCCTATATTTTAGACCAACGTACTATCTATTTTCTAACCTGAGTTCTCTGACTAATAATCTAGCTTCTGTGAGCAGTGTCACCTTGGATCTGTCTCTGTTTCCATCCTCATAGTTAATTCTCTTGGGCTTTTTGAAATGTTTGTTAGTGTCTCCCCCTTTCTCCTGCCATTTCTGCTCCCTCATCGAGGCCCTCATCAATTTTGATCTGGGTAAAGGTAGCTGCCAGCTGGAGGGTGGCTCTGGCTTCAGTCTCTCCCTACTGCAGCCCATTTGTGAAGTGATTCTTCATCATCTACCATACCAAGTCCAAGCCCTCTTGTTCTTTTAAAGCCCTCTCTAATTTGGCTCTGATATGCACATTCAGTTCAGTTCAGTTGCTCATCATGTCCAACTCTTTGTGACCCCAGGGACTGCAGCATGCCAGGCCTCCCTGTCCATCATCAACTCCTAGAGCTTGCTCAAATTCGTGTCCCTTGAGTCGGTGATGCCACCCAACCATCTTATCCTCTGTTGTCCCCTTCTTCTCCCGCCTTCAATCTTTCCCAGCATCAGGGTCTTTTCCAGTGAGTCAGTTCTTTGCATCAGGTAGCTAAAGTATTGGAGTTTCAGCTTCAGCATCAGTCCTTCCAATGAATATTCAGGACTGATTTCCTTTAGGATTTACTGGTTGGATCTCCTTGCAGTCCAAGGGACACTCAAGCGTCTTCTCTAACACCACAGTTCAAAAGCATCAATTATTCGGCGCTCAGCTTTCTTTATAGTCCAACTCTCACATCCATACATGACTTTGTATACAATTCTCACATCCATAAAAACCATAGCTTTGACTAGATGGACCTTTGTCAGCAAAGTAATGTCTCTGCTTTTTATCTGATATGCACATGTCTAATATGCACATGTTTGACGGTAATTCCTCATACTATCCAACGTGCCCTTTTTGTCCTGCAGAACACAAATCATACTTGTTTTTGACCTCCCCACCACCACCCTGCTGCTCTTTTTTTCCACTCCCATCAGCCTATCAATATCCTGACCACTCTTTAGGACTTGGCTCGAGATCTTTTCTCCACGAATCTTTCTCAAATGTATCTCTTATTTCTCTGAATTTCTGTTTCCAGATAATTGGTATCATGTTTAGGGTTAATGGTTTTGTGTGTGTTGGTTTTCCCTCTACAACCCTGCTGAGAAAACTCTGGATGGAATGCTTATGTATACACATCTCTAGCCTTCTCAGTGCCTGCCCAGATCTGGCTCAGCAGGTCCACAGAACCCTCTGTCAATGCTTGTGAAGAGGATGTGGCTGCCATGAGGCAGCCACTGAAGTCCGGGCTCTTTGTGCCTCTGAGCCTTCACTTAAACTCTTCCTGCTGGGAATGCTTTCTTCCTCTAGCACTTCCTGTGCAGTCCTGGAAAATCTAATGATCTTTCTTTCAAACAGTAGCTCTGCTTCTCTTTATATATCTCATGATTTTTTCCCCAGTGTATAATGATGTCTGCCCTTATGTCACATAGCACACATCATCAACTCTTTTTTCAACGTAACCATATGCTGTTGGTTATTGTAACATCAGTGCTTCTTGTTTGGTAAACTGTGAACATATCCTGCTTTGAGAATCCTGGGCCCTGTTTTTAGGCTGCGGTTATTCCTTAGGTTTGGGGGTTCCTCAGCTTTTCTCTTCTCTTTGCAATAACCCCCACCCACTTTATATCTTGGGTTCTCCTGCTACTTGCTGAGGACTTAGCTCCTGGTATCAGTGCACACACACATAGAGATTCTTTATACTTTTAGGATCCAGCTGATAACTAAAGAGAATATGAAGTTGGGGAGGAAATACAAGGGGATGCCCTTGTATTCATTATATGAATATAATAAATAACCTACAGAAATACAAGATATAATCATTATACTTATAACATCTTGCTTATAATCTGGGGTGTTTTTTTGCTCGCTGGGTTCCCAGAAATCCTGCTTGTCTCTAGCATTTATCTTGTAATTGAATAATTTAGTTATTTCCACAGTGAACCACTGTGTATCAGGTATTGACCTGGGAGCTAGTGATGAGTCAGAAATAATTCTTGCCATTAACCTATAAATATTCTCAAATCCTTGTATTGGGAAAATACCAGGTGCTCTTTAAACCCCTTCATTTATTCAGAGTCTGCAACCTAGGTCCTTAAGTCCCATTTTTCCATGAAGCTCTTTGGTCTATAATTAGAAGGAGAATAATAGGCTTTAAATAGAATTCCATAGTTGCAACTTCAGTGTGACTATAAAATGATGACACTGATATTTTAATAAGAATGGTACAAGCTATACACAAACATGAGATTTATCGTTTTAAGTAATTCTCTTGAGAGGCTGCACATTCATTTTACTGATATTGCTGTTGCTAAAAACACATTTAGCGTCTTTTTTGATATTGTTTCCAAACCCATTTGATCACCATTTAGCAAATTATACCCAACACATTTTAGCTGCACCTGATTTTGTGTCCTAAATAGTAGACTCTAGTTTAATCATAAACCTTATTTTTCAGATTCAGCTTAGAATAACTTTTAGCCTTTTTCAAAACATATACATACATACCTCCCAGTTGGTAAAGATTTGGCACTTTAGGACAGATCTCCCCAAAAATGTGCTTTTGTTTCTAAAAACAGACCCTCAAGTGTAATTCTCAGTAGGTTCCAAGCAAGGGCAGAATGATTAGAATTATATAAAGCCTCCCACGGGGACCATTTTGATTGACAACCCCATGTTAGGCTGGGTTACCTGGAAACAGACTTTTGAGATGTAAGATCACTTTCAGAGTGGTATATTGGTTAATACTCTTGGGAAATACAGTCTTGGAAAGTTAGAAAAGTAGGATTCAATAGAGGCGAGAAACTGACCCTCAGTGCAGTTGTTACATGGAAGTAAGAATTTAGGATTCTGAAAACCCATAAAAATTGTTCTATTCCAATAGGTCACATGTTCTGAATGTCCTTCTAATTGTACAAAAGACGAAGACAACTTAGTAAGGAATGCTGTTTCATGAATACAATATAAATTGATGATCTGCCAGTAAGCTTCTCGTGTGATAGTTGTAGGCCTAATACTGCAAATAGAATTATGCCATTTAATAAAATGGCCAACAAAGGGCACCCAGTTAGGGACTCCCAATGTAATTTATGTTTCTTAAATAGATTGTAATTATATTATAATTACAGGAATTATTTCCTAGTTTCCCTACTTAATTCAAATCAGCCCAATTTCATCATTTGAAATATATTTTGATTAACATTGAATCTATACTAGCAGGTTTACATGGAGAAAGGAATCCATGCTAATCAATTAAATCAGACTCAATCAATGCCTGAAGAGTAAGGGGCAGCTGACTTCCTGCCTTGGAGTTAGCATTTCAGTAAAATTCTTAGCCTTGACTGATGCTTGCTACTTCTTTGTCCAAATAGGAGCTGAAAGAATAAATGAATGCAAGTACATTGTTTTATTAGTTTCAGTTTACTTTCAAACAAGAAAGAGAACCTTGGAAGTTCAGCCTGCACTTTTAGACTATGTAGGTAGGATTCTCTGTTAGAACATGTCAGGCTAAATGAGCACAGAGGAGCCTTAGTCCCTAAATCTGATAAATCAGGGTTTTGTCTGGACTGCAGGCTCTTCCACCATCTACAAATTCCTCTTCAAGTCCCCTTCTAGCTAGGTCCCTAAGCTTCCACATAACTGCATACACCTCTCTTGCAACATTTAGGCATCTGTGTGGGTATTTATCTCCCCCATCAGATTATAAGCTACTCAGCAGAAACAGTATCCAACTACCTTAATTAGGTAGTAGAAGCTTCAATATCATCACTTTGTAGATGAGAAGGAAACAGTAGAACCTGTTCAAAGTCTCATGGCTATTCAGAGATGAAGCCAGGATTTAAACTCAGGAAAGTACAAGTCTCGTTATGCCTGTCTGTGAAGTGCTCTGCTCTAATCATGTCTGTATCTCCCTTAATGAGAAAGCACCTAACCCATATGAACCCAAGTCTTCAAATTGCAGGTGGATTCTTTACCATCTGAACCACCTGTTTACATCCCCCCAGTGAACTGATAACTGATAGTTTTTAGCTCTCCAAGTAATTCAGTGGCCTCTGTAATAGACTTCTCTTTATTGAGGAATGTAGAATTTTTTGTCTTAACCAAGGCTTTATCCCACACAGACAACCCAGCAATATTCTCCATCCCTTGTCTAACTGCTGAGACATAGAGACTATGATTGACTGTCAGGAAGTACCCTTCCAACCTGTAATGGGATCCCTCCCTTCCTTTTCTCTAAAGTTGGAAATCTCAGGGGAGAGACTTCCTTTGGGAGAAGGAGGCAGGTAAAAATGTAACTAGTTATTTGGTACCTGAATTCCACTTGGCATTTCAAATCGTTCATTTACATTTTTTAAAATTCTTTTTCCCTATTGGGAAGATTACCAGTGACCACCATGCTAAGAATGATCCCTGATACATTGCTGGGAGAGCACGTGTATAGGGAGTGTTCATGTTAGTTCTCTAGTATAAAGTTTGCTGTCTAGACTCCTGACCTGATATTGAGTGGAGAGGCTGATGGGGCTGAGTCCAAGATGAATAAAAGCACCAGAATCCTGAGAAATAACTTGTTATACAAACTGTTGGTAGCCTAAAGGATTCCCAAATCTACCTGCTCTTATCATGGTTACTAAGGACACTTGGGTGGAATACCTCAAGTCTTAGGTGGAATCACCTGGATAGAGCAGTCAACTGGTCTACCATAGTGTGACAGTATTTCAAGATAAAGAGATAGCAGCCAATTGATTTCCTGTTGAAACTAGACTCATTGGGCTGCAGATCACATTGGTGCAATGGTTTTTCTGCCAGTTTGCTATAGGACATATTGAAATTCTTAGTTTAGCTTTCTATTTCATTATCATTGCATTTTATGCTGCTTAGGTAGCAGAACTTCATGACAGCTTATAAGGCTGACTGAGATCTTTGGGCATCTGTTGGTTTCTCTGGCACAGGCTGCCATATAACCCCACACAACCTCAATCCTCTACAAAGGCATTATGCCATCCTGATTGCCCTACATTGTGTCTGTCACAGTGTCTAAATTATTTGCCTACTCTCTTTGTATGTGAAAGAGGATGAGGGCTGAACCAGGATGAAGGATGTATTACAAAAACATAGGACTTATTTCCTAAATGACAATTTATAGGACTTCTTAATATTTCTAGCCTTTTTAGTTGAAGGTAACTCTGTGATGTATAAAAGCATATCCCGACACTAACTTACAAATGTTTTATACATTATGGTACAAAATAGGGCCCTAGCATAGATTACACCCTGGAAAAAGAAAATGCATATTTTGATTGAAGACATCAATGGAAACAAGATATTCAACAAAGATATTGTATAAGTTTCCAATGGTTGCTGTAACAAATTATCACAAATTTAATGATTTAAAGCAGCAGAGATTTATTATCTTATAGTTCTGAAGGTCAGAATTCTGAAATAGGGCTTATGGGGCTAAGATCAAAGTATTGGTAGCACTGCTTTCCTTCTGTTGGCTCTATGAGAGAATCCATTCCTTGCCTTGCCTAGCTTCACGAGGCAGACCACTGTCCTTGGCTCATGGCAACATCCCCTTGACCTGTACTTCTATCATCGTCATCATCATCATCCTCACATCTCCTTCTCTATCTCTAGCCCTGCTGCGAACCTTGTGACTGCATTTGGCTCACCGAGATAATTCAGAATAATCTATCTGAAGATCTTGAACTACATCTGTAAAGTCCCTTTTGCCACTATATGGTGACATATTTATGGAGGTGCTGGGGATTCTGGATGTCTTCAGGGGGTCATTTTTTTTTCTGTCTACCACAGATGCTATTCCTTCTGGTGTTAAATAAAACTTTTAGTTGAGGAGATAAAAGATATGATCTTTTGCATTCCCAAAAGACAGAATGAAGATCATTAGTAAAATCAGTCATTTCGCTCTCCATGTCTTGTCACCTGTTGTCCAGCATCTTCAGTGACTGATGACTTTCGTGTGACACTTGTTGTATTGACACTTTTTTTGTGTGCACTTGCTTGCTTACCTTTCTCTTTTCTTAGCTATGAACAATAATTAAGTACTGCGCTGTGCACATGTCCACATGTGAATGCGTAAGCCCTACAAGTACACTATGACAGGGGCACAAGTGAACTCCCTTTTACATGCATAATGATTGATGCATGTCTTTGAGCTGTTCTTCAGAAATTAAGACCTGCCCGCCTCAGGTTGAGGATTGTGACTACATGCTGACCATAAGTACATAGACCCCGGACTGATTGGAGTGAGAAAGTTAATGATTAAGATTTTGGAAACATCACCACCATCCTATTATCTCACCACCAACCAATCAGAAAAAAAAAAAGTCCATGAGGTGCAACCCTCACCCCAATTGTTGCTTTTTAAAACCGTTACTTGAAAGCCATTGTGGAGTTTGGGTCTTTGAGCATTAGCTGCCCATTCTTCTAGCTTGGCACCCTTCAATAAATGCTGGGCTTTCCTTAACCATTTGAAGGGAAAAAAAAAAAAAAGCTCCCTTCTGAAGCATTTTGATGGTAGCATCTTTGGTAGCCAAGAGATCCTACAGCTTGAGATTTCTCCAGTCTTGGAAATTGTTTAGGTTGGAAATAGTTGCCTTTCATCCTTAGGCTCATAGCTAAGAAGAATCCTGTCAGATTAGGTTAGAGTTTCTGGAATTTTCAGAGCATATTACTTTATAGTGACTCTTCCATTCCTAGAATATCTTAATCTTGTCTATCTTTACTCATTTATTTCACAGCTCTAGGCTGAATAGAAGCTGGTTAAAATCTCAAATATCTTGTTTTTTTTTTTAAATAAATGAATTTTAAAATTCTAGTTACACTGATGACACAAAAATATAAAAATCAACACATATATATATGAGAATGTTCTATTTATGTATGTAGTAATTGTACACTTCAATAAGACTGAATGATTCATAGCAATTATCAGAAAGAAGCACAAATATGAATCTTGAATCTTCTGAAAGATCTCTATGTTTTCCCTTAAGGGAAAACTGAGTTTGTTTTTGCTAAGCAGTATTTTCTATTTTATTTTTTATTATATCAGATTTATATAATTTATAATTTTCAAGATGTTCATCAAATATCTAGTTTTCAAAAAACTAAGTATTAATTTTCCCTTTCTAAATTATGAAAGTTCTCTGGAATATTTATGGTGTAGAGTAGTAAGAAATGGAATGCAATGCAGTATGTGGCATTCTCTATTATTCAAAAGTCTTTCCTCAAGCAGAAGCTTTGGATACTTTGTGATTTTGTGGTACAGTGCTTAAAACCATTCTTTGGTTTTCCCATTTGTAAAGTGAAGAGCACTGTTTTTGTTTGTTTTTTAGAATAATAATTGAGCAAGTTCATGAGGAAAAAATTGCAGTAATAATCAGCTGTTTCAACATGCTTTTAAAAAATGAAAGAATAATCAAGAAATGGATTTACTGTGTTCACCATACAGATTCTTTGAAAGCTAAGAGATCTGGAGTCTGGTCCACGTAGAAGATGATTCACCAGCAAATAATTTAGAATGTTCTGTGGTTTGTTCTCTGATGGCAGTAAAGACTAAGCACTAAGATAGTGTCAAAGCCAAAATGCCTCATTTTTCTGAGTGAGCAAAGGAAAACTTCAGAGAAGTAGTTTATTTGAGATGTCTTTAGGTCTTTTTTGCTATTTCAGATATGGATATTACTGGGGAAGGATGCTGTGGATTGACAAGTCAGCCAGAGGGGTGAGATGGAACTTTTTTTTTTCTCATATAGATCATAAAGCTGTTACAGGCATAAATAAAGAAGTGATACAAGACTCTAAATGTATGGACATGTTTTGAGAGTATCATTCTGCTAAAAGTGGAACAGCTGATAAGCTTATGCCTATTTTTGCTGGCAGGTTCATCATTTATAGGCAGTAAAGAAAGAAAAATGTTAGTGAGATAGCTTGTCCAATTTGAAAAGTTTTCTGACTTTGCAGAAGAAATTTATCAGATGATTTGATGACTGCAGTTTTGCTCAGTAATAAACCACAAACTGAAGTGTCAATCGAACCTAGATTCAAATCCAAGACATACCATTTACTTGCTGAACTACCTTGAACAACTTAGTTCTTTTAGTCCTCAATTTTTCACTTGTGTAATAAGGAAAATATTAATTCAGACAACATAGAATTGCTGTCAGGCTTAAACAAGATAGTGCTTATCAAGTGCTTAGTTTACAGTGGGCACACAAAAGTTTGTTATTATGATGATTAAAAATAACTTTAGAAAGGGATAAATAAATGAAACCTGCATAGACCCTTCTTGCTACACTGTCTTCCTCAAGAACATTACCTAATTTTGCAACCTAGATGCCTGGCATAAAAAAGGAGGAACTGTCTTTTAGGAATAAGAATCAATTATCTGTTAACAAGACTAACATGTATTTTGACCCTTCTGCAACAAATTAATCTGAAGCTTTGCTAATAAAATTTGATCTTTTTTTCCTTCTTTTAAAACTTACTGTGAATTGCATCTAAATTTACATTAAGTCGGCTATCAAAATCTTCTGCTTTTATTACAAAGACTCTGGTAGCAGAGGGAGAGAGTTTAAATGCATAAGGAATTAAGTAGAATAATGATTTGGGGCATATATTCTGATAATTACTACTTCCTTTCCCTAAGCTCCCCTGCAATAAATGGGCTGTCTTTTAAAACATCATTAACAGGGGATTACAAATTTTAATGGTGTACAATAATTTTACCTTAATTTTAGTATTGTATTCCAGGTATCTGTACTTCCTATTTTCCTTGAAAGATCCTCATGATTCAAAAAGTTATTTAAGAATTGAAGTATTATGTAGCATTAGTACCAAATGCTTTTATATTTTAATTCTCATGTAGGCAATTATTAAACTTTTAATACTGCAAGTGATGAGTTTGTTCTTACACAAAAGCAAATTCTTTTTATCAACTTTTAAATTTTTAATAGAAATTAAGGCTTTCTCTGCAGTGCATGTGGCTTAGTGGATAATGCACTAAGAAAATCTGGCAACCAGTGCTTTAACCAGACCTAAAGGCCTAAATTGCCTGGGCTATAATTCAAGAAAACATTTGGGCCATTTTAACATTTAACAAAAAAATCACATCAACAATGAATAGGCTTTCATGCTGAAAATGGCAGTTGTCCAGTTCAGAGACCACCAAGGACAAAATGCTGTTCTTCCAGTCACTGGTTTGGCAACTAATCTTTGTAACAGTGACATTTTTTGTTTCACTTTTTCTGAACATGTTTCATATTCAGTGATGCTTTTAAACCTCTGAATCTGAGGAATGTTAATATACTGCAGCAATTAAGTAAACAGGTTATGCAATTTTATGCAAAATCCATTTCCAAAGTTTCAGAAAGAGCTAAAAAGCTTTCTTGGGACAGTCTTGAGTTAAGAAGTAACTTCTAAGTAGGAAAACAGAAATTTCCTCCCTGAGAGAAGTTGTCCTTTAAAACTGTCAAGAATAAACAAACAACAATTATTCTCTGGTTCTTGCTTCCTCAAACTCTAATAGTTCTGCAGATTGGTCCTGTGGGACACGAGAAGCCTCTGCATTTTCTCCAAGTAAGAAGTTTCGGATTTAACTTCATGCTTGAAATTGTTCTTCCTGTCTCATCATGTTATCAGTTATACCCTGAGACATTTTTCAGCTGCTGTTTAATTGATTCCCATACTCTTCTATAGAGACTGTCACTGACAATCAATTTCTCCAGAGTTTAATTTAAAATATATATATTTTTGCAATTTTCAGTGGAGGATGAGTAGGGGAGATGAAGAAAATGTCAACCCACTCCAATATTCTTCGCTGGGAAATCCCATGGGCAGAGGAGGTTGGCGGGCTATAGTCCATGGGGTCACAAAAGAGTCAGATACGACTTAGTGACTAAACAACAACAATGTGTAGGACAGGATAACATTTTAAAATATGTAATTGTGAATCCCTACTTCAATATTATTTTATATCCAGCTCATCCAAGAGTTGAAGATGTGACATTTATAGCTTTGGGGGTGTTTATGTACTTTGGGACTACTGTGTACTTCAATATACAGCTCGGGGAAAGGACAAATTAAGATATTAAATAATTTTTTTTTAAAAAGAGCTGGTACAACTTTCCAAAACTGAACCAGGAAGAAATAGAAAATCTTAACAGACCCATCACAAGCACGGAAATTGAAACTGTAATCAGAAATCTTCCAGCAAACAAAAGCCCAGGTCCAGACGGCTTCACAGCTGAATTCTACCAAAAATTTCTAGAAGAGCTAACACCTATCCTACTCTAACTCTTCAAGAAAATTGCAGAGGAAGGTAAACTTCCAAACTCATTCTATGAGGCCACCATCACCCTAATACCAAAAGCTGACAAAGATACTACAAAGAAAGAAAACTACAGGCCAATATCACTGATGAACATAGATGCAAAAATCCTCAACAAAATTCTAGCAATCAGAATCCAACAACATCACTCATTATTAGAGAAATGCAAATCAAAACCACAATGAGGTACCACTTCACACCAGTCAGAATGGCTGCGATCCAAAAATCTGCAAGCAATAAATCCTGGAGAGGGTGTGGAGAAAAGGGAACGCTCCTACACTGTTGGTGGGAATGCAAACTAGTACAGCCGCTATGGAGAACAGTGTGGAGATTCCTTAAAAAATTGCAAATAGAACTACCTTATGACCCAGCAATCCCACTTCTGGGCATACACACCGAGGAAACCAGAATTGAAAGAGACACATGTACCCCAATGTTCATCGCAGCACTGTTTATAATAGCCAGGACATGGAAACAACCTAGATGTCCATCAGCAGATGAATGGATAAGCAAGCTGTGGTACATATACACAATGGAGTATTACTCAGCCGTTAAAAAGAATTCATTTGAATCAGTTCTGATGAGATGGATGAAACTGGAGCCGATTATACAGAGTGAAGTAAGCCAGAAAGAAAAACACCAATACAGTATACTAACACATATATATGGAATTTAGGAAGATGGCAGTGACGACCCTGTATGCAAGACAGGGAAAGAGACACAGATGTGTATAACGGACTTTTGGACTCAGAGGGAGAGGGAGAGGGTGGGATGATTTGGGAGAATGACATTCTAACATGTATACTATCATGTGAATTGAATCGCCAGTCTATGTCTGACGCAGGATGCAGCATGCTTGGGGCTGGTGCATGGGGATGACCCAGAAAGATGTTATGGGGAGGGAGGTGGGAGGGGGCTTCATGTTTGGGAATGCATTTAATAATTAAAGATTTTAAAATTTAAAAAATAAAAAACTAAAAAAAAAAAAAAAAGAATCCAACAACACATTAAAAAGATCATACACCATGATCAAGTGGGCTTTATCCCAGGGATGCAAGGATTCTTCATCAATCAATGTAATTCACCACATTAACAGATTGAAAAATAAAAACCAGATGATTATCTAAATAGATGCAGAGAAGGCCTTTGACAAAATTCAACATCCATTTATGATAAAAACTCTCCAGAAAGCAGGAATAGAAGGAACATACCTCAACATAATAAAAGCCATATATGACAAACCCACAGCAAACATTATCCTCAATGGTGAAAAATTGAAAGCATTTCCCCTAAAGTCAGGAACAAGACAAGGGTGCCCACTTTCACCGCTACTATTCAACATAGTTCTGGAAATTTTGGCCATAGCAATCAGAGCAGAAAAAGAAATAAAAGGAATCCAAATTGGAAAAGAAGAAGTAAAACTCTCACTGTTTGCAGATGACATGATCCTCTACATAGAAAACCCTAAAGACTCCACCAGAAAATTACTAGAGCTAATCAATGAATATAGTAAAGTTGCAGGATATAAAATCAACATTCAGAAATCCTTGCATTCCTATACACTAATAATGAGAAAGTAGAAAAAGAAATTAAGGAAACAATTCCATTCACCATTGCAACGAAAAGAATAAAATACTTAGGAATATATCTACCTAAAGAAACTAAAGACCTATATATAGAAAACTATAAAACATTGGTGAAAGAAATCAAAGAGGACACTAATAGATGGAGAAATATACCATGTTCATGGATCATAAAAATCAATATAGTGAAAATGAGTATACTACCCAAACCAATTTACAAATTCAATGCAATCCCTATCAAGCTACCAGACATATTTTTCACAGAACTAGAACAAATAATTTCAAGATTTGTATGGAAATACTAAAAACCTCGAATTGCCAAAGCAATCTTGAGAAAGAAGAATGAAACTGGACGAATCAACTTGCCTGACTTCAGGCTCTACTACAAAGCCACAGTCATCAAGACAGTATGGTACTGGCACAAAGACAGACATATAGATCAATGGAACAAAATAGAAAGCCCAGAGATAAATCCACACACATATGGACACCTTATCTTTGACAAAGGAGGCAAGAATATACAATGGAGTAAAGACAATCTCTTTAACAAGTGGTGCTGGGAAAACTGGTCAACCACTTGTAAAACAATGAAACTAGATCACTTTCTAACACCGCACACAAAAATAAACTCAAAATGGATTAAAGATCTAAATGTAAGACCAGAAACTATAAAACCCCTAGAGGAGAACATAGGCAAAACACTCTCCGACATAAATCACAGCAGGATCCTCTATGATCCACCTCCCAGAATTCCGGAAATAAAAGCAAAACTAAACAAATGGGATATAATTAAAATTAAAAGCTTCTGCACAACAAAGGAAAATATAAGCAAGGTGAAAAGACAGCCTTCTGAATGGGAGAAAATAATAGCAAATGAAGCAACTGACAAACAACTAATCTCAAAAATATACAAGCAACTTCTGCAGCTCAATTCCAGAAAAATAAACGACCCAATCAAAAAATGGGCCAAAGAACTAAATAGACATTTCTCCAAAGAAGACATACGGATGGCTAACAAACACATGAAAAGATGCTCAACATCACTCATTATTAGAGAAATGCAAATCAAAACCACAATGAGGTACCACTTCACACCAGTCAGAATGTCTGCGATCCAGAAATCTGCAAGCAATAAATGCTGGAGAGGGTGTGGAGAAAAGGGAACCCTCTTACACTGTTGGTGGGAATGCAAACTAGTACAGCCGCTATGGAGAACAGTGTGGAGATTCCTTAAAAAGTTGCAAATAGAACTGCTTTATGACCCAGCAATCCCACTGCTGGGCATACACACTGAGGAAGCCAGAATTGAAAGAGACACATGTACCCCAATGTTCATCACAGCACTGTTTATAATAGCCAGGACATGGAAACAACCTAGATGTCTATCAGCAGATGAATGGATAAGAAAGCTGTGGTACATATACACAATGGAGTATTACTCAGCCATTAAAAAGAATACATTTGAATCAGTTCTGATGAGATGGATGAAACTGGAGCCGATTATACAGAGTGAAGTAAGCCAGAAAGAAAAACACCAATACAGTATACTAACACATATATATGGAATTTAGAAAGATGGCAATGATGACCCTGTATGCGAGACAGCAAAAGAGACACAGATGTGTATAGCAGACTTTTGAACTCAGAGGGAGAGGGAGAGGGTGGGATTATTTGGGAGAATGGCATTGAAACAGGTATACTACCATGTAAGAATCCAATCGCCAGTCTATGTCTGATGCAGGATACAGCATGCTTGGGGCTGGTGCACGGGGATGACTCAGAGAGATGTTATGGGGAGGAAGGTGGGCCGGGGGGGGGGGGGGGGGGCTCATGTTTGGGAACGCATGTACACCCGTGGTGGATTCATGTCAATGTATGGCAAAACCAATACAGTATTGTAAAGTAAAATAAAGTAAAAATTAAAAAAAATTTAAAAAGAGCTAGCAGGTTCATTTAGCTTTTTTTCACCCAGTTCATTGGCCTTTAGGAGTTTTACCTGTGGAGAGATTAGGTGGCACATTGCTTTAGAATAATCTTGCCTTGTTCTCCACACTCCCTTTCCTCTCAGCCAGTCTGAGGACCCCATGTCTCCTGTGACCTCAGAGCATCCATTCTCTGAAACTATTTTCTGCTTCCACTGGGAAGTATGATATGGAGGGAGTTCTGGTATATCATACAGAGGCTTGCAGTTAGACAAGTTGGAATTTCCTTGATTTTTCTCATGGTAAAATGAGCGTCTCGGAGGAGAAATATTTCTCTTACCCTCTTAGTTTGGTAATTGGGGACTGCAATTTAAACTAACAAAAGGCATATTAACAAGAAGAAAAAGCATAGAACTTTATTTAATTTTTACATGAACAGAAATTCACAGAAAAAAATGGAACTCAAATAAGGGGTTATACTCAGGGACTTATATATCCTTATAGCAAAAAAAAAGAGGGATTTGGGCTTAAAGGGTCAATGAATTGTGGGGGAGTGACTAGGAAATAAATGGGGCAACTAATGGAAAACAGGGGTTATTTTAGTGAGGTTTATTTATGCAAAAACATTTTGATGTCAGCTGCCCCTTCTTCAGTGAGAATTTTGCTCTTCTCTTATTGGGGGAGGAGGTGAGAAATGAGGAGGGCTGAAGTGGGAGGTACCTTCCTCAAAGGGAAACATGCCCTGCTTTTAGGCAGATGAGAGGAGGGCAGAGAACTCTTCTGCATCTGTTGATTCTCAGTTTCCTTCAGCTCAAAATAATACTTATGCCAAAGTGGCATGTTTTAGGGTGGCCTATTTGGTGCCTGTCATGAGACTAATTGTAGGTCTCTTCAATAGATGTCAAATTCCTTCCCATTCAACTGTCATTTCACTGCCCCCATTCATTTCTTCTCGCATCTTTCTCACTTGGCTCAGATAACTTCCTCAATGTCCTTGTCTGGTTTCCTCATTTTCTGTGGTCTGATTTTTCTGACATTGAATCCTACCCTTCTTACCCTACTTGTATCCACAAATGAACTTGACTTTCTCTTCCTTAACTGGATTTGCTGGGCTTGATATTTGATCTCAGGCCACGCCTGACCATCTGGATGCCTATATCAGTGACACCCACCCACTTTTGCAGCTGTCATTCAGTATAGATTACAAAGTCAAGGTCCCAGGGTTGCATCCTGTCAAAGCATCTGCATCTATATTATCACCTGATGAGAGCTTGTCAGTGAAAGCATGTTGAGATACTTTTGAAAATTATTTGACATGTATTATCAGTCTTTGCCACCAACATCAGTTTTTTCTTTCTAATCAAATAGCTTTCAGCCCATTAAATTATGTTCAGTTCTCTCTTATTTTTCATAATTAGTTATGACCAAGCCCTCTCAAATTTTCTTCCACGTATTTCTTACTTTAGATAGTTCTCTTCTGCTCTAGACCATTGTCACTTTGCCTTATATCTGAATATTGCCTTTAGATTGCCTTTAGTATTTACCCATTTGATTTTTAAAATCTCCCTCCATTCCAGTTTGCCAAATTGATCATAATATTGCTATTTTGGTATTTTGCTATCCTACTGTTTGTTTGTTTGTTTTTTTTTCATGTAAGATGTTCTACAGCAGAAATCCTTTCTTTCTATCCCTATTCTTATCTCAAACTTCATTCAGAATTCCTTAGCATGAACTGATCAGTCTCCTCTCGTCACAGTTCTTAAAAACACTTCATGTCCCCTGGCGTTTGCATCTCGTGGCATTTCTGCTGTTTAATTTCCATTCTTCCTTCAAATCTTAAATTCAGTGCTTGTTGACCACTCTTCTGGTTGGTCTGAAATATACATAGTTGATACCCATTGCCTCCCATATGTAGTGAGAACACCCTCTTTGTCATTCAGAAATGCCCCAGCTTGGAGGAGAAATGGGATGGTCACTCTACTTCTGAATCTTTCCTTTTCTATCCCAAACATAGTGATTATTTTCCTCCTCTGAAATCCACTGGGGCTTTCCTGACTAAAGCCCTGCTATAACACAGAGCTGCTACTGCTAAGTCACTTCAGTTGTGTCCGACTCTGTGCGATCCCATAGACAGCAGCCCACCAGGCTCCCCCGTTCCTGGGATTCTCCTGGTAAGAACACTGGAGTGGGTTGCCATTTCCTTCTCCAATGCATGAAAGTGAAAGGTGAAATGGAAGTCGCTCAGCCATGTCCGACTCTTTGTGACCGCATGGACTGCAGCCTACCTGTCCATGGGATTTTCCAGGTGAGAGTGCTGGAGTGGAGTGCCATCACCTTCTCCGATAACACATAGAATACACCATAAAAATAATGTGCCTACTATATGCTAAGGGCTTTAATACACTATCTTTAATCTATAATCAATTAAATCTATTTTCAGAGAAGAAAAATACAAAGAGCAGTTTTCCATAACTTGCTTCTCAGAGACAGTGCTAGAAGAATTTTGGTTTACACTTGTGCTTGAGCCACCACAGTGATGGCAGCTCATCCTGGCTTTCCCCGGATTGTCCCAGTTTTAGGACTGAAAATCCCACATTGCAGGAAACTCGCATGGTCCCTGGCAAACTGGATGGTTGTTTTTCCTCCCACCACATCTTCAAGACTTCAGCCCTCGAATACACAATAGACATTCCCATTGTGACTCCCCAGCTGTGTTAGAAAGAAGCCCTTGATACACAGTCCAAGGCCTTTCCTCCATGCTTTCCTCCACTGAAATGTCACGTTGCTTTCTCCCCAGCACTGGTTCATGAGTGTCTTTGGTTTTTACAGTGACAGTGTAATTATCTTTGAGGAAGAAATTATGTCCTTTTTGCTTTGTGTCCCCATGCTGCCAGCTCTGTGCTTGGCCTGCAGGTAATGAACACATGCTTGCTGAGTAGGAAAGCTTGATGGCCTCTTTTTTCTGAACATATGAGTTTAAATGGCAGCCTGTTAAATCCCTCTTCAGTGTTGTAAACAATCCTTTCCCTGCACCACTTTTGATGTCTCCAAGAATATCTTTCCGCACAAATAGGGCACTGCCCTGTGGCACAGCTACCAAGGACACATAAGTACCATTGTGTACCGCCCCTTTCCTGGCCTTTCCTGATTTAAATGCCTATGATAGTTCTGTTCCCCTCAGCCTCCTGATACTTAGCCCTAAGAGAAATCACCCCTTAGCTAATCTGCTAACCTCAACATTCATGAGAATAGAGATAGTGAATTATTGAACAGGTTTAAATTGGAGAATTTTTGGAGAGTTTCTGACCCAAAGGAGGATTTGATTTCTGTCCATTTTGGGGGGTAAGCCTCCTTTGATGGTGTTTGTTTTTTATGCTAAGTTTGAGGGATGCTTTAAATGAACCCTTTCCTTCTGATATAATGCATCTCAGACAGCTCTGCTGCCTCCTTTCTCCCTCAAGCCATATCCAGGGACAAGCACAGTCCCCGGCTTTAATAAAGCCTAAGGTTGCAGGGAGGTTTTCTGGTCCATTTCTGAAACTGCAATTCTTTCTGACCTTTCTTTTTTTTCTTATTGTTTTATATGGAAGTGTAGTTGATTTACAATGTTGTGTTAGTTTCAGGTGTACAGCAAAGTGATTCACTTACACATATATCTATTCTTTTTCAGATTCTCTACCCATATAGGTTGTTACAAAATACTGACTCTCAGAGGGTTCCCTGTGCTGTAGAGTAGTAGTCTGTGTTGATTATCTATTATATATATAGCAGTGTGTATATGTTAATCCCAACCTCTTAATTTTTTCCTTCAACTCCCCTACCTTGGAATTGCAATTCATGCCTCCTCTTTTAGGCCCATCTTTGCTCTACCTGTTACATCCCCATAGCAAATCAGATCGTCTTAGTGTATGTGGGGATATGTGTTTGTCAACATTAGAAGTTCCATTAACTTGTTAAGGATTTTTTTTTTTTCTGATTTCATTACTGTGTCCACAAGGGTTTTATGCAAACCACCCACCCATCTGCGCCTCATCAGAAATTACCGATTTCAGAGCTCGCTTCGAATCAGTTAAAACATGTATATTTTGAAGCTCATCAAAAGGAAAAAAGCCATTGTTGAAAGATGGTGCAGTCAGCAACTGTCTTATTATACAAACTCTGCCTATAAGTTGAAATAATCCTCTTTATCTCTTCAAATGGAGGTGGACAAAGGCTATTAACTTTCTTCTGTCCTTATGTCCCTTCACCTATCCTTTAAAAATTTTTATTAGGTGCTTTAGTGTGTGGGTTGAAATCAATAGAAGACAAGCTATTAAAAATTATTAGTCAGCTGTGGCTCCTCACTGGATATTAAAGCAGCTTGGCTTTCAGCACGTACCTCTAGGCATTAGGCCTGAAAGAAATAATGGTCCAAGCAAACAGACGCTATAATCCGAATAGAAAATATGGCCAGTGTGCTGCTTTGGGTTTCTTTTGGCTGCTGTTGTTCACTGTTAACATTATTCTGGTTTTTGCTTTTATTAGTGCGAGGAGACGGGATGGGGAGCATTAACTGTAGGAAGGATCCCTTTTAAGGAGACGTTCCATCAGGAACTAGCGATCAGAGCAACTGGGGAGAAATAGAAAACAGGTGCAGAAACAGGTGAGTGGAATATTGCTTATTACTGCTCTGTATTAAGTGCCTGGGAGAAATGGGCAATTTTTCTGGGTGCTGTGTGCCTTGTATTCTAGAAGGACTGGTAGACAACCTGTTAATGCAAACTATATGGGAAAGAATGTCAACTGAGAAGCTTAAGGTACAGGTAGGGCTGTGTAGGCAGAAAAGTTATGTTCTCAGGTGAATGAAGGCACCAGGAGCAGAGGGAGGCTGATTCTGTGGGCACATACTTGAAGCTAGAAGATTCTGTGTGAAGAATGAGTTCTAAGACAGGGTTGGGGTCACCAGAAAGACTTGGATAAGACTGGAATACCCAGAATTCATAATTTGGCTTTAATAAAAATTCCTTTACCTAACATTTTTATTCTTTGTAACTTCAGATACACAAGTCAGCATGTCAAACCTCATTTCTGTTGTTGTTGTTCAGTCTCTAAGTTGTATCTGACTGTTTGAAACCCTATAGACTGCAGCACGCCAGGCTCCTCTTCCGCTGTTTCCTGAAGTTTGCTCAAACTCATGTCCATTGAGTCGGTGATACTGTCTAACCATCCCATTCTCTGTCGCCCCCTTTTCCTTCTGCCCTCAATCTTTCCCAGCATCAGGGTCTTTTCCAATGAGTCGGCTCTTTGCATCAGGTGGCCAGAGTATTGGAGTAAGGAGCAAAAGAAAATAGACAAACTCTAAGAATGCACCTCTAAGTTTTTCTGCTTAATGAAAGTTCAAGAATGAAATGATATCTCTTGGGTCCCTATGGATGAAATGAGGAATTTATGGCCTGTCATTCTGTCTCCACCCCAGTTAACACCCAAACTTTTCTAAGCTCATATCGGGTATGGAGCCAAAGATTACATTTTGCACCATGTTTCTTCATTGGGAAGAATTTTTTATGTTTACATTCTGCTTTACCATTTGTAACCATATTTCCAAAGTTACTGATGTTTAACTCAGTTTAACTAGTTCATAGCTTACATGATGTTCCCCATTTGGAGATTCTTAAATTTTGTTTGGTTTTTGGTGAAATGAATTACATGAAGTTTTCCTTAGGAAGTTATATGGCAGAGACGGTTTTTATACATAAATAGCAATTGGCTGGGCTTAAGGTTCTTGGCTTCAGATGTTATCCTCTCTGTGGTTTCGTATGTATTGTTCTGTCTTCATCCAGCCTGTCATGTGGCAGATGAGCTCTGAGGCTCGCCTAGCTTTCTTACCACTTGCATACTCTTGGTGGTGTGTATGATAGTGCTGTTTTGTCTCTTAAGTAGAAACATTGCTATACAGTATAGATAACTATTTTCATTTCTAGAATATGTAGTGGAGGATGTGTATAAGACATTAGGAATAATCTGGAGTTACAGAAAACAATAGAATCTTATACTATGAAAAGAAAGGAAAGACTGATGGAGACTGAGGGTCACACATAATAACCAGGTAGAAGAAGCCCCCTGTACTAAGTTGTACAATGTTAGACTAGCCAAGTGTCTGAAAAAGAAAGCTGAGCACCTAGAATGGTTCTTGTGAGATAAAGCTTCTGGATGATTTTATCGGTAATGAAAAGAGAAAGATATGTCATATAATAGGAAATAGTGATTCACAATAAAGTAATTATAAAACTGAAGCCAGATATATAACAAAGAAGAGAGGAACATTTATGTAGAAGGAGGAAGTTCCAGGGAGGGAGCTGGAGGTAGAAACAGGGTAGGGGAAGAAAGAACTGTATTTCTCTTGGTACGTACTTCAGATTTTCTATCTTGTCATTGAATTTCTGCCAGATAAATTGAGAGGCAAGAGCTCTTGGGTGGAAGCTGTTCTGAGAATTATTAGATTCAAGGGAGCACCACTTGTGAGTTAACTGAAAAGTACTCTTTCTGGTAGATCTTCAGCCCTTTTAGTGGTAAACTTTATGATACCTCATCACTAGCCAAAGCACAATTTGGAGACAGGTCAACACCTTTTGGTATTTTTCTTTTATCCTTTCATTTAGAACCTCACAAACCAAACCAAAGTGTGTCGTTAGTTGAGAAATTCTTTCAATTTGCCAAGTTAGCTTTAAAAGTTAACCAAGAAACATTTCCTTCAGTTATCTCTGATTATTCTTTTTTTTTCTTCTTGATTTCCACATTTACCTTACTCTCTCTCATTCTGTTTATTTGCCTTTCCCCCTGCTTTACAGGAGATCATCTTGAATTTTAATTCTAGTATCTAACTTATATTTATTTAGAATCCTTTCTTATTTCAACTTGTTCCCTATTTTTTCTTATACTTTTATATGTTATTTCTCCTTATGGTTTTCTGTTCCTTTTTCATGGAATGTGATGTTTTTTCACTGAGAACAAAGTAGTCTTCAAAGTTGGCCTATTTTCCTTAATAACTTATCCTCAAAAATGTATCATTTCACTGAATCTTCCAGTGCCTTTATAAATCGAGATAAGCTAAACTATACTTTTAATAACAAACAAGTCCCCATTTGGGGGGCCTCATAGCAAAGTTAACTTCTCTTTTCAGTGGCTTAACTATGGGGTTTACTTTTCACTCGTTCAAAGTTCGCTGCAGATGGGGTCTTTCTCCAGGTGCTTGTCTTCCGTGCGGGAACTCACTTCCCAACACAGTGAAGTGACTGTGGTCCCCACGAGTTCCACAGTAGGGCAAGAGTCAATGCTCCGTCTGGTGCTGGGGCTGCAGGTGCAGAGAATTCACAAGTGAATTATGACTTGAAGAAAGCAGGACTGGAAATACAAGAAGTTCTTAAGTATCAGGAATAAAATCTGAACCTTGTGATAAAACACCTGAGGGTTTCAGGGTGCCCGCATGGCTGTGTTTATACTTTATCAGGGAAATTATCAACACTGGTTATACATGTTGAAAAAAACTGAAGAACCTAGAAGAGAAAATGGCTGAAGTTTTATTTGGTTATAGAAAAATAATACTGAGAGTGGTCATTTGTATGGCTACTTGGTATTTACATCTTTTTGCTGTATAGCAAAATAAACACTACGCATCTCCTCAAATTAAGGTCATCTTAACTGTGTGAGCTGTCTTTGATTAAACATCCCACAAGTAGAGTCTCAGGGTTGACAGTTCAACAAATTGAAGTGAACATTGACATATATCATTCATTTTCTCACTGACTCACGGTGTTTCGTCTTCCAAGTTTTGCATGAACATCATTTGTTTTTTCTTCGCAGATACACCAGAAACAAACTAAAGAAAAGTTACATCTTTCTTTTGTATTCTTGCCTGATACCTAGGAGCCTCTCAAATACATATCCAATAAACAAAAGAACGTGGATAACAAAAATTAATTTTATTGTTTGTACTTTGTTTCTTTTATAATTTTAAAATCCCTCTTGAAAAGTCAAAATAAACATTTTCTTAATAATATCTATTAATTAATAGAATATTTTTTGATGCAAATCATCAAAACAGACTTCAGATATTATTCATTCTAGTTCCTAGATTCTGTCCGGATTGAGTTGTATTAATAGTTTTAAGCCAGTCAGTTGGTTAAGCTAAAAAGTAAATCACTTAGAAATATTATTTTCAGCTCTTCCTAATGCATTACCATAACAACAGTTTTGCAATTCTCAGAGATCGTTTGCCATGGGCTTTGAATTCGGTATTTTTCGGTTTGCTTTTGCCAGTTCTTTTGGAATAAATCACTATGAAAATGAAAGTGTAATTCATTCAGTCATGTCCAACTCTTTGTGACCCCATGGACTGTAGCACACCAGGCTCCTCTATTCCTGGGATTCTCCAGGCAGGAATACTGGGGGGGATTGTTATTTCCTTCTCCAGGAGATCTTCCCAACCCAGGGATAAAACCTGGGTCTCCTGCACTGCAGGCAGATCCTTTACCATCTGAGCCACCATAAATCACTATATCCGGATGCTTTTAGGAAACTTTGTTTATACGTCACTTGTAGTCATTACGTCTTACATTTAATGACATATTTTTATGATATAGCAAACATTTTGACAACATTTGTACTCCTGAAAGACAGAGGTGTTTGTTTTTGTGACTTGGTAAGTATCAGCTGACTTTTGGAGTTCACTCTTGTAGGCAGTGTCCTGGCACAGGCAGGATTATCTCAGGTCTTTCAATTTGGTGACCAGTCTTTCTTCATTGTTATCATGCCTTTAATTTGAAAAGATTAAAGTTTCAAATTTAAGAAGTGAACTATGAATCAAAGTCTATTTCTGAGCAAACTCTGGGAGATAGTTAAGGACAGAGAAACCTGGAATGCTGCAGAGAGACACAACTGAGTGACTGAACAACAACAACAACAAATACAAATAATTTTTGGTAAAATGTATTGTACTTTGAGATTATATATAATATGAGCTATAATGTCATATACATACAAATAGAAAATACTTAAAAATTTTATATTTGTAATATCCTATTTCTCATATATCTTACTTTCTTTGATTAATATTTTTATGAAATGTCAAGCTTTTCTTCTCTATCCATTTTCTCAAGTCCATATTTTTATTATATTTAAGCTCCAAGTTTTAGTTCTGTTTTAAATATTCTACTTCTCAAACCCTCCATTACAGTCTTCTGTCCACATACCTGTGCTGACTGCTCTTATAGTTGACTCTCAAGTTCCAAGGTCATCTCTTCAGCAGGATGTGTCCTGACCCCTCATCCTAAAAATCAAAATCTATCTTTAGTCCAGTCACCCGATCACAAAGCCCTGTCTTAGTTTCTTTACCCAGGAAGGGTATAAGAAATTACATTAATATCTTTGTTGCTTTGCTTATTCTGTATGTCCCCTTCCCCAGAAGCCCACACCCCAGATGCAAAGCCCGTGTGAGACAGGCCCTGCCTTTCTGGTTTCAGGACTAATGCTCAGAGCCTGTTACATTGTAAGCTTTCAATATGTGTTTGTTCAGTGAAGGGAGTGTAAAATCGTGTTTCCTAAATGTCAGTGAATCTGAAAGGAAATGTTTGAATTTATGGTGAAGAATGGGTTATCATAAATGATAAACCAACCCCACACCAGAAGCCTCCACTGAAGAAATCCTATTAAAATAGATGAAAGCCTGAGGGCTTCTGTGGGTGGCAGCTGCTCTCATTTCAAAATAGGCCTAGTTCCTCCTCCAGCCAGAAGCCCTCAATGCAATCTCTCCCCCATAGCTCCTTCAGCCTATAATCCTTTCTGACGAAATTCCTTGCCTCAGCCCAGTCCAGCAATATTTCTTTCATGGCTGGGCTGACTGCCAATGGCCCAGATAAAGGCAAAAACCCAAGTGGAATATTTTGTTCTGGTATAGCTTTCACCTGCCAGCTGCTCCATCTTTCAGGAGGAGGGTGGTCAGTGCTTGACGCAGAGGTGGAGAGGCATTTTCCACATCTTAATAGTCTGTCTGAGATAGGCCGGGTATCCCTAAGCATCCTGGGGGGAACCAGTCTTCCTGGAATCCTGGGGACGTCAGAGCATCCCCAATTGTGCTGTTCACCCTTCAGCTGCTCAGTGATAAACACAGTTTTATTACTCATGCTTGAATTTCTTTTCCTGATCCGGACTGACTTCCAGGAGCCTCTGAGTAATAATGACAGAAAGATAAGTTTCTTCAACCTTTCACATGGGCATCTCATTGGCATAAAGCAAGTGATCAGAAGCAACTAATTCCTCTGACTTCAGCACAGCTGAAATAAACGCCATTTGAAGTCATCCAGTTGGAAAAATAGCGTTAGGGCTCTCGAGAGAGTGCAGAAGTTTGAATGGTGAAATTTCTGCAAGTGGTCAGGTCAGTTTAAGAAAGAATCTCTCTGGGGCCCCTGTCCTGGCTATCTTGCAGGAGGGTTGGAAGTGTCAAGCAAATGGAGGCAGTGGGGAGGAGAAGAGAGAGATGACAAAGGGTTATGAACTTGTCCGCTGATGAATGATGAATATCTTCATATCTTCCTATCTTTTCTTAGGAGTGGCCACTTTATAATTCCAGGCTTTCCTAAGGTCTGTATTATACATTTATATTTTGCTCAATCTTGACATTCTCCAGGTACTATTCTCTGGGGGATAAAAGGCTAATTTGGGTTTCTTCTGCTATTCAAGTAACTTTTTTTCCTTACAAAATTACCTTGTATCTGCCCTTCTCAAAAAATGTGAGCAATCCAGATATTGTTGAGATCCTTTTCAGAGAACTGACCTCTCTAGGTTGTTAAACTCTTTCAGCTCCTGGAAAAATAGATTACTTTAGATGAGGTCTCAAGTGCTGTTGAATGTGTTAAATCTACTATAATTTCCCACAACTAATGATTTTTATAGAAGCCTTTCACTTGCATCATTGTTTGAAAGAATAACAAAGGGGTGGGGGTGGACAGTGGACTCAGTTGGTTGTTTGCCCTCATGCATACTAATGCATAAAACCAAAGACCTGAAGGGAACATTCTGAGATAAAAGCCTCCATCTGCAGCTTCCAAGGAAAAATTTATTCCAAAACCTCAAGACATGAAGTCGACTGCACTCAACAATCTCCATAAGAAACTCTGCCACTTTAATATATGCTCCAGTGTCTTATCTGTCCTTACAGACAGGTGATTTTTCATGAACCCTAACATAAATAATTCCAAAACTAGGTAAAAAATGTTATTGTCTGCTTCACTCATCCACATAGCTTCAATTTCTTGAGAAAGCAATTGGCATCTATTAGGCACTAACTGGGACAGGTAGCTCAGCAGTAAAGAACCTTCTTGCCATTGAGATTTGGATTCAATCCCTTGATCAAGAAGATCCCCTGGAGAAGGTAATGGCAATCCACTCCAGTATGCTTGCCTAGGAAATCTCATCGACAGAGAAGCCTGGCGGGGCTGCAGTCCATGGGGTCACAAAAGGGTTGGACAGGACTTAACGACTAAACTGCAAAACTAAAAGGCACTAACTAAAATCTTTTGAATAAATGAATTTAAAAAACTGAATAAATATGTTAAAATTAACTTACACAGCAGATAAAATGATGTAATTGTTCTAGTTACCAAGTATTATTGAAAACTTATTCTATCAGTTCAGTTCAGTTTAGTTGCTCAGTCGTGTCCAACCCTTTGCGACCCCATGGACTGCAGCACACCAGGCCTCCCTGTCCATCATCAGCTCACGGAGTTTACTCAAACTCATGTCCATTGAGTCGGTGATGCCATCCAACCATCTCATTCTCTGAGGTCCCCTTCTCCTTTCACCTTCAATCCTTCCCAGCATCAGGGTCTTCTCCAGTGAGTCAGTCCTTTGCATCATGTGGCCAAAGTATTGGCATTTCTGCTTCAGCATCACACCTTCCAGTGAATATTCAGGACTCATTTCCTTTAGGATGGACTGGTTGGATCTCCTTGTAGGCCAAGGGACTCTCAAGAGTCTTCTCCAACACCACAGTTCAAAAGCATCAATTCTTCAGTGCTCAGCTTTCTTTATAGACCAACTCTCATATCCATGCATGACTACTGGAAAAACCATAGCCTTGACTAGACGGACCTTTGTTGGCAAAGTAATGTCTTTGCTTTTTAATATGCTGTCTAGGTTGGTCATAGCTTTTCTTACAAGGAGTAAGCATCTTTTAATTTCATGGCTTTAGTCACCATCTGCAGTGATTTTGGAGCCCAAAAAACAAAGTCTGTCACTGTTTCCATTGTTTCCCCATCTATTTGCCATGAAGTGATGGGACCAGATGCCATGATCTTAGTTTTCTGAATGTTGAGCTTTAAGCCAACTTTTTCACTGTCCTCTTTCACTTTCATCAAGAGGCTTTTTAGTTCCTCTTCACTTTCTGCCATAAAGATAGTGTCATCTGTGTATCTGAGTTTATTGATATTTCTTCTGGAAATCTTGATTCCAGCTTGTGCTTCTTCCAGCCCAGCGTTTCTCACGATGTACTCTGCATAGAAGTTAAATAAGCAGGGTGACAATATACATCTTTATTCATCTTAATACAACTACGGGTCTTCATTTCATGCTATATCAGTATATTATGGATTATAGTGATAATACCTTTTATAGTCTGTTATGGATTGGAGTCACATGTATGTACAGATATATACTTCTTAAGTTATGAGAATTAGAACCAGGGATTAAGAGACTTTTTATATCTTCTAAATTCATACAGTGCCTAAATAGCACTATGCATAGAACTGAACATGGAACAACAGACTGGCTCCAGTAGGGAAAGGAGTACATCAAGGCTGTATATTGTCACCCTGCTTATTTAACTTATATGCAGAGTACATCATGAGGAATGCTGGGCTGGAAGAAGCACAAGCTGCAATCAAGATTGCCAGGAGAAATATCAATAATCTCAGATATGCAGATGACACCACTGTTATGGCAGAAAGTGAAGAGGAACTAAAAAGCCTCTTGATGAAAGTGAAAGAGGAGAGTGAACAAGTTGGTTTAAAGCTCAACATTCAGGAACGAAGATCATGGCATCTGGTCCCATCACTTCATGGGAAATAGATGGGGAAACAGTGGAAACAGTGTCAGACTTTATTTTGGGAGGCTCCAAAATCACTGCAGATGGTGACTGCAGCCATGAAATTAAAAGACGCTTACTCCTTGGAAGGAAAGCTATGACCAACCTAGATAGCATATTGAAAAGCAGAGACATTACTTTGCCAACAAAGGTCCGTCTAGTCCAGGCTATGGTTTTTCCAGTGGTCATTTATGGATGTGAGAGTTGGACTGTGAAGAAGGCTGAGCACTGAAGAATTGATGCTTTTGAACTGTGGTGTTGGAGAAGACTCTTGAGAGTCCCTTGGACTGCAAGGAGATCCAACCAGTCCATTCTGAAGGAGATCAGCCCTGGGTGTTCTTTGGAAGGAATGATGCTAAAGCTGAAACTACAGTACTTTGGCCATCTCATGCGAAGAGTTGACTCATTGGAAAAAACTCTGATGCTGGGAGGGATTGGGGGCAGGAGGAGAAGGGGACGACCAAGGATGAGATGGCTGGATGGCATCACTGACTCGATGGACGTGAGTTTGAGTGAACTCCGGGAGTTGTTGATGGACAGGGAGGCCTGGCGTGCTGCAATTCATGGGATCACAAAGAGTCAGAGACAACTGAGCGACTGAACTGAACTGGAGATAAGATTATGGTCAGTTTTGAATTATTGGTAGAATTTGAACGTTGAAGTCCCTTCTTTGTAGAGATGATGCCCAAAACAAAGGCATAGAAATAGGAAAATGCAAAATTGGATTCTGAAATACTGAGCAATCTGGTGTGCCTTGAGGCTCATATATTTCTACACTTGTCTTTCTGTTGGTGTTCATGATGAGGATGGCAGAAGTGGGTGGGGGTGGGCTGGAAAGGCTTGCTGGGATCTGTAAAGACAGAGTTCGGAGTAGATAAAGATCGTTCATGTCACATAATACTCCATTGTAGGCAATGTGGAATTTTTGTCCATTTTGCCTACTGTTCTGTGCATGGCCTCTGGAAGAGTACCTAGAACATAGTGTGTGCTGTATAAATGTTTGATGAGTGACTGTGAAATACTATTATTCTGAGGATGGCAAATGTAAGTCTTGTCTTTGTGGAACTGTTCAACTCTCATTTTGTTTACATTTTCTCTATCAAAGAGACAAAATTCAAACTGGAAACATAGAATGTTATCAGTAAAGGACATATAAAGCCAGGACAGTAAAATAATATCTAGAAGATTTTAATAAGCTCAATATTTTGGACTACTGAAAAATGACATATTAGGTTACTAAAATAATTTCAGATATAATTCCATAACTACTGTCAATAATTTTTTGAGAGCTCATGGAGAACAGCAAAGATAACATGAAAATGTATGGGTGGAATATTAGCCCAATTCTTAAGGGCAAATTCTATGAAGCAATATGCTAAATTTTGGTTCCCATCTAAATTTAAAAATTCTAAATTATCATTAAGTGGTTTATTTGTAAGTGTTTGGGGTTGTTCATTAGAGTAGTTACTGTGCCACTCCTAGGTGGAAGGTGATAGGAGAACTAAGGATGAGAGATAGGCCCCAGATTAAAGTGTGTTCTAGCATGCACTTTCAGAACATAGGAGTGGTAAAACCAGCGTGGTGTGTAGTCACTGGAAATGAAGGGGATTTTCTAGTCCAATGGTAATTAATCAATCGGTAAGACACTAATCACATTGCAAATGGTCTAAATTCTGCAAACATAGACTGTAGCTGTTAAAACAAAGGGTAATCTCTAATTGGAAATTACTACTGAACAAATGCACACATACATAGTACCTAGGCACAGAAGCTAGAGTCAGACTAATTTAAACTAACCCTTAATATAGCTTCAGCTGTTACCCAGGCTTCATCACAAATTCCAACCATTTAGGGTTATCTTTAGATTCAAATAAGGTAATTCTTGAATAGTTCCAAGAACAATGCCTGACATGGAATGAGGACTTGATTATGAACAATTTTTAACACTACAATAAAAATTGAACATCTTTAAAATTAAATCTTTATAAAACTTCTATAATTAGAAAAGAATAAATATCTTATTTTTCATGAATTAAAAAGTGGGAATAAGTAACAGTGAAAATATTTGTTGATCTCTACAGTTCATATGGGGCTTCCCTGGTAGCTCATACTTTCAGGCAAGAAACATTTATTAGGCAACTTCTATGTGTTAGTACTCCCCTAGATACTAAGAATGGAAAGACACTAAGACAATGTACTTATTCTTAAGGAGCTCGATATAGTGCAGAATCTGATCATTGTATCAAACATAAGACCTACGATACATTATTACATATATTTGTTTCATAACTATCTCTGTTAGATTGTAAGCTCCTTGAGGGCCAAACTACTTCATTTTCATCTTTATATTTCTAACACTAGAATACAGCCTGCCATGTAATATGCACCAGATAAAAGAATGGTGACATCTCATCACGTAAAAATGAACTCCACCTTAAATACCTTGAAATACATACTGTGGTAGAATAAGCATTCTTTAGCTGCATATCTGAGCTTGATAGAGAGAAATGAAATTCTTCAGTTGCCACCACTAAAGCAGGATTGGAAAACCAGAGCTGAAAACCCATTAGCTGATGCTTCAGCTACTCTGGGTGCTGGTGCTGGTCTCAACAAAGGATTTAGGCTTTAATGCCAAGAGGCACAGGGGTGAATTACTAAAGAATGGACTTCAGGGATTACCTTTGTGGTCCAGTGGTTAAGACTCCATGCTTCTAATGCATAGGATGTGGGTTCGATCCCAGTCAGGGGACTAGGATCCCACGTGCCTCGAGCTGCGGCCAAAAAAATCAAAACAAAACAAACAAACAAAATAAAATTAGGAGAAAAAACTCATTTAAAAAACAAATGGACTTAATAAGGAGGAAATTGATTGCTAGATGAGAAATAATCGTGAACCAAGAAGATGGTAAAGATGGGTGAATGTAGATAAGCATTGATTGTATAAAATATTAGCCGATGATGATTAATCTGGAATAGGCAAGAGAACTGGAATGTTGACACAAATGGTATGTGAGATGGAAGAAAAGATACTTCCCTTTCTAGAGGAAGAGAGATAATGATCAAATTTAGACATTGTTAGATCAAGCACAAAAACTAAAAATTTAAAGGTAACCTTTAGTAAATAGTTTATCTAAATTTCAAACTAATACAGAATAAAAAATTAAAACAATAACTGATAAAAGGTAGAAATGAAGGAAAAACATGGTAGATTGAAAGCATATTGCATAACAAATCAATAACAAACATCAGTAGTCTTCAAAAATAAAAAAAAAGAAAGCTCTAAATAAAATGGTAGAAATCAGTCCCAATCACAAATTTTAAATAAAATAAATGCTAATGACATAAATTTGCAACTAAACATAGAGATTTTACAGGTGGATTTCAAAAATCTAGAATATGCTCTTTAAAGACACACACTTAGAAAAGCTCAGAAAAGTTAGAAAAAATGGAGGAAAATAGATCAAAAGGAATTGATATATCTGTGCTGACATATTTTTAAGTGAAAAGGTGTAATAGTATATAATAGGCTCTGAGTGAAGTGAAAGTCACTCAGTCATGTCCGACTCTTTGTGACTCCATGTACTATATAGTCCATGGAATTCTCCAGGCCAGAATACTAGAGTGTATAGCTATTCCCTTCTTCAGGGGATCTTCCCAACCCAGGGATCGAACCCAGGTCTCTCGTACTGCAGGTGAATTCTTTACCAGCTGAGCCATCAGCAATTATAAGGCTTGCTGCTGCTGCTTATGCTAAGTCACTTCAGTCGTGTCCGACTCTGCGCGACCCCGTAGACGGCAGCCCACCAGGCTCCCCGATCCCTGGGATTCTCCAGGCAAGAACACTGGAGTGGGTTGCCATTGCCTTCTCTGATTATAAGGCTTATGTAACTTGTATTTGGAATTTAAGGATATATTGCACTGGTGAGGAATTACATTTTTTTCAAAGCAAAAGCTTTGAGTTTTTCATAATTTCAACTCTGGGTATGAATTATGGTCAAATATACTAACAGTACTAAGAATAGTAGCTAACAGACAATGATAATAACTAGCATTATCTGCCAGCCACTATATAAGTACATTTTATTATTTAAAGTTTGAAACAATCCTGAGATAGCTATTCTTACCAACCCCCATTTTAAAGATGGAGAAATGGAGCTTTCTGGAAATGAAGAGATTTTCACAATGATATGAGCCAAACTGACATTCAAACCTGTGCCTGTCTGACTCCTTAGTGAAAGTGAAAGTCAGTCAGTTGTGTCCAACTCTTTGTGATCCCATGGACTTTAGCCTGCCAGGCTCCTCTGTCCATGGAATTCTCCAGGCAGGAATACTGGAGTGGGTAGTTGTTCCTCCTCCAGGGGATCTTCCCAACCCAGAGATCAAACAGGGATTTCTTGCATTCAGGTGGATTCTTTATTGTCTGAGCCACCAGGGAAGCCCAAGAATACTGGAATGGATAGCCTATCCCTTCTCCAGGGGACCTTCCCAACCCAAGAATTGAACCAGGGTCTCCTGCACTGCTGGTGGATTCTTTACCAACTAAGCTACCAGGGAAGCCCGTCTGACTCCTTAATAGTGCCTTTAATCATGATGCTCTGTGGCACTGGTGTGCACAGAGACCTCTCAGTAGATGTGTAAAGAGCCAGGAGACGGGTGGGGGGAGCACAAACTGGACGTGGAGATCCCAAGCATCAGGTGCTGTGACGAAATATTCACCTAGAATTTGAAGGATCTGAGAGAGAAGGACCTTGCAGCTTTTAGAGTCCTTTCTTTCAGCTGGAGGCCATGGAAGGCTGCTGGGGTGGAAATGTTGAGGGCCAGCAGTCAACTCAATTTGTTCTGGAGCATCCCGCTATTCCCTCAGCCACCACAAATAACGACCCCCTGTGTAAGGTGGGCTGGATAGGGGACACATTAGCTAGGCCAGGGCTTCCTCATCCCCAGGAGGAAGAGGTGCCTTTCTGCTGATTCCACACAAAGAGGCTGCATGGGTCAGTGGCATTTTGGGCTGTTCCTTTTAGCCCTGGGAGCCCAAGCACCAGGGGTATAGACAAGTCCCTGTCTTTCACACACATAGATTTTCTTAAATATACTTATTTTATTTAGCTGCATCAATCTTCATTGGAGCATGCAGGATCTTTTCGTGGTGGCCTGAGGGATCTTTTCTGTCGTGGCATGCAAGATCTTTTTATAATAGTTGCAGCATGTGGAATCTAGTTCCCTGACCAGGGATTGAACCCATCCCTTTGCATTGAGAGCTTGGAGTCTTACCCACTGGACCACCAAGGAAGTCCCCCTACTCATAGACTTTTTAAGGGTCTATAAAGGCTGCTCTGAAAATTTATCTTAGCAGGATACTTAGAAAATTTTGCTTCTATTATAATATCTTAAAAATGGATGTCTTCTGATTGGCATAAATCCATTCAGGCCCTCCTGGATTTCCCAGTGCAAATGTCTAACATATTTAAAATTATGGTTGTCTCAGACAGCAGTGAGTGCCACTGAAAGCATCTTCACCATCAATCATTCAATGGGGGAGAGATTTTTAGATGTCTCACGCATCTGGCCCCCTTTCCTGACCCCATTTTTCAGGTAGGAATATAATGTAAGCCCCCTTTCTGACGCTTGGGAGCTCTTTTTTAGCATTTCAATTTCTACCTTTAAGGTTGTCTAATCTCATACCGAGCACAAGTTCAACACTTGTCTCTGTCACTCCCCTTCATTTGGTTCAGTGCTCGTTTTACTTATATGTCTATGTCTTCACAATTTATTTGCCTCCAGAGGTCAGGGAGGACAATGTCATTCACTAGTTCAGTGAGTAATTCCTAGATGCCTGTTATATGCCTGGCACTCTTCTAGTTTCTGAGGATACTATGAAAAACATGGCAGTCATGTTCTCACCAAGCTTACGTTTAAGTTACAGCCAGGGAGCCAGTAAATGTGCGAACATACACTATACAAGGTGATGATAAAGGCAAATGTGATGTGGGAAATACAGCAAGGATAAGTGGATAGGGAGTGATCAGGTGGGCAGCATAATCTCATGTTGGGTTTTCAGGGAGGATCCTCCTGATATTTGAGAGAGAAAGGAGAGATTGAGCCAGGTGACGTGGAACATGTTTCATCTGGGGAAACAGCATCCAACAAAGACAAGAAGAATTACTGAAGTCCGGAGGCAGGAGCCTGCCTGGCATTTTCGAGGAAGGATATGGTGGCTATTGTGCCTGAAAGAGAGTGAGTGGCAGGAGAGTAGAGTGGAGGTCCAGGAGGGAGCCCGTCACCCAGGCTCTGTAGAGCATGGGACAAACATCTGCTGTAAGGGAACCATTTCAGTGTTTCATTTCTAGCTTTAATGTTGAATCCTAAGTTCAGTTCTGCAAGCCTCAGATTCTTCATCTTTGATTTCTCCCTCTAATGAGATATAAAACCATGGGGATATTTGAGCAGAGTAATAAGACCTGACTTAACTCTAAAAGGTTCCTCTGGCAATAGCTAAGCAATGTTTATATCCTCCACTGGATGAAGCATATTTTCCATATAGTAGGTTTATTAAATAAACACAGTAAAATAAAGAGAAATTCTGATTTTTCAGGGTCATTTTTATGTACATTTATTTTGGATTAAACAGCAACAAGTACACTGATATTTAAATTAACTCATATTTATTACTAACATATAGCAAGTAGTAAACATCAAAACAAAAATAATGAAGATTAACTCTTCCATTTTTTTCGTCCTTCACTCTTTATCTATAAAGTAGTCTTACTATTCTAGGAGATACTATTTGAGGTGAATAAATGGTTACCCTATCAAATAGAAAGGCTGTGTTCAGTTATTTTTTAAAAAGGTTATGAAATCTGATATGCATCACAATGAAATCAAAGATTAAAAATTAGAGCTCAAACCATATTGGAAAAATAATATGTTACTGTGTTCAGTCGCTAAGTTGTCTTCGACTCTGCGACTCCATGGACTGCAGCACGCCAGGCTTCCCTGTCCTTCACTATCTCCCGGCGTTTGCTCAGAAATCATGTCCTTTGAGTCGATGCTGCCACCCAACCACTTCATCCTCTGTCACCCCCTTCTGTCCTCAGTCTTTCCCAGCCTCAGGGTCTTTTCCAATGAGTCAACTCTTCACATCAAGTGGCCAAAGTTTTGGAACTTTAGCTTCAGTCCTTCCAATGAGTAGTCAGGATTGATTTCCTTTAGGATTGACTGGTTTGATCTCTTTGCTGTCCAAGGGATTCTCAAGAGTCTTCTCCAGCACCACAATTTGAAAGCATCAATTCTTCAGCACTCAGCCTTCTTTATGGTCTAACTCTCACATCTGTGCATGACTACTGGAAAAACATAGCTTTGACTATATGGACCTTTGTCGGCCAAGTAATATCTCTGCTTTTTAATACACTGTCTAGATTTGTCCTAGCTTTTCTTCCAAGGAACCAACTATCTTCATTTCATGGCTGCAGTCACCATCCACAGTGATTTTGAAGCCTAAGAAAATAAAATCTGTCACTGTTTTCACTTTTCCCTCTTCTATTTGCCATGAAGTGATGGGACTGAATGCCCTGATCTTAATTTTTTGAATGTTGAGTTTTAAGTCAGCTTTTTCACTTCCCTCTTTCACCCTCAAAAGAGGCTCTTTAGTTCCTCTTCATTTTCTTCATTAGAGTGTTATCATCTGCATATATGAAGTTGTTGATATTTCTCCCAGCAGTCTTGATTCCAGCTTGTGATTCATCCAGTCTGGCATTTCACGTGATGTACTCTACATATAAGTTAAATAAGTGGGATAACAGTATACAGCCTTGTCTTACTACTTTTCAATTTTGAATCAGTCATTTGTTCCCTGTCTGATTCTAACTGTTGCTTCTTGACCTGCATATTTCTCAGGAGACAGATATGGTGGTCTGGTATTCCCATATCTTTAAGATTTTTCCAGTTTGTTGCTTCAGTGGTACATGAACTGAGAATTTCCATATGTACAAGCTAGATTTAGAAAAGGCAGAGGAACCAGAGTTCAAATTGCCAACATTGTTGGATCATAAAGAAAGCAAGCAAATTCCAGAAAAACATCTACTTTTTCCTCAGTGACTACAGGAAAACCTTTGATGGTGTAGTTCACAACACATTGTGGAAAAATAATATAATCTTAACTATTAATGACCATCAGTTTTGAAAATATTGATTGTGTACATTTATACTCAATTTGAGATTCAAATAGAAAATTATTTCCTTTCTGCTTTGCTTGACTCAGGGTGAAATATACCAGAATACCAAAATATTTTCTCTTTTGATTTTTTGACAATACTTTTATTCCTGTACACTTAGAAAATTTATTTGAATTGAAAGTATGTGTGTGCCCCAGGAAGGTTGTTTGAAAATTTTGATGATGTTTTCTTTGAACTGACATCTAAGGAATTGCCTTCTGGTGGAACATTTTTCCCCTCGTGTTACTATATTCTCAAAATATTTTCTTTTAATTAATTTAATTCAACATATATTGATTTGCACAGTTTGAATGTTTATTTTATATTAAAGTAGGAGTGCAGGTAGAAGGTTAATGAAAGAAGGCAGTGATGGAGAACCAGCCAGCTAGTGTTCCTCTGAGAAAGAAATTTTAAAACAAGAAACAGTCAATTAGATTTCAAGATGGCTTGTCAAAAAACATGCTGCCAATAAACTGTGGAAGTGCAAACAACAGACTGCTGAAGCCAAGAGGAAAGAGATAAGGCTGGCAAAAATTGCTGACTGTGCTAAAAAGAGCTGGCTGGATTAAATGGAATAAAAGCTTTTCAAATATATTGGAAAAAAGATATAGAGCACCAGAGAGGAGGCCTGCAAATGAATAGGGAGGGAGAAATCCATGTTAGTTAAAATGGCTCAAGACTGAACTGCTTTTAAAAATCTGTGTCTGACAAGGCAAACAGACTTTGGGCAATTGGGATGTAATGAAGACCTGGTTTATTAGAAAGTGACTTAGGCAGTTGATGGATTTTCTGCATACTAATGGGCAAAATTTCAAATCCTCAAGCATGCCTGCTGCTACCTGTACTAAAATGTCTATAAAGTAATTTGTCATCTAAGCTACTACCTTTATCCAGGAATGAAACCTGAATCTACCTTCAGCTCCTGAACATCTCTGTGAAGTTAAAAAAAATTAAATAAAACTTATGAAGTTTCAAAGGAGTTACAAAAATAACAGAGTATTAAAATGAGTTTTAACACTCCTCTTACCATCAGCTTCCCCAGGCTATAGTAGCCTCTATCTGCATCTGTCTTCTGATCTTTAATAAGGATGATTATACTCACTTACCAACAATATATGGCTCAAGAGAGTCTCGCATGTGTCTGAAACATAATGTATTTGTGAAATACACAATTAGGAAAGAAAATAGACTTAAGTCAGTAAGAATTTAAGTTGAGTTCAGTCAACCCACAGAGGTAATGCAAGTAAGTGGTTACTGTCTGTGTAACCTATAACAAATGATTTAACTGCTCTGGACCTCCTTTTCCTTATTTGTAAAATTAGACTTCACTATTATAAGGATTAAATAAGGTAAGCCATGCAGTGCTCAATAATATCAGCTATTTTCATCTAGAATCTTCCTAGACTCAAAAGAGAATGATAGAATTCCAAGACTACATTTGAACAGTGAGCTTATAAGAGTTGGGCTTCAAGCATGTTTTAAGAATATAGCAGCTGTAAATAGAAGTTTGAATTAATGAAATAAAAACAATCAATGTTGCATAGCTTGGCATATGTCAATAAACTTCAAAGGAAAAGATTAAGCATTGAATTGTACCTTATTGTTTAGTAGGAGAGCTGGAAAGTGTGGTGAGACTGATAAATTGCAGTCATGTTTGGCAGTCATAGAAGGGATCACAAACTCATGAAAGTCATAGAGATCTTGAGCTGTTAACTGGTCGAGTACTAATGTAATCCACATTGAAGGCATTAAATTCTGTGTATTTGTCTTTCCTACACTTGTCTACTCAGGAAGGTAGTACTGAATGACTTTCATAATTATTAATTCACTTGCTTAAGGGCACCCAGGGTTAGAGGCAGGGCAGGGCGCCGAACCCAGGTTCTCACCTCTTTCTTGGCCACAAATCATACATTTTGTAGTTGGGAAGCCCCTTAAAAGATACAAGAAAGAGTATTCCTTGCCATTGACAGCAGAAGCCATTGGTGGCCTCAGAACTTGAGAGCTCAGGATCAGCAAAACTTAAATATAATGCACTGGGCTAGTTTACATGAATCACACCAAAGAGTTACTGAGCTTTTAACCAGACACAGAGAGAGAGCTTAGTCATATGAAAGAGAGTCAGATATGATTTTGTGCAATGAAAGCTCAAAGTCTGGAATAATATTGTGTTACAATTGGGGCCAGAAGCATCCATTCAGTCGCTCATTTCATTCATTCATTCAGCATATATTTACTGAAGTTCTACCATGTACCAGGCACTGCTCAAAGCACCAAACACAGGAACGAAACAGGCATAGGTCCATGACTTAATTATTAAGTCTGTTTTCCATCAGGGAGAGTGGGTACTAAATGATACATAACATGACTGTCTCATTATATCTGTGGAATATAATTTATGGAGGTGACTGGGTGATGATATAGAGAAACTAAGAAGATTTTGTTTACTCACATTTTCTGAGAGGAGGAGACACACTGTGCCATGCAGGGTGACCTGGGGAAGCACCAGTGTCATTTAAGAGAAGGAAAGACAGAACTTTTGTTGTGTTTTCCATGGAAAAGGCGAGGTAGGACAGGGTAAACATCTTAAAACTGACTAGTTTGAATAATTCTTGCAGACTTTGGGATTTAGGGTTTTCCTTGGTTATCTGATACTCAGCCCTTGGTTGATTAGTTTGCATATGGAAGTCCTGGCTGAGGACTTTATTATCTCAAGACTTAGCCAAAACTGGCAGTTTCTCTCTAGTCAGTGAGGCCACAAATGCCAGATCATCAAGAATATGGAAAACAAGAAAATGTAATTAATGTAATTGACCCTATGGTGAATGGATGCCAAAATAAATGTAGAATCTAAGAAAATACGATTAGAACAATTATAAATAAACAAAATTTTCCAGTATGTTATAAGGTGGTAAATGTTCAGAGAAAAGGGAAAAAAATTAGAGCTTGGCATAGGATTTAGGAAATGTCAGTGGGTGGCATATGAATAGATCACAGTGTTAAACAGTGTGGTCTGATAAGTCTCATGGAGAAGGTGAGACTTAAGCAAAGACCTGAGTCAAGACTTGCCTCCCAGCACGTGTGCATGCTCAGTTATTAAGTCGGGTTCTACTCTTTTGCAACCCCATGGACTGTAGCCCACCAGGCTCCTCTGTCCTTGGAATTCCCCAGGCAAAAATAATGGAGTAGGTTGCCATTTCCTACTTCAAGAGATCTTCCCAACCAAAGGATACAACCCATGTCTCCTGCATTACAAGTGGATTCTTTACCACTAAGCTACCAGGGAAGCCTGAATCAGATAATGAAGTGAGGAAAAATCAGGCATCAGGAGTGACTTCTGGGTCTCTGGTTTGTACATGAGGAAGGAGGGTGGTGCCACTCACTGAGACAGGGGACAGTGGAAGAGATCAGGTCTTATGGTGAAGACCACAGGACTGATTTTGGACATAAGGTTACTGAGATTCCTTTGGGGCATACATGTGAGGAGTTCAAGTAGGCAATTGGTTTCATGGGTCTGACCTTGGAAGGAGGGATGTAGCCTAGAAATATAAATATGCAAGTTACTTGTTTATGTATGTGTAGCTGCTGAAAGGGCTTGGGTCAGATTTCCAGGAGGGAGAACATGGAGTGAGAAGGACAGTCCAAGGCCTGGAGTATCTGACACTTCATGTAAATAGAAAAAGATGAACCTGCGAAAGAAACAGGCCCCCAGTGTTCTCTGGACTGCACACTTCAAGATCAGCCCAGGAGAAAGAATGAACACATGAAGAGGATTCATGTGTTCACAGACACAGAGGTCTGTGTCTCGACCTCTGGCTCAGGTCGAGACACAGACAGACTTCGATAAATATTTGCTGGGGTAAGTGTGGGAGATATCAATATTTCTGCTTGTTTCTCTTATCCAGCCTCGAAAGAAGCCAACATTGCCTTTGATGGCTGGCTTCATCTCCACCAGAATTCCCCTCCCCCTCAACACACACACCTGCCCCAAAGCTGAAGAATTGGAATGGTTTTAAACCAAGTGCCATGGAGTCACACAGTGGACTAATCTAATCAGATTACACTGATTAGACTTGATTAAAACACCTTTTCTGGGTTCAAACTCTGAGCCTGCCACTCGCATCCAGGAAACTGGACTGATTCAGAGGCTTTTTGCCTACTACTTAAAATATCCCATTGTTTGTAAAAGAGACCTTCAATAGACCTCTCTCTACTGAGGCTGACAGTGAAGGTCTGAGGGCCCTTGAGGGAACCCTCTTTTCTCTCCTCTGCAAGGCATTTCCAGATAAAAGTGAAAGTGAAAGTTGCTCAGTCGTGTCTGACTCTGCAACTCTATCGTTAGCCACGCGTTCCAGGAAACAAACTCACTCAGAAGGACGATGCAGATAGTGAAGTGCAGTTTATTACACTGGGGGGCCCAAAGCAGAGTCTCCTCTTAGCCAAGGACCCCAACCAGTTTTTGTGAAAACCTTATATACCCAAAGTGTACATGCCCAAATCCACCTCCCCAAATTCCCTGAAAACTAGTCTGAACAAAGGAAGAGAAAGATACAATCCAAGTTAACCCAGGATTCATATGCCTTAAGCCTAGGTAGTTAACAGTGGGCAATTATCAATAGGCCTGTGGTCATACCCCAATAAGCATAATAGCATTTATTATTCTATTTGGTTACACAGATAATTAGGGTGTTCTTTTAGGCAATGGAGAGTCTAGGTATGAGTTCTGGGGTTCTTCCTTCTGGGTGGGTCTGGTTTTCCAGTTGATTTGTCGTTTCCATAGATATTGGGCATATAGCTCAAAGTCCACAGTCCGGCCCAAGATGGAGTCCTGCTTTCAAGATGGAGCCTGTTCTCTCTGTTTCCCCCATCACATGGACTGTATAGTCCATGGAATTCTCCAGGCCAGAATACTGGCATGGGTAGCCTTTCCCTTCTCCAGGGAATCTTCCCAACCCAGAGATCGAACCCAGATCTCCCACATTGTAGGCAGATTCTTTACCAGCTGCCCCACAAGGGAAGCCCAAGAATACTGGAGTGGGTGGCCTCTCCCTTCTGCAGGGGATCTTCCTAATCCAGGAATTGAACCAGGGTCTCCCGCATTGCAGGCGGATTCTTTACCAACTGAGCTAAGGAAGGAAGGAAGTCTGTTTTCCTCATTGAGGTGATAATGTTCTCTTTGAACATTTTCAGCTTCTAGACCCATCACAACACTTTTTCTTTGTCTGCTTCCTACTGGGACAGGAGAAGTTTAAGTTGGGCATTAAAACAATCGAAACATAGACTTTGCAGGCAGACAGACCTGGTTCAAATCCCTAGTCTACAATTAATTTAACTACATGAAGCCTGGATTTCCTCATTCATAAGATGAAAGTAATCATACCTACCTGTTAGATTCATTATGAGGATTAAAGAAGACAATATAGGTTGTGGAATAGGAAAAATTTTATCTTCTACCTTTTAGGTTCTATAGCTGGTCCAAGAATTAAATTGACGTAAAGCAGATAAAGAGAAGGGGAGGGTGGGGAAACACCAAATTTAATTATGTATGTATATGCAGGAGTTTCACAAAGATATGAGATTCGAAAGGCAGCTGGGTGGTTGAAACTTATATATCATCCAGATTAAAGGAAATTGATGGGGCTTTGGTGCTTCTGGAAGCAGAGGAGGCAATTTGAGGGAAGATGAGAGGAAAAGTATGGAAAACAAATGTTGCCTTGTTATGCAGATAGCTCTCTCAAGTAGAAAAAAAAAAAAAGGTATCTCTAATAGAAGCTCTCCTCCTAGTATAGGTACCCCTTCTAATGGAAGTGTCCTTTATGAATGTAGATTTCCTCCACAAACTCTTTTAGGTAATTAAGAGGGAAACACTTTCTCTGCATCTGTTGTGTCTTGATTGCTTTCAGCTCAAAATTATCCATATGCCACAGTGGTACATTTTGGGGTGGCAAGTTCTGAACCCCTTCAGGGAAAAGTGCTTTATTTAGCACAGTGCTGAGACATGGTATGTGTTCAATAAATGAAAATCATTACTTTATTCTTAACATCCATTCTGATTTCTCAGCATTTTCATTCAGTCTGAAAATTGTCACTGTTGTAGAAATGAAAGGATGATAAAAACCAAAAAGTCAGTATTCTTTCACACTGTGAAACAGTTTGGAAGAGTGGGAGGAGGAAGCACCATGAAACCTTAATTTTTTTTAGTAGCAGACTTATTAATCTAACAGTTTTGTTCACCAGCTCACATGTGTATATAAACCAACCTGTGAACAGGTATGCATCTTTCTGCACCAGAAGTTCATGGTTACATGATCCGTGCAGAGGGGACATCTCTGACACAGGCCTCTGGGGAGAACCTCCATGGAAATTTGATTGTAAAAATCTCTAAGCCCTGATCTTCTTGATATCTCTTTTATAACACCCAAACAGCTTTCTGAGTTCTTTCTACTCAACTTATATATCATTTTATAGATGATCATTTTACCAGTTGATCCAGCAACATCCCAGTCTGTTCAGTCTGGCTTGACTCTATTAACCAGTGCTAGGTGAGTGATGGAATAACTGATATTTGGGAATCTCCTCAGTCTTGTATGAAATGGTCCCAATGTTTGTCTTACATTCTTTCCTAGTCAGATTTCAATTGCAGGAATTAATTTACTAAGTCATGTTTTCAGCTAATCTCTGAAAAATCATTCATTCATTATTTCCCCAGACTTCCATGTTTGGTTATAAGCACAGGTACAATTGTTCAATTGTTATTCCCAAATCATTGCTAATAATTGGTAATGTGCTCTACATTGTTCCGATGGTTTATCACCAGGGATCACCTGCTACCATTGCTCTTGTAAAATTAGTATTAAAACAGCTGTTAAAATCATTTGGCTTAGCTGTAACAATTATTTCTCCTTTAGCCTTCTTTTTAGAAGCTCTAACTAATCAGATATATATATATATATATATATTTTAGCTGAAGACACATAAAGTAGTGTTCCATTCAGATTCAAATTTGATTTTAAGCCCTTTGAACCTTCTTTCCTATTCCTATTGACTGACTATGAAACAGCTATTTTATCTTCTTTTTTTCACATCTGCCCAGTCTTTATGAAGCAGTCTCCAGGTAGTGGCAGAGTCTTGAATGGGGACCTACAAAAGTAATGAAGAGGCAAAATGTAATTTTTCTCTAAAATATTTTAATATTTATTTTTATTTATTTATTTGGCTGTGCTGGGTCTTAGTAGAGGCATGCGGGATCTTTAGTTGCAGCATGCAAACTGTAGTTGCAGCACATGGGATCTAGTTCCCTGACCAGGGATCGAACCCTGCCCTGCTGCACTGGGGGCCCAGAACCTTCCTTAGTCATTGGACCACCAAGGAACTCCCCTGTCTAAAATTCTTAGGCTTTTGTGTCGGAACTCCCTAATGTGTAACCTTGTATAAATCACTTAACTAAAACTCATCAATAAGTAGAAAAGAGAACAGTTCTTCTTCTAACGTCTGAGAGTAGTGGAAGATATTCCTTGAGGAATGTAAGTTGTAAGGGCCTTATATACCTGTAAACTGTTACTGGTCAACTTTCCTTGTAATCAATATACTAAGAATTTAAGTCACATACACATATCATTGTAATCTCTACATGTTTTTTTATTAGGTCCTTCTCTAATTATCTATGTGGCCCTTCCTTTAATCATTACCTTCCATTGTTTCTGGAACAGATACAAATGAACTAATAGAACACAAGAATCTTCCTGGCACATGCATGTATGGGATTTTCCCTAGTACAGATTCTGTTAAGGATTAACTACAAAGAAACTCAGAGAAGGAGAATCCGCTTTATACTACTCTGTATGTCTATTCTAGACTTCTGATTAGCCCATTCCCTTATGCTGGTTATTTTCATCCCGATTTCTCTCTTAAGCTTATGGTTTAGAATTTTCCCTATCATTAGTTTTCCAAATGCAGTCACTTTCATGATGAGAGATTGCCTGTAAATTAAGAACAAGGCAATGCTCAATTTGCCAGTAACTCTTTTCCTTACTTTTTCCATTCATCTTTTCCTCATGAGCTTTATTTGCACCCTTCTCTTAATGATGCTTCATATTTGAACAATGCTTAAAACATTCCCTCTGCTACAGATCCAACTGTTGAATGGGAACCTCAAAACAACAATCTGATGAGGTATGTAAACCAGGAGTGACTATTAGTTGCTTTGTTTTGTGAATAAAGAATCTCAGTTTTCCTTTTTGCTTTCCCCATACTTGCAGCCTGGGGATTAGAACCTCCTTTGCTGACCTCAAAATAATGTCTTTAACTAGGTATAACATTCAGTTCAGTTCAGTCACTCAGTCGTATCCGACTCTTTGCGACCCCATGAATTGCAGCATGCCAGGCCTCCATGTCCATCACCAACTCCCGGAGTTCACTCAGACTCACGTCCATCGAGTCCGTGATGCCATCCAGCCATCTCATCCTCTGTTGTCCCCTTCTCCTCCTTCCCCCAATCCCTCCCAGCCTCAGAGTCTTTTCCAATGAGTCAACTCTTTGCATGAGGTGGCCAAAGTACTGGAGTTTCAGCTTTAGCATCAGTCCTTCTAAAGAAATCCCAGGGCTGATCTCCTTTAGAATGGATTGGTTGGATCTCCTTGAAGTCCAAGGGACTCTCGCCAAAATATTTACCTCTCCTTTTTTCAGTGTCCTAATTTATGAAAAAAAAAAAAAGAGGTAGCTTTGATGATCCCCAAGGGTTTCCCAGGTGGCACTAGAGATAAAGAACCTGTCTGCCAATGCAGGCGACACAGGAGATGTGGGCTTGATCCTTGGGTCAGGAAGATCCTCAGAAGGAGGACATGGCAGCTGACTCCACTGTTCTTGCCTGGAGAATCCCATGGATAGAGGAGCTTGGCCAGCTACAGTCCATAGGGTCATGAAGAGTCGGGGACACGACTGAAGTGACTTAGCACATAGCACACAAGGTCTTTTTAGTGCCATTATCCTTAAAGTTGGGGTCTAAGTCATACAATATTTACTGTGACCTTCTGTGTAGTGCTTCTAACTCCAGAGATACAAAGAGTTCACCTTGTCTTTTGAGAGCTTATAAGCCACTTGGAGGGTTATCAGATGCTAATGTGAAGGTAGTTAGAGATTCAAGGTCAAACCTGCTAATTCCTTTATGACTAACACACACAAACAAGTGTTCTAAGAGAGGAGGGCAGTTACTGTGTCTCCATACTGTTGACTAATGGATTAGCATCTAGAACTTGCAGTTTCAAAAAAGGGAGAAATCTCTCATTTTAATATTGGCTATTGGGCAATATTGGGATTTCCCTGGTGGCTCAGTGGTAAAGAATCCACCTGCCAATGCAGGAGATGTGGATTCTATCCCTGGGTCAGGAAGATCTCCTGAAGAAGGAAATGGTGACTCCCTCCAGTATTCTTGCCTGGGAAATCACATGGACAGAAGAGCCGGCATGCTACAGTCCATGGGGTAGCAAAAGAGTCAGACACGACTTGGTGACTAAACAACAGGACAATATTAAAGGGAAACAAATTGCATCTATCGATAAAAGGAGAAAGTGCACATGAAAAGTCAGACAGAAGGCAAAACATGGAGTGGTGCGAGCGGTGCTCATTCAGTTCAAAACTAATGCAGAATTTATCATGGAAAATCTATAGCAAAAGACCTCAATTTTTTTTTTCACTTGTTTCAGAGTTCTGTATTCATTGAACAGTAGAATGAAAATAAAAATCAAAGCAAAGCTGTAAAAGAACAGAAATATGCAGGCTAATGGACAATTTGTCTGAGAGAATAGCTTTTAGGACAGAAATTTCTCTGTGTGCATTTTTCCTCAGAATTTAATGTTTTTAAAGATGGTGCCCTGAGAGTTACCATGACAACCTGTAGATATCATCTTTCGAAGGCTAAGGCTACAGATCTCAGCTCAAAGTGTTTTGTTCACACACTTTTACAAAAAGCCTGTTGATGTGCTATAGATGGAATGAACAAAACATGGGACGCTCAGTGCTATTATGGGCCATTTCTTTACAATATTATTAGTATGGCTGAAGAGTCTTCCAGAATGTTGAAGAACACCCTTCCCTTCCATTTCACAATTACCTTTCAAATCTGAAGCATCCTTCATTTTCAGCTTTATATTGAACTTCTCTCAAGACAAGGTGAAACTAAAGGCTAAAGCTCATTTCCTGTTCTGTACCTTCTTTTAAAACGGAGAAAAGATCCAAGCATTGTTAGTGATACTTCAGTTTTAGAGCTGTTCTTTGTTCCTGGGCTGTGTTTTCTCAGGATAGTATCCTTAGTAATGGTGGTGATGGTGGTTTAGTCGCTAAGTCATGTCTGACACTTGCGATCCCAAGTAGCCTGCCAGGCTCCTTGTCCATGGGATTTTCCAGGCAAGAACACTGGAGTGGGTTGCCATTTCCTTCTCCAGGGGATCTTCCCAACCCAGGAATCAAACCCAGGTCGCCTGCATTGCAGGCAGATTCTTTACTTACTGAGCTATGAGGGACACCTCATCCTTAGTAATAAAGCCGAACAAAGACTAACAGCTAATTTATAGTTGTGAAAAAAGGAACTGGAAAGTAGAGATGAGGTTAAGAGTTGTTTGCTGTCACAATTATAACGAAGGTGAATACTTAGGGCGGCTGCCCTCACAAACACTCAAATTCAGCAAATTTATCTGCCAGAGTAATGGTTACGATGATGTGTCATTAATACATTTTCATTGATTAAACACTGGGGTGGGAAACTGAGATACTTTGTAGAGTGATTGAAAACAAATATCTTCAACTAGTTCAGGCAAATGAAACATTTTAAAAAACACTTTCAAAAAATATTAATAAAGATATTGATAATTCTGGTCACTTGATGTGATCGTCATGTAAGCAAATTAAAACTGTCAGTTCTCCTGAAGTTTTGGGTGAACCATGAACTTCCAGATGTTCAAGGTGGTTTTAAAAAAGGCAGAGGAACCAGAGATCAAATTGCCGACATCCGCTGGATCATGGAAAAAGCAAGAGAGTTCCAGAAAAACATCTATTTCTGCTTTATTGACTATGCCAAAGCCTTGACTGTATGGATCTCAATAAACTGTGGAACATTCTGAAAGAGATGGGAATACCAGACCACCTGACCTGCCTCTTGAGAAACCTATATGCAGATCAGGAAGCAAGAGTTAGAACTGGACATGGAACAACAGACTGGTTCCAAATAGGAAAAGGAGTATATCAAGGCTGTATATTGTCACCCTGCTTATTTAAGTTATATGCAGAGTACATCATGAGAATGCTGGGCTGGAAGAAGCACAAGCTAGAATCAAGATTGCTGGGAGAAATATCAATAGCCTCAGATACACAGATGATACCACCCTTATGGCAGAAAGTGAAGAGGAACTAAAAAGCCTCTTGATGAAAGTGAAAGAGGAGAGTGAAAAAGTTGGCTTAAAATTTAACATTTAGAAAACTAAGATCATGGCATCTGGTCCCATCACTTCATGGGAAATAGATGGGGAAACAGTGGAAACAGTGTCAGATTTTATTTTGGGGGGCTCCAAAATCACTGCAGATGGTGACTGCAGCCATGAAATTAAAAGACGCTTACTCCTTGGAAGGAAAGTTATGACCCATCTAGAGAGCATATTCAAAAGCAGAGACATTACTTTGCCAACAAAGGTCCGTCTAGTCAAGGCTTTGGTTTTTCCAGTGATCATGTGTGGATGTGAGAGTTGGACTGTGAAGAAAGCTGAGCGCCAAAGAATTGATGCTTTTGAACTGTGGTGTTGGAGAAGACTCTTGAAAGTCCCTTGGACTGCAAGGAGATCCAACCAGTCCATCCTAAAGGAGATCAGTTCTGGGTGTTCATTGGAAGGACTGATGCTAAAACTGAAACTCCAATACTTTGGCCACTTCGTGCAAAGAGTTGACTCATTGATGCTGGGAGGGCTTGGAAGCTGGAGGGATTGGGGGCAGGAGGAGAAGGGGACGACAGGATGAGATGGCTGGATGGCATCACTGACTCGATGGACATGAGTTTGAGTAAACACTGGGAGTTGGTGATGGACAGGGAGGCCTGGCATGCTGTGATTCATGGGATCGCAAGGAGTCGGACATGACTGAGTGACTGTACTGAACTGAACTGTACTGAACATGGAGCAGAGTGGCCTGGATTTTATTGTTCTCAAAGCTTTGGCCTACAGGGTATTTCTTTGAACTTATGAGGATAGATTTGGATTTCAGATGTCACATGGGTATCTGAACCTTGCCAGACCAGAAGCACTATGTTCAAATGGTCACTGTCATTGATGGAGTAATGCATTAATTGTATCACTTTGTAAAAACATACTAATACATCTCCAGCCAATAATGCATTAAGTTCTTGCAGAGGCCTAGTGTTTTGTAGTTTACAGCAATGATAATCTCATGCTTTAGGGATTTTGAGTTATTTGGTGAGTGTGAAATAATTTGCCCTTGTTTGCAGTAAATCTTTGGGTCATTATTATTTTTCTGCAATAAATTCTAAGCTATTTAAATATTGAGTATCCAATATGTTCTGTTTGTAAGAATAATCTCAAGGATATATTACATAATAGCTCTCCAGGAACTTAATGAGAACAGGTGAACAGACATAATTTGGTATAATTAATGTAGCGAAAAGGCCTTATTAGTTGTTTAACTAATGTGACTGTTGAAGAAATTGAACTGATTTTAATAGGCTTTGGCATTGTTTTAGTGTAAATCAGTGTTCATAAAAGTTAATGGTTATTATGTTTTTACTTGTGAGAATTCATTTAACAAGTGGTTTTTCAAGAATAAATTAGCTTCATGAGGCAGAGTAAAATTATGCCCACCAAAATCATTCATATAATCACGCGAGAAAAGGCTCACAAAGAAAAAGCTGCGTTCCATTTCAAAAAGTATTGTTACTGAAAAATTAACAATGAAAAAATTAGAAGAATATATTTAAGATAATTTCCAAAATTCAAACTAGTGAATGTTATGTTACCAAATTGGCAAATGTTGCCAAGGTTACTGAAAAAGGCAGAGTAGTATTAGGTGAGATGAAGCTGATAGCCTGGCATCACCTCCCTCTCCTTTTCTAATGATACTTCAAAACAACAGTGCAGCATAATAGAGTCACTGTATCTAAGTGGCCTGACATAACTATTGGAGAAAAAAAGCATAGCATCAAGTATTGACAATAACAGTTTTTAGTTTTACTTTGAATTCTAACAGGAAACAAGATTTTTACTTTGTCACTCATTCTAAATATCCACAAGAAATATCACTTGCGATTATGAAGTATATAAACAATATGTTTGCCATCAGCAAGTTGAACAGTTCCATCCTGTGAAGATGATAGGAGATTAACGGATATTGTGGCTGATAAAGAAAGGCTTCAGATTTAATGGAAAAGAGGAGTGGCCCTGTGTTTGAAAAAATATTCTTACATTTTCTGCTTATAAATGTTATACATGTCTGTATTTGCGATTGTGGTTTTACTCCCTTTCTTTTCTTTTTTTTTTTTTTTTTCTGTGCTGTGCTGTGCAGCATGGGAAATTTTAGATCCCTAGCCACCGATGCAACCGTGTCCCCTGAATTGGGAGCGCAAATTCTTAGCCACTGGGCCATCACCTTTTAACTCTCTTTCTTGGCAGCAGCTTGGGTTTTTATCTGGGAACCCGCCTTTTCCTAATTTTCATTTCACTCGTCTAGGTGGCTCTCCCAGAGAGCCTAGGACAGGGCACATAACCTGAGCTGAACAAGTGCTTCATATCCTCCTGACATGCAGTCAGTTTATTTTGAGCACAGAATTCAAGGCAGATCAATCAGAATGGACCATAGGAGTTTTGCTGGAGGTGTTGACTAGAACATGGAAATATTTAGCTTCAGAACTGGGACCCCCAAGGAAGAGTCTTTCTGAGAAGTAACCAACACAAGAAGTACAACTTAGAAGAGAAATAGAATCCTGCTAGACTCCTTTAAGCCCCTGTATTTAGCCAAGCGGCAATGCCTGTCCCAGAACTTTGTATCATGAAAACAAATAAATAAACTTTTTTTTGGTCAAGTTAGTAGGATTCAGCTACAGTCGGAAAAATCCCAATAGATACATTTCTTCAGTTCAGTTCAGTCCCTCAGTCGTGTCCTACTCTTTGCGACCCCATGAATTGCAGCATGCCAGGCCTCCCTGACCATCACCATCTCCCGGAGTTTACCCAAACTCATGTCCATCGAGTCAGTGATGCCATCCAGCCATCTCATCCTCTGTTATCCCCTTCTCCTGCCCTCAATCCCTCCCAGCGTCAGAGTCTTGTCCAATGAGTCACCTCTTCGCATGAGATGGCCAAAGTATTGGAGTTTCAGCTTTAGCATCAGTGCTTCCGAAGAACACTGAGGACTGATCTCCTTTAGGATGGACTGGTTGGATCTCCTTGCAGTCCAAGGGACTCTCAAGAGTCTTCTCCAACACCACAGTTCAAAAGCATCAATTCTTCGGTGCTCAGCTTTCTTCACAGTCCAACTCTCACATCCATACCTGACCACTGGAAAAACCATAGCTTTGACTACATGGACCTTTGTTGGCAAAGTAATGTGTCTGCTTTTGAATATGCTCTCTAGATTGGTTATAACTTTCCTTCCAAGGAGTAAGCGTCTTTTAAATAACTTCTTAAAAATTAAATCACCTTTGATTCAATTTTTTATATATTTACTTCCTATTCTTTTTCTTATCTTACATAAATAGACAACTTTGATTACAACTTTGATGTATTTTTCCATTATTTTTCTTATCCTTGTTTATAACATAAGAATCTTAATTTTTACAAATTCAGAATTATTTTTGCATATATGGATATAAATACATGTTTTTGCATATGGACATTCCCAGGTGGCACTAGTGGTAAAGAACATACTTGCCAGTGGAGGAGATGTAAGAGACAGGGATTTGATCCCTCAGTCAGGAAGATCCCCTGGAGGAGGGTGTGGCAACCCATTCCAGGATTCTTGCCTGGAGAATCCCATGGACTGGGAAGCCTGGTGGGCTATGGCTCATGCGGTCACAAAGAGTCAGATACAACTGAAGTGACTTAGCATGGATACACACATACATATTTTACAAAATCACACTGAGATTAATTAATAATTTTATATCCTTGTTATGGCAACCCACTCCAGTATTCTTGCCTGGAAAATCCCATGGACGGAGGAGCCTGGTAGGCTACAGTCCATGGGGTCGCAAAGAATTGGGCACGACTGAGCAACTTCACTTCACTGTCCTTGTTTTTAGCTAACATTGTGTCATGAGCATTTCCCTATCTCATTAACACAACTTTTAATAGTAAAATGATATTCAATAGTACAGGCATACCTTGGAAATGTTGCTAATTTAGTTCCAGATGACAATAATAAGGTGAACAGTGTAATAGAGTGTGTCACATAATTTTTTTTTTTTTGGTTTCTCAGAGCATATAAAAGTTATGGAATTTAGAGACGGTAATGATAACCCTGTATGCGAGACAGCAAAAGAGACACAGATGTATAGAACAGTCTTTTAGACTCTGTGGGAGAGGGATAGGGTGGGATGATTTGGGAGAATGACATTGAAACATGTATAATATCATATATGAAACGAATCGCCAGTCCAGGTTCAATGCATGATACTGGATGCTTGGGGCTGGTGCACTAAGACGACCCAGATGGATGGTACGGGGAGGGAGGGGGGAGGGGCATTCAGGATAGGGAACACGTGTATACTTGTGGCGGATTCATGCTGGTGTATGGCAAAACCAATACAATATTGTAATTAACCTCCAATTAAATAAATTTATATTAAAAAAAGTTATGTTTGCATTACACTGTAATTTATTATATGTGCAATAGTATTCTGTCTAAAATACCAATGTGCATGCCTTAATTAAAAATGCTTGATTGTTAATAAGTGCTGTCATCTGAACCTTTGTGTGCTGTGTGCTAAGGCACTTCAGTCATGTCTGACTCTGCAACCCTATGGACTGTAGCCCCCCAAGCTCCTCTGTTCATGGGATTCTCCAGGCAAGAATACTGGAGTGGGTTGCCTCTAAGCCAGTTGTCATTTTTGCTGGTGGAGAGTCTTGCTTCAGTGTTGATAGCTGTAGACTGAACTGGGGTGGTGGTTGCTAAAGGTGGGAGTGGTTTTAATAATTTCTTAAAATAAGACAACAATGACATTTACCACTTCCTTGACTCCTCCCTTCACCTCATTGACACCTCCTTTCACAGTTTCACAGTGTGCAGTATTGTTTGATAGCCTTTTGCCCACAGTAAAACTTGTTTCAAAATTGACGTCTATCTCCTCAACTTAGCTGAATTTATGTAATATTCTAAATCTTTTGTTGTTAGCATCTTTTTTTTTTTTTGGCCATGTTAACAGCTTGTGGGATATTAGTATCCTGACCAGAGCAGGGATTGAACCTCTGCTGCCTGAAGTGAAAGTATGGATCCCTAACCACTGGACTGCCAGGAAAGTCCCCCAAGAAACTACTTTCTTTGCTCATTGACTGGAAGCAACTCCTCAACCATGAAAGTTTTATTAGATTGTAGCAATTGAATCATATCTTCAGGCTCTGTTTCTAATTCTAGTTATCTTGCTATTTCTACTACATCTGCATTTATTTCCTCCACTGAAGTCTTGAATCCCTCAAAGTCATCCATGAGGCTTATATTGATATTCTGACCTCTTTTCATGAATCATAAATGTCCTTAATGGTAAATCCTTTCCAGAAAGTTTTCAGTTGGCTTTGTCCGGATCCATCAAAGGAATCACTATTTGTAGCAGCCATAGCCTTATGAAATGTAAACTAGTAAGACTGAAAATCAAAGGACTCCTTGATCCATGCACTGCTGAATGGAGGTTGTATTAGCAGGCACAAAAATAACATTAATCTCATTGTACATTATCAGAGCTCTTGGGTGACCAGGTACATTATCAATGAGGAGTAACATTTTGAAAGGAATCTTTTTTTTTTCCCTCCCTAGTAGTAGGTCTCAAAAGTGGCCTTAAAATATTCAGTAAACCATGTTTTAAACGAATGCACTGTCAGTCAGGCTTTGTTCTTCCATTTATACAGCACAGGCAGAGGTGAGCATAATTCTTAAGCGCCCTAGAATTTCCCAGGATGGTAAATGAGCATTAGATTAGACTTAAGTCACCAATTGCATTAGCCCTTAACAAGAGAATCAGCCTGTCTTTTGAAGCCAGGCACTGACTTCTCCTTTGTACCTATGAAAGTCCTAGATGGCATCTTCTAATTTAAAGTTGTTTCATCTACACTGAAAATCTTCTGTTTAGTGTACCTTCCTCCATTAGTGCTAGATCTTCTGGATAACCTGCTACAGCTTCTACATCATCACATGCTATTTCACCTTGTACTTTTATGTTATGGAGACAGATTCTTTCTTTAAAAGTCAGTTGACAGTCTTTTGGAAATTCCCAGTATGGAAGTAGTTGTTTTTCTTTTATTTATTATAAGACTCTTTATCTTTTTTTTTTTAATTTTAATTATAATGTTTCTTGGTGTGGACCTCTTTTTAGGGGACTCTCTGTGATTCCTGAACATGAATAACTGTTTCCTTAGGTTAGGGAAGTTTTCAGCTATTATTTCTTCAAATAATTTTTCTTCCCTTTTCCTCTCCTCCTTCCAGGACTCCTATAATGGGGAACGTACCAAGCTTGATGTTGTCCCAGATATGGCTTAAACTATCCTTAGTTTTAAATGTTTTTTTTCTGTTACGCTTGGGTGACTTCCACTGTCCTTTCTTCCAATTTGCTGGTCGGTTCCTCAGTATAATCTAATTTACTATTGATTCCTTCTATTAATTTTTTATGTCAGTTCTCTTCCTGAAATTTTGTTTTGTTCCTTCACTTGGAGTACATTCTTCTGTCCTCTCATTTGCCTAATCCTCAGTATTTATTTTTATGTGTTAGGGAGGTCAGTTACATCTCCACCTTGGAGCGGTTGCCTTGTATAGGGAGTGTCCTCTGTGGCCTAGCACACTCTCCCCTGGCCACCAGAGCCGTATGCTCAAGGGGTGCCCCTAGGTAGGCTGCCTGGGCCCTTTGCCATGGCAGGGTTGACTGCTGTGGATTCACTGATAGGCAGGGGCAAACCCTGTTCCAGTTGGCTCTGAGGCCCTGCCTTGTGCAGTGTCTGCAGACCCCCTGGTTTGTGGGCAGACTCCCTGCGTGGCTGCTCTGTGACATGCCTGCTGGTGGGCATGGCTGCTGCCGGCCTGCTGACGGGGGGGCCTGGGAGGTTCACCATCTTGAAAGGTTGCATTTTATGAAATAACATCAAAGATCACTGATCACAGATCACCATAACAAAGGCATAATAATAATAATAATGGAAAAGTTGGAAATATGTGAGAACTACAAAAATTTGACCTGTAGACATTTCATGCAAAGATGGGCACAATAAAGGACAGAAATGCTATAGACCTAACAGAAGCAGAAGATAGTAAAAGGAGGTGCCAAGAACACAGAACTATGCAAAAAAGATCTTCCTGAGTCAGATAACCACGATGGTGTGATCACTCACACTCACCTAGAGCCAGATATCCTGGAATCCAAAGTCAAGCAGGCCTTAGGAAGCATCACTGTAAACAAAGCTAGTGGAGGTGATGAAATTGCAGTTGAGCTATTTCAAACCCTAAAAGATGATGCTATTAAAGTGCTGCACTCAATATGCCAGCAAGTTTGGAAAACTCAGCAGTGGCCACAGGACTGGAAAAGGTCAGTTTTCATTCCAATCCCAAAGAAAGGCAATGCCAAAGATTGTTCAAACTACTGCACAATTGCACTCATCTCACATCTCACATTAGCAAAGTAATGCTCAAAATTCTCCAAGCCAGGCTTCAACAGTACGTGAATTGTGAAATTCCAGATGTTCAAGCTGGATTTAGACAAGGCAGAGGAACCAGAGATCAAATTGCCAACATCCACTGGATCATGGAAAAAGCAAGAGAGTTCCAGAAAAACATCTGCTTTACTTACTATGCCAAAGCCTTTGACTGTGTGAATCACAACAAAGTTTGAAAAATTCTTAAAGAAATGGGAATACCATCATCTTACCTGCCTCCTGAGAAACCTGTATGCAGGTCAAGAAGCAATAGTTAGAACCAGACATGGGACAACAGAATGGTTCTAAATAGGGAAAGGAGTATGTCAGGGCTATATATTGTCACCCTGCTTATTTAACTTATATGCAGAGTACATCATGTGAAATGCCAGGCTGGATGAAACACAAACTGGAATCAAGATTGCCGGGAGAAATACCAATAACCTCAGATACGCAGATGACACCACTTTTATGGCAGAAAGCAAAGAAGAATTAAAGAGCCTCTTGATGAAAGTGAGAGCGAAAAAGTTGGTTTAAAACTCAACATTCAAAAAACAAAGATCATGGCATCTGGTCCCATCACTTCATGGCAAATAAATGAGGAAACAATGGAAACAGTGACAGACTTTATTTTCTTGGGCTCCAAAATCACTGCAGATGGTGACTGCCGTCATGAAATTAAAAGACGCTTCCTCCTTGGAAGCAAAGCTATGACCAACCTAGACAGCATATTAAAAAGCAGAGACATTACTTTGTTGACAAAGGTCCATCTAGTCAAAGCTATAGTTTTCCCAGTAGTCATGCATGATTGTGAGAGTTGGACCATGAAGAAAGCTGAATGCTGAAGAATTGCGTTTGAACTGTGGTGTTTTAGAAGACTCTTGAGAATCCCTTGTACTGCAAGGAGATCAACCAAGTCAATCGTAAAGGAAATCAGTCCTGGGTGTTCATTGGAAGGACTGATGCTGAAGCTGAAGTTCCAGTATTTTGGCCACCTGATGCGAAGAACTGACTCGTAAAAGATCATAATCCTGGGAAAGATTGAAAGCAGGAGGAGAAGGGGACAACAGAAGATGAGATGGTTAAATGGCATCTCTGACTCGATGGACATGAGTTTGAACAAGCTCCGGGAGTTGGTGAAGGACAGGGAAGCCTGGTGTGCTGCAGTCCATGGGGTCGCAAAGAGTCAGATATGGCTGAGTGACTGAACTGAACTGAACTGACCTATAGACACAGAATGAGCAAATGCTGCTGGGAAAATTGCATTGACAGCCTTGTTCAATGTTGGGTTGCCACAAACCTTCAATTTGTAAGAAGCATAATATCTGTGAAGTGCAATAAAGCAAAGTGCAGTAAAATGAGGTCTGTCTGCATTTGTAAGCCACAATTAATTTAAGCTTTACATTATTTTTTAACATTTAGGCTATTTTCATTTTATTAAAACCTGGTTGTTTATGTTACTGGTATGTATATCTTTGTTCAACTGTCTATTTCTTTAGGTTGTTTTCCCAGCAAGGGCATTGTTGGCCTAAACTGGATGCATTGTTAAGGACTATTTGTGTGTGTGTGTGTGTATAAAATGGTTTTTAAAAAACTTAAATACCGAGTTATATTCCCAAGAACCTTGTCAAACTCAGGCATCATTATTTCTTTTAATATTTACTAATTTAATAGTAAAAGATGCTCTCATATTATATACTAGAATTTTTTAACTATTGGGTGATTGAATATTTTTTCATATGCTATTTTTCCATTTCTTCTGTGAATTGTTATTCATATCTGTTTTCCATTCTTTTAACTGGCATTTAAGTTCTTTTCTTTCTTATTGATTTTAGGCTTTTCTTTTTCAAAATCAGTAGTTGTGATAAGTAGTGTTACACTGTTAGCTGTTTTAATACTACTGGTGCATCACAAATAGAGTTCTGGGACTCTGGGCTCCCCTAATTCCAAACTAACCATGAAATAGGTTTTTCTTTCCTAAAAGTAGCAGCTGAATTGGTTTCTGAAAACAAAAACCCCAAAGAAACTCTTTTTTTTTTTTTTGTAAAACAGGAGGTCAGGTGATAAGATTGGTACCAATGGCTAAAGCATACAACTTCAGTGTTGTTGCCTATTATTGTTAATTTAACTGCACAAAGGAAACTTGTGTACTATTCATTATGTGGCATTTTATCTCATAGCTGTGATTTTTACTTAAGGCATTTATTCAGTGTGAAATCCTGCTGCAGGGTTTAAAACAGCTCTTTCTTCTCATAAACTGTCATCTACCAGCCTGTAACTTTATTTACTAGAAAAAACATATACTTTTCTCGGGTTGATTATTTTTCCCAGAATCACAGCATAACATCTTATCAATTTTTAACTCAAAATGCTATTTCCTCATATTTCAATGTTAGATCATTTCCTGGGTATGAGAGATAGGGAACCAACTTCTAAATTCAAGTGTACAAAATCTCCAGTTTTTGAAAATCTGTTTTTATTGGCTGAATGAGTAAAGTTGGCATTGGACTTGTTTGCTGTGTAGTAAAGAAATCTCAATCTCAAGAAAAGAAGAAGAAGGAAAAGAAAGAGGAAAAGGAAGGGGAGAATGAAGAGGAAAAAGAAAAAGCTTGCTCCATTAAATTTTTATGAAAAGCAAAAAATAACTCAATGTATTTTTCTTCTGATGAAACCTTCATTGCTGACAAAAATTTGCTAATTTCGTAATGATAACATGTATGTAAACTGCTGCCATGAAATTAAAAGACACTTGCTCCTTGGAAGGAAAGCAATGACAAACCTAGACAGTGTATTAAAGAGCAGAGACATCACTTTGCTGATAAAGGTCCATATAGTCAAAGCTGTGATTTTTCCAGTAGTCATGTATGGATGTGACAGTTGGACCATAAAGAAGGCTAAACGCCAAAGAATAGATGCTTTGAAACTGTGGTCCTGGAGAAGATTCTTGATAGTCCTTTGGACTACAGGGAGATCAACCAGTCAATCCTGAGGGAAATCAACTCTGAATATTCTTTGGAAGAACTGATGCTGACACAGAAGCTCCAATATTTTGGCCACCTGATGCAAAGAGCTGATTTGTTAGAAAGACCCCGATGCTGGGAAAAATTGAAGGCAACAGAAAGTGGTGGTAGAGGATGAGATGGTTAGATAGCATCACCAACTCAGTGGACATGAATTGGAGCAAACTCTGGGAGATAGTTGGAGAAGGCAATGGCATCCCACTCCAGTACTCTTGCCTGGAAAATCCCATGGATGGAGGAGCCTGGTAGGCTGCAGTCCATGGGGTCACAAAGAGTCAGATACCACTGAGCGACTTCACTTTCACTTTTCACTTTCATGCATTGGAGAAGGAAATGGCAACCCACTCCAGTGTTCTTGCCTGGAGAATCCCAGGGACGGCGGAGCCTGGTGGGCTGCCATCTATGGGGTCGCACAGAGTCGGACACGACTGAAGTGACTTGGCAGCAGCAGCTGGGAGATAGTAAAGGATAGAAGAACCTGGTGTGCTGTAGTCTATGGAGTCACAAAGAGTCGGACATGACTTAGCAACTGAACAACAGCAAATTTCTATAAAATATATCTCTTGTAATACTTTCTTGAGCCCACCTCATAATTAACAATCTGAAAGTGAAAGTGAAGTCGCTCAGTTGTGTCCGACTCTTTGCGACCCCATGGACTGGGGCAGCCTACCAGGCTTCTCCGTCCATGGGATTTTCCAGGCAAGGGTACTGGAGTGGGCTGCAATTTCCTTCTCCAGGGGATCTTCCCAACCCAGGGATCGAACCCAGGTCTCCTGCATTGCAGACAGACACTTAACTGTCTGAGCCACCAGGGTAGCCAGTTTAAAAAGTGACAATCATTTTTAGCATATTTAGTACTGTTCCCTCATATTTAGAAGCATTAATGTAGTTATAACATGTTTCCTCAGTGTTAATTACAATAAAGCCTGAGCACTCGTCATTACAGTTTCCTCACCATTTATTTTGATACCTTGGTTATATTTATTATAACATCTGCTAAAAACTCCTCTTTGGAAAATTAAAAGGCATGTATTATAAAGAAATACAGAATCTTTTCTCTCTCATGATTTCAGCATATATATTTGACACTAGTCAGCTTAGATGGAATTTGATATCATTCTATCACATATATAATATGTATGATACTAATATTGTACATATTTTAGTTTAACATTTTTCTGAGAAGATGATAGATGAGTAACAATTACATAACAAAGTGAGAAATGATATTGATTCTTTAAAGGAGAGGGAATTGGAATTCATGAAGTCAAAAAAGACAGAAATGCTCATTTTCTCCTTTGTGGCCTCAGGGCTGTTGGCTTTATTCTGCCTCCATCTAGAAGTACATCAGGGCCTAGTTTCCCCTGAACAATCAGGAAAGAGGTGACCAGAGATGCGAAGAAGTATGCAGTGGTGATGCAGATAGATGTGTCGAGAAGAAGCAAGGCTGAGACCACATGAGGGCATGGGTTTATGGAAAAATGGAAAGGGGTCTTATGGGAAAGGAAGGGAGAAAGACCCAAGAGAATACAGAGGTAGAAGACAGAAAGACTTGAGAGGTCTGCCCAGATGCTCCACAGATGGGGCAAAGCCCTTGAGGGACAGTTATCTAGAGGTCACTGCCTCCCGTTCAGCTGTAGCAGGACAAGCCTTGACTCTCTCTACTTCATTCACCACACTGCTGAATCTTATTAATCTTACCTCTTTACACATCGCAGGTCCAATCCTCTCAAAGCTGTCCTGACACCAGTGCAGTTCTGGCCTCATTGTTTCATTCCTGGGTGACGTCCAGCCTCTTGCTCTCTGAGCCATGGTTCTTTCTGCACCAGAGGCCTCTTTCTGAAACACAGATTGCATCATATGACCCCTTACTTAAAATCAATTTGGGTGGGGGAAAGAATTAAGTAGATATTTCTCTGAAGAAGATGTACAGATGGCAGTAATCATATGAAGTTGTGTGATCACCATTACAGTTATTAGGGAAAGAAAGTGAAAGTCACTCAGTTGTGTCCAGCTCTTTTCGACCCCATGGACTATATAATCCATGGAATTCTCCAGGCCAGAATACTGGAGTGGGTAGCCTTTCCCTTCTCCAGGGGATCTTCCCAACCCAGGGACTGAACCCAGGTCTCCCGCATTGCAGGCAGATTCTTTAGCAGCTGAGCCACAAGGGAAGCCCAAGATACTGGAGTGAGTAGCCTATCTCTTCTCCAGCAGATCTTTCTGATCCAGGAATCGAACCAGGGTCTTCTGCATTACAAGCAGATTCTTTACCAACCGAACTATCAGGAAAGCCCCAGTCATTAGGGAAATACATGTCAGAACCACAAAGGGATACCTCTTTATCTCATTAGGATCACTATTACTAAAAAGAAAAAAGTATAAATATCGGTGAGGATGTGAAGAAATTAGAAACCTTTGTGCATTGCTGCTGAGAATTTAAATTATCTTAGTCACTGTCAAAAACAGTATTAGATTCCTCAAAAGTTAAGCATAAATATTGTCATTTAATCCAGCAATTCCGCTTCTAGGTGTATACTCCCAAAACTTCAAGCAAAGACTCAGATAGTTGTACGCTCATGTTCATAGCAGCATTTATTGACAATAACCGAAATGTGAAAGCAACCCAAGTATCCTTTGACATAAATAAAATGTGGTATATATGTACAATGATATATTATTCAACCTTAAAAAAGAAGGAAATTCTGGCATATACTATAACATAGTGAACCTTGAAGACATTCTATTAAGTAGAACCTCAGTCACAAAGGACATATATTGTGTGATTCCACAGATGTAAGTTTCCTACAGTAGTCAAACTCCTAGAAACTGAAAGCAGAATGATGGTTGTTTCCAGGAAATAGAAGGTGGGGGAGTGGGCAGTTACTGTTTAGTGAGTTTAGAGTTTCAGTTTTAGAAGATGAAAGTTTCTGAAGATAGATTGTGGTGAAAGTTGTACAACAATGTGACTGTATTTATTGCCAATGAACTGAACTCTACCCCTGAACCTAAAACTGGTTAAAATGATACATTTATGTTGCATATATTTTATAATAATTATTTTCTGGATTCTCATTAGTTTTAGAATAAAATCCCAGTTTGTTAGCATAATACATATATTTTTCATGTTATGGTCCCCAGCTCATTTCTCTGGCTTGTCATTTGTCACTTAGCCCAGACCCTAATGCTTGATACTTTGTCCTGTTCAGCCTTTATCGCCTTCTCTGGCAAATTTTCCATGACTCACACTCACACTCCCTAATAATAATTCCTGCCCTCATTTTGGATGGGTGAGCCTCTATCATAGCACCTGATATGCACTTTCCTCTAATAGTACATTCAATTTTTTAAATTTGTTTTTATCAGTAAACCCCTGTTAGGTGGTCAGCTACTTGGGAGTAGAGACTTATTTCTGTTGCTCCACTGCTTGCAATGTGGTCTCATAACTTGTAGATACTTCATATAAGTTTCCTTGAAGGAATGAAGGTGATTGGGGAGGACAAAGAAATTCTTCAGTTTGAGCTAAACTTTTCATCCCATCTATATAAATGGATAATACTCACCTCTTGGGCTCTTGGGAGACTTATGTGACATTGATATTTGTAAAACATACAGAACAACATGACATATAGCAAGTATTCAGTAAATGTTCATTTGTATTATTGAATGGCCTATGAAACTTTAAAAATTAATTCTCACATCCCTTTTAAAATAAGGATTTCCAAAGGGAAATATGGGGTAGAAATTGGCAAGGAAATGTCAGAGACGGTAACTGATTGTTCCTGGGGATCCCCAGCCCACCCCCTCCCCCTGGAGCTTGTCTTCAGAACTAGTGAGAGGCATGCATACTATATGTGAGCATATGGGTGGTAGTACCTGGGCGGGGGGCGGGGGTGGGGAGTGGTTCCCATTCCAAAGCAGACTTTCCTGATCTAACTGTGGATCAAACCACCCATTAGCCTGTCACTCCTGATGATATCCAGCCTCTCCCAGAGGTGGCTCCTCCCTCTGGTGGAGTGGGAACTTAGGAGAATGACCTTGGAGGCAACTGCCACCTTGGTGATTACAGCTATGCCAGGCAATCTGAGCCCCCTGCCCAATCCCACCCCCAGGCTGCAACTACCTAAGGTACTGCCCAGCAGCCAGTTTCCCTTTGGGTCTTCTCCATCACATCGGGATAGTTTCTTGAGTCTGATTATGAATGAAGAATATGTCAAGTTTATTCTCATATGCCCAAAATGTGCAACTAAAATATATATCAAAGAGATGTGTATCAAAGAACATTTTAAATAAATTACACTATGATTTAAGTGGGTTACTTTGCCCCCTTGCCCAGTTGGAGCTCAGGGAGAGTGTGACATATATGAAAGTATGTTTTCCATGTGGGTTAGAGGATGTTGATTTATTTCTACAAGAAATAAGATCTTGGGGAAAAGGGGTAGCTTTTCCTGAAAACATACAGAGAAGCTTTCAGGGAGCTCAGATGTAACAGCAGAGAGTTGGAAATGCTCTAACCTTTCAGCTAGAATGGAAGACGGTACCATGTGGGGACCAAGAGGGTAAACATTTTATAAGATCCTGTGGTATTACTGATTTCTCAATGATTGTTTTACTAAAATAATTAGAATACAAATCTGAAAACAGAAAGGGCCTGTGTGCTTAACTTTGGGGCTGCAAAGGAGGAGGAAACTAAAGAAACATTAGCTGTTGGCATTATCTGTGTAGAATGTGTGTGTGTGTGTGTGTGTGTGTGTGTGTGTGTGTGGGTGTGTGTGTGTGCGCATGCCCAGTGTCAGTTACAAAGTGAGGACAAAAGTAGACTAAGTCCTGACCCTTGACAAAGAGAAAGTGAATCCAAGGGGCCTCAGGGCTTAACTACAGAAGGACACGCTTGTGTGTTTCCAAGGTGAACACAGACAGGCAGTCAGCTCAAGAGCAGACCGCGGCTATTAAGAAGGCGAGAATATGCCTGCGGGTATTTATGAAACTTCTGGTGGTAACTGTCTTTCATAGTTTGACCTGTAAGCTGTGATTTTAAGGAAATGTGATCGCATTTCCCTATAATTTTTCATTCACGTTTTTTATGGTGGCAAAGGCCACACAGTTTATTCTCCTGTTCCCTTCATAAGACCCCTCGGGTGATGGTGCGGTTCTGACATCCCGTGTGCAGGCAACCAAAGGTTATTGGGAGAAGCAGCAGCGTGTGGAAGATGGAGTTGAAAAGAAAGTGAAACAAAAGGCAGCAATAGTGTAGAAATTTCAATTTGGACGTGTCCAGGAGCTCTTCCAAAGGAGGCTGCTCAGTCCAGGGAAGGGACCACAGGGCTGGTTCACATCCTGCTTTTCACTTGACAGCTGTCATCTCTATTCAGCCTCAGACAATCAAGAGAGCAGGGTATGACATGCTTTCTTTTATGATCCAGGTCATCGTTCCCCTTTATCAGTAGGGACATGGACCATAGTTAAATCTGGTGCTATATCTACTATGATTTAGACTCTGTCTACATGAACCTAGACTAACTGGATCACACCGAAATTTAGTAAGGTCCTACAGCCAAAGTTTTAGCACATTGTGTGTATGTTAAAGTAGGAAAATGGGTCAGTAAAATGCAAAATAATAGGAGTTGTCTAATTTTCTGATATTAATATGTTTTCTGAATAAATCAGAATAATAATCCTATAATCATATTTGTTATGACTACAGCTCTGTTTATTCAGTATTTATATGAAAACTTAAGATTTATACTGAAGCATTAATTTGAATACTATCAATACAAAGTCAAATTTATATGCATAATTGAAAGAATAACTAGAGAATATAGTGTTAAGAAATTTTTGCTTTTGTTGCTCATGTGATAAACAAGCTTTTCCTTCCTGTTTCTTCAGATATTAGTATTGCTTTTGACTCACTCTTTGTGGGTTTCCATGATAACTCAGTTGGTTAAAGAATCCGCCTACAATACAGGAAACCCCGGTTCAATTCCTGGATTGGGAAGATACCCTGGAGAAGGGATAGGCTACCCACTCCAGTATTCTTGAGCTTCCCTTGTGGCTCAACTGGTAAAGAATCTGCCTGCAATGCAGGAGACCTGGGTTCGATCGCTGGGTTGGGAAGAGCCCCTGGAGAAGGAAAAGGCTACCCAGTCCAGTATTTTGACCTGGAAAGTTCCCTGGACTCTAGTCCATGGGGTCTCAAAGGGTTGGATGCAACTGGGTGACTTTCACTTTCACTTTCAGTAGTTGTTTAGTCACCAAGTCATGTCCAACTCTTTGGCAACCCCATGGACTGTAGCCTGCCAGACTCCTCTGACCATGGAATTTTCCAGGCAAGAATGCTGGAGTGGGTTGCCATTTCCATCTTCAGGGGATCTTCCTGACCCAGGGATTGAACCCATGTCTCCTGCATTGCAAGCAGATACTTTACCGCTGAGCCACCTGGGAAACCCACTTTTTATAGGACATATAGATAATTTAATGTCTTAAAAAACACAAGTTTTAATATATTTATACATTTATGCACATTCCTGAAATAAGAAATTACTATTCTTACTAAAATATAAAAGTTTATTAAAATATATATAATCTTATTAAAATATAAAATCCTTATTCAGGATTTTATCCTCATACATTTAGTGCTAAGTCAGAGATTTCTTACTTTCCATCTTCTTTTCCTAAGATAATTTTGAATACCCAAAAGTCAAAACAATCAAACAAAGAGAAGAGTTAAATATGTGCCCAAGTGTGTTTCCAAATCATCTAAAATAGAGAAAGGGGACAGTATTTTGTAGTCTCAGATCAGATTCTGAATCTCTAACACTTGTATTATATCATTAGCTTAAATAATAGAAAAAAAAACAAAAGTACTAAAATTTAGAATTTTCTGCAACTTTTTTGCAGATAAAAATTATATAACATTTTTATTGTTTTAATACTCAGTTGGAACTAGCATAGATTCAAAGGACAAACAATAGACTGGGGGAAAATATTTGCAATGGATATAGATGTGATGTTGTTGTTGTTCACTTGCTAAGTCATGTCTGCCTCTTTGTGATACCGTGGACTGAAGTACCCCAGGCATCCCTGTCCTTCAATATCTCCCAGAGCTTGTTCAAACTCATGCTATTTAACCATCTCGTCCTCAGTTGCCCCCTTCTCCTTTTGCCTTCAGTCTTTCCCAGCATCAGAGTCTTTTCCAATGAGTCAACTCTTCACATCAGATGGCCCAAGTATTGGAGCTTCAGCTTCAGCATTAGTACTTCTAATGAATAGATGTGATAGATAACAGGATATCCAGTGTATTTGCTCTCCAGCAGCAGAGAGATCTTTATAATTAAATTATGTCATTCTTTTGAGGAAACCTTCACTGGCCTTCACTTTTTGTTGAGTAACAGCCAGTGTCACTACTATGACTGAGGAGGTCAGCATCATCTCGCACCGTCTTCCAACCTTTATCACTTGCTCTCCATGTCCTGCCCTTGTTCACTTTATCCTAGTCACACTGGCCTTCTTGCTGTTCCATGGATAGATCAAGTGTGTGCCATCTCAGGGCCCTCTGCCAGTGCTGATCAGGCTCCTTGAGATGCTCTTATCAGTGTGGCCTTCCCCCAAACCCTACACAAACGATCAAACCTTTCCCATTTGGACTGTATTTACACTGCTTCATTTTCTGCGTAGCACTTTGTTATATTCCTCCTAATCTTGCTTATTTGCTTTTAGTTTGTCTCTTGACCAGGAAGTAAATTTTGTGAAGTCAGGGATTTTGCTCACTGCTCTATCCCCAGCCCACAGAAGGGCCCTGGGTATAGTCCGTGGTCAGTCTTGTTTGAACCGAGGAATCATACCATATGAAGAGCTTCTATAAAGTGATGAGAAAAAGATTAAAATCTAATGGAAACGTGGCTATAAAACTCACAGAAGAAATCTAAATGGTCAATAAACATATGGCAAATGCTTAAACTTATAGAAGTAAAGGGAATATACAGTAATAGAATGATACCATATGTTTACCCATCAAATTGTCAAGAAGGTTGAAATGCAGTAACATCGAGTGCTACTTAAATATGCAAGCCATTGGGCTTTGCCCTACCTTGCTGGTGAATACATGAATTGCTACTACATTTTGGGAAAGTAATTCATCAGTATTTGTTAAAACTAAATATGTAATATTGGCGCATAGTGAGGTCCTGAGGCCCAGAGCTTAAATTTCATTAGCTTCATTCATTTTAGCCTTTTTTCATTATTCTTCAGGAAAGATTAAAGAAAATTAAATAAAAATAAAAAGTTAAGTCTAGGACCATGTAAGAAGTCTGTGTAACCAGGGCTTTGAAACTGAAGCTTCTTTAACTTCCCAACAAATCATCCTCCATGGTACCTGACCTTTGAACCAGCAGTCCCACTCCTGGGAACATCAGCTGTAGGAATAAGAGTTCCAGTGCATAAAAGATGTATATACAGGCTATTTACTGCAGAATAATTTATAGCAGAATAGGAATTGGCAATAATCTTAATGTATTAATAATGAGAATTTCAAATGAATATAGTACATCCATTCTATAGATTATTATTTAGTTCTTTAATATCTATCTATAATATATAAGAAAACATAACTATAAAATAATGTGTATAATATAATCCAGGTTTTATATAAGCAATAGAGTAAGCAAAAACAAAAAGAAGAGCAGCATCACATTTGTTCATCTGTATGTATATTTATATAAATGTGTGTGTGTGTGTGTGTGTGTGTGTATCTTTGTAGGAGCAGTACACATATATGGAAAGATGTATTAACAATGGGTACCTCAGGTCAGGATTGGAGATGAGAATGGATGGGGGGAATGAATAATAAATTTTTCTTTATACATTCTAGAATAATTTGACTAATTTCAACAATGCATTCATGTTTTTCCAGCTTTATTGAGATATAAGTGACATATAACATTAAGTAAGTTAAATATTTAAAATGTGTTGATTTGATTCAGTTATATGCTGCAAAATAATTACCACAATAGCATTAGCTAATGCCACCAACCCATCACATAATTATTTCTTTTTTTGTGGTGAGAATATTTAAGATCTACTTTCATAGAAATTTTCTAGTATACAGTATTACTGGCTATAATCATTACCTTGTACATTATATCCCCAGAAGTTGTTAATCTTGTAACTGGAAGTTTGTACACTTTGACCAACATTCTCCCTTTCCCTCCCATGTTCCAACCCCTGGTAACCATCACTCTACACTCTGTTTCTATGAGTTTAGTTTTTTGTTTGTTTGTTTGTTTATTTTAGGTTCTGCATGTAAGTGATATCATGCAGTATTTGTCTTTTGTTTGACTTAGTTCACTTTGCATAATGTTTTCATGTTTCATCCAAGTTGTGAAGAATGAAGGATTTCCTTCCTTCTCATGACTGAATACTATTTCATTGTATGTTTATGCATCATATATTCTTTATCCATTCATTTTTTGATCAACATTTTGGTTGTTTCCATATCTTGGTTATTGTGAATAATGTTGCAGAACACAGAGGTTTAGTTGGTCTATTGGAGATAGTATTTTCATTGTTAGAAGTGGGATTATTAGATCATATGATAGCTCTATTTTTTTAATGTTTTGAAGACCCTCCTTATTATTTTCCATAGTGGCTATACCAATTTACATTCCAAGCAACAGCACACAAGTGTTCCCTTTTTGTCTATTTGAAGTCAGGGGAATGAACCAAATGACCTCTCCAGTCTTTCCGTGGAGTTCTGTGACACTGCACATGGAGAATGAATCTCATGAGAAGGAGGACTTTAACCCAACTGCTATGCTGCCAACTGACGTTCTTCTCTGATGAAGAATGAAAGGGCTGTGAAGAGTCAGAGACATTTAGCTAAGTGGACCAATTCTTTACTGATTTGTTGACTTTCTGGACTTTAAAATCCTAGACCAGGCAGTGACGATAAAATTGTTAACTGCTGCAAATAACTACCCACATGATTTTTATGGGATTGTTGTCATGTCAGAGCTTTTAGAACTGAGGAGTTGACCCTGCAGATCTGAAGTGGCTCTTGATCTGGAGAAGGGTATAGAATTGCAGGTCCTCCTGAAATCCTCCCCGTATCGCACATTTTCTCCTCTACCTGTCACCTGTTCCTTTTTACACAGCAGGAAAGTAAGTCTTCTGGACCATCAGGCTTGAGCTAGAGGTTATTTCAAAGTCATCGGTCATGAAAATGAAATTGTTTACCCATTCTTCATATGATGTCGCTTTCAAACTTGTTGATTGAAAAAGAAGGAAAAAATCATGACTTAAGTGAGCACAGGAGAAAGAGGGATAGAACAGATGATATTTATGACTGACTGAGAATTTCAGTCTCAGCAACTAAAATGATGAACTTGGGATCACTGGAAATGGAAATAGTTGACTTAACAGATGGTAGGCAGCTCTTGTCAGAGAAGACTGTTCTGAGCATGAGCCTAATTGAGTAGTTTATATCTGTATAAATTAACATTTTTTAAAGCTGTAATATTCTCAGGAGAATATTCAGGATAAACATTTAGCATTTTCTAGGTCTCCTTAGTGGAAAACTTATCATTGGGCAAAGGTTAATTCCATCAGTTCAAAAATTATACATTGGAAATTGAAGTGAACCATGATTTGTCTTTAAAAATGATACAGAAATTTGATAGCTGAAGATACAGAAATTTGATAGTTGAAGATGTACACTTTTTCTAGCTCTCGTAATGTTCTTCTGTCAGTTCCGTTGTTTGAACAGCTCCTTGGGGCAAACATCTGCCTACTTGAAATCTTATTAGGAAAATAACTTCATTTAAATCTTCCCTCATAGCCCTCATGCAGATATCCGTGTACAGTCAAGCAGATGAAGGAAAATTAAAGCAATTAGATATTAAACTAAATTAAACTATTTTTTAATTTGTAGGTATATTCTATAATAATATTTACATATAACTACATGCTTAACACTAAATATCTGTCATTTTCTTCTTTAAATTCTGAAGACTGGTCGAACTAAAGCTCATGTCATTTTGTATTGGGCCCAGTTGTTCCTGGGAAATGTAAAACTAAACATTACTGATAAATGAGCATGTAGAAGTCCAAGTGTAGGACTCACGCAACAGAAAAAAAAAAACACCTTTTTATTTCTAAAAGAATAAAATCATGTAAGGCAGAGAAACAAACAAACAAAAATCTGCTGTTGTCAGACCATTGCCATGAGACGGAAGAGAAATCCATAGCAGACTTGTACTACTTGTTTTCCTAGGAATTCTTGGGCTCAACAAAAAATTAATTAGTAATGCTTGTCATCTGAGCATTGAGTAAAATTCAAATGATCTCTCTTCCTATGTTTAAATTTCAACAGAAATGATTTATCCATAGTTATTCAAAAGAATAGAAGGACATAAAATGCCTCCCCTAGCCCTTAAAATCCTCACTAGACCCAAGTTTCATTGCTGAGAAGGCACAACTTTTAATCTTGTCTGTTTTGGTTCTTCCAGTGGCTACCTCCTTATATCTAAGTCAGGTAGTAACAGCAATATTTCTTGATGCACTTTAAAAAGTTAAACATATTCAGTAACTTCCCTTTATGAAAGATGAAGAAGTCAGCATACTTAAGTTTCTCTTTCCTTCTCCTCCCACTTCTCATGTTTTTGTTATTAATGTTATAAATTTAGGATTTTGTGTTGGTTACCTCTATAGCACTAAATAATATACTCACCCCTTTCTTCATCCATCAACTTTAGACAGTATCTCCAGATAACCATTAGGAGGAGAAATATGGCTTCATGCATTCCTCCAGAGAAGAGTTTCACTGCTTTTACACTGACAGACTTTCTGGTATTTATATTCCATTCCCCTCAAATGAGAAGGGCCGGAAAAACTCAAACCCACAGGCTAGTACCTCCAGCCTTTCATTGGTGGATTATAACTTTTTGAAGAGCAATTTCCCAATTTTAGCCTGGAGGGAGGTAAATACCACTGGTAGGCACCTGAGAAAGCAGGGGGAAAGAGGTGGATTATTGGCAGAATTCTTTCATAGACAGACCTTCAATTACCAGCAGATTTTTGCCTTACTTTCCTTTTCTTTTTGGCCAAACCGTAAGACATGAGAGATCCTAGTTCCCCAGAGATTGAACTTGCTTCCCGTGCATCTGAAGTGCATTGAAAGTGCAGAGTCTTAACCACTGGACCACCAGGGAAGCCCCTTAACCTTTCTTTTCACTCCCATTCTCTCATTTGCCAGTCCAGAGCTTTGAGCTTCTATGAACTTACCATGAAGACTATCCATATTTTTGATGCTAAATGGGAACTTTCTGCATTCTTTTCTTATCCACAAGTGTTCTGAATATCCATTAAAGTTCTGAAATTTTATCAGATTTTGAATATTTATCAAACTCTGGATGGTTGATAGACCCACTCTCATTCTCAGTGATATTACAAACCCATGGCTTTTGTAATTCTTTGAGAGGAAAGGAAATGAAACTTGTGTGCTTGGCCACCATCTCAAATAGAAAATCACTATCTTTTATTGTAATTTTTGCTGTTTAGCCAATACATTTAAATCTCTTTTATTTATGCCTGAATTGGAATCAACGCACTTCTAGTCAGACAGCCTCTGTTCAAAGACATGGGATGTCTTTCCAAGAAGTCTTCACCCTTCTTGGTTTATCAGTTCTCACTGACTCAGTACCAAAACAGCTCAACTACAGCCTTGCTTCCTCATGAACTCTTTACTTCAGTCAAACTAAATTGCTAGTCATTTCCTAAAGATAATTTTAATTTCCTACTTCTGTGCTTTTATTCTACTGTTCTCTCCACCCTCCTCCCCCGACTCACTATGCTTCCCCACATCAAATAATCTGCCACTCTCAATGTGATCTAGCCTGCAGGAGTGCAAGTCAAAGATTAGCTACTTCGCTAAGCTTCCTCTGACCTCTGCTAGAGGTCCATGGCTTTATTAAGTCTGCTTTCCATTGGGGAGGGTGGGTACCAGATGATAAATAATAACATGATTGTCTCAGTGTACGTGTGAAACTTCAGTTTATGAAGGTGACTGAGTGATAACATGGAGAAGCTCATGCCATTGAAAGAAGATTTTGATGACTCACATTTCCTAAGAGAAAGAGCCACTCCATGGCACACAGGGCCACTGTGATCTCATAGAAGGTTGTAGCAGTCTGTACACCTACACCCTCCCTCACAGAGAACAGGGTGTATGTCTTGATCATGGTGGGATTTTCTGCAACTCCTATAACTAGGGTTTGCAGATTTCTCACTGGAGGAAAATATCTTCTTTCTGCTTCCATACATGTTCTTAATTTCTCTTCTTTTTTAGGATCCAGTGTGAAAAGTTCAGCCCATCTAGGGTATACTGGTCTTGTGATAGTAAAAAGTGAGTAATGGAAGTGCTACATGATGGCTTTATAAGGTTCTGCTATAAAGGGGCATTACCACTTTCTCTTACATTTATTTCATTGCTAAAAGAATTCACATGGTCAAACCTAATGTCAAACGGAGCAAAAGAAGGGAAATGTTAGGAAATATCGTATCAACTACCTCACTCCTGAAAATAAATATTAGCGGCAATGATAATAATAATGAATGAATAATAAAAGCCGCAAGTGGACACCTCCATAGGCCAGATAGTAAGTAACATTTTGCTTTACCTTTCGACAGTCCTGCCAAGTAAGTGGTAGGAAAGGTACTTACCTAGTTTATTAGCTTAGGCTCACCCAGCTAGTTATGTGGGGAACAAAACTTCTGAGCTAGGTTTCCTGGCACCTGGTAAGAAGTACATAGATTCCCTTGTTAGGGCAAGGTGAAGCCATCAGGACAACGCACGGTTATCTCAACGATGTGTAACAGTGTGCCCCCACAGCACTGCATTATTCACAGTTTCCCTTCCAACTCTAGCTAAAGCTGCCTTGGCAACTTCTGACCTTCTGGCTTCTGATCTCTTAGCATCGGTCACCTATGAAACCTGAGGCTTGTCATCATTTTAATTGACATCACCTTTTGGAGAGGCCTACTCTTCTGGTTCTCCTACGTTCTGTTACTCAGAGTAACCCTCCAGGTCCTAACTAGAAATCTCAGAATCTACCCTCCCATACATGGTAATGGCACCAGCAAAACCCAACCCCAACCAAATCCTTAGGTGACTTGTTTTAAAAGAGATTTGGTAAAGTCAAGCTCCTCTCAGTGACCCTCCATAAATATTCACAGGCAGGGATCTCTCTGATAATTTATTATGAATAGAAATTGTTTCCCTTGAGTTTCAAGTTGTCATCTATTAGGCAGCTCTGGTATTTCATCTTATTTTTTTTTACAGTTCACTTATTGATATACTCTTATAATTCCTGTGTTTGTCACCTATCATAGGAGAATAAGATTGGTGGGCCTCCAACATGTACTGGAGGCAAAGCACCATCAGGAAAAAAGGTAAATATTCAAAGTCAGGACGGTTGCTTTTTACACTGAACAACACTGAATCATATATTGCAAAATGCTAATATAATGAGCAGCCTGTTTATCAACTCATCTGCATCACGACAGTGTGGAGGAGTATTGGCAATGAAGAACCTCCTTTATCTTCATCACATAAAAGTCCTGGATAATTCATGAGGAGCAAACAAAGGGGGACCAGAACTGAGGCACAGGATGGCTCTGCAGGTCATCTGTAAAGAGTTTAAATGCATGCTTTCTTCCATTTGTCAGGCAAGCAGATTAGCTTTGCTCAGAGTTCACATCAAGTCTGGTCTTACATCAAAAGTGGAAGATCACTTTGTAATCATTAAGTGTTTTACTTCAATATTAAATATTAAAGTTCCTCTGATTGCCAAAGCCATAATTAAGAGGGGAAAAGAAACCTGTAATGATATAGATGTTTTCCCATTTGGTAATTATGTAGTGAAAGCAATCATGAATAGAGATATCGTAGTTATTCAGAATAAATAGGAACTCCTGAGGAGACTCAGAGAGAGAAAAGAAAAGCAATGGAGGTGTGTGATTGTAATGCCGAAGAGCGAGGGAAAGGCCTGAGAGTGTAAGAATTTGGGGTAGCAGAGGAAAGGTAGCCGAGGGTTCCCTGTGAGGATGTTGCTAATGTGCAGCAGGGTCTGGATGCATAATTGTTCCAGGATTCAGAACTAAATTGCCAAAGGACCCTGGACATGCTGTTCGGAACTTCACTCTTCTCACTGATAAAATAAGGATAATAACGCCTGCCTCAGACTGATCTGAGAATTAAACGAGATCGGGGAAGGGGAATGTTTAGCCCTTGATGATTGTACCAGTCATCATCCCTTGGTCTGTAAACTCCACGAGAGCCCGGATCTTGTCTGACTTATTCATTGACATATCTTTGGTCCAAGAATGATTTCTGGACTCATAACAGTTATTGAAAGAATAAATTTAAAAGTTATCAATGAATATAACTTCATTTATATGAAGGGGAGGTGGGAGGTGGGAGGGGGGTTCATGTTTGGGAATGCATATACACCCATGGTGGATTCATGTCAATATATGGAAAAACCAATACAGTATTGTAAAGTAAAATAAAGTAAAAATAAAAATTAAAAAAATAAAACACTAAAAAAAATTAAAAAATAAAGTATAGGAATTATAAAAAAAATAAATGAATATATATAAATGAGGAACTTGAATAAAATGGTGTATCTAAGAAGTTGGTTTATGAGAAAATTCAGAGAATTCTTGTTAGGTAATAGGATACATGTATATGAAAAGGTAAAGTCTAGGGCAGGGCAGATGTTTCAAATGATCTTACAGACTTAGCAGAAATAAAGGTCTTGTGCACGTGTGTGTGTGCTCAATCATCTCTGACTTTTTTGCAACCCCATGGAATGTAGCCCACCAGGCTCTTCTGTCCATGGAATTTTTCAGGCAAGAGTACTGGAGTGGGTTGTCATTTTCTCCTTCAAGGGATCTTCCCAACCTAGGGACTGAACTCGCATCTCTTGTGTTTCCTGCGTTAGCAGGTGGATTCTTTACCATTGGTACCGAGGGTCTCGAAGGAAAGCAAAGTTTTTGCATTATCTCAGGAAATAGTTTCAGTGTTAACTTTATTAGCCTATTGAGTGATGTTTTACAATGAAGGTAAGGGACCATTCTCAAGTGAACAAAGTTGTTGGGATATATAAGGAAACAACACTGCCCTGCAGTAGACAGAATAACCGTAACAGATTGCTTTTTGCTTCTAAGTCCAGTTCTCTGAAAACCTATAGGCAGAACAAGGCTAGACTCTTATCCTGAGAACTTCAGAGATGCAGAATCTTAAAATTTTCAGCCCTGTGCCTACATATGCTTGTTTGAAAGCATGACATAGTTAGTCTCACGGGATGTGTTCATACAGTTACTGCTGGCTGTTTTCGGAAAATCCCCAAGCTTTTGCTGCTGGCTCTGTAGTCTAACCATTTAAGGTACTCTGAACAATCATCCTTTATGATTTGACTATTCAAGTCTTTTTTTTTTTTTCTTGAAGGATAATTGCTTTATAGAGAGGGGAGGAGAGGGTGAGATGTATGGAAAGAGTAACATGGAAACTTACATTACCATATGTAAAATGGATAGCCAGTGGGAATTTGCTGTATGGCTTAGGAAACTCAAACAGGGGTAGTGTATATGTTCAAGTCTTTTAAGACAATTCATATTAAGATGTTAAAGGAATGGGCAGCAGTTAACTTCAAGCCAACCTAAGGAGAGGTTATAGCATTTTAAGCTTATTGCAAAGCAAATATGAGATGTCAAAATATTGTTGAAGGTATTCAGGCCAACTGTAGCTTTGAATAGGATTCTAGGATGTATGTTTCCACCAGGTTTTCAATAAAAGGGTTAATATTAATGTATAATTATGATCAAAGTCAAAGTGACCTAATGTTCTAGGACATCTGCAGAGGGTTTTCTGAGGGCTGCACATAGTGCTATTCAGCGCACATTCAGTATTAGGTTATATAGAGCTTAAGGCAAAGCAAAGTGAAATTACTTGCATTTTGCTGAAAAATGAGTCACTAAAGGCTCCAGAAATTGAAGTCTAGACAGAGTGAGTGAATAAGCCAGGGAACAGAAGGGCCAGTCATCACAATTGGTCCCGACAGCCTCTCCCACATCAGTCTGCACTGCTGAACCAGGCCATCGGTGTGACTCGTTGAGATGGGCAGCTGCCCTTGTTTCTCCAGGAAGGACCTCGGTTTCACATGCCTGCAGTGAAACCACAACCAGAAGAAGAAATGGAGCGTAAGTGGCACAGCAGCATTTTGACATAACAGCATCTTGAACTGTGATGCTGCAGGGGCAGGACTGAGGGACAGATGTCAGTTAGCTCCAGAATTTGCTTGGTGATTTTTGAATAAGAATTGATCTGTTCACAGGTCAACTGACAATTATTCATTTCACTGTCACCCAAGTTCACTGAGGACCCACAGTTTCTCTTCTAGTGTAAGAGAGCCTCTCTCCTGAGTAAGTCATGCTGCCTTTCAAAGGAAAGATGAAGCCTTGACTTAGGAATATAGTACCTCCTTACAGGGACAGATGGAGTGGGAAACGGCAATCCACCCCAGTATTCTTACCTGGAATATACCATGGACAGAGGAGCCTGGAGGACTGCAATCCATGGGGTCACAAAGAGTTGAACATAACTGAGCGACAGAGCATGCAGGAGTTGAGAGAAATGTAGTTGCCTTCAAGTTCCTGACAATTTGAAGGCCCATCCTTAGAATTAAAAGACAGAGTCTGGGCTCATGGGCCCCTGTGTGTAACAGTGTTATTCTGTTACTCCATCATATTATGATTTCTTGGGATGAGTAATACCTGATCTCTCCAACACATATTCTTTGGAGAAGGCAATTTCTTTTTTTTTTTTTTAAATATTTCAATATTTATTGATATATAATTGACATATAACACTGTATAAGTTTAAAGTGTACAACATAAAGATCTGATACATGTATGCACTGCAAAATGATCAGCACAGTAAGTTTAGATAACATCTATCACCTCATACAGTAACAATTTTTTCCATATGATGAGTACTGTTAATCTACTGTCTTAGGAACTTTCAAATACATAATACAGTATTGTTAACTATTATCACCATGCATCATTACATCCCCAAAACTTATTTATCTTATAACTGGAAGTTTGTACTTTTTTTTTTTTTTAATTTTTAGTTTTTTATTTTTTAAATTTTAAAATCTTTAATTCTTACATGCATTCCCAAACATGAACCCCCCTCCCACCTCCCTCCCCAGAACATCTTTCTGGGTCATCCCCATGCACCAACCCCAAGCATGCTGCATCCTGCGTCAGACATAGACTGGCGATTCAATTCACATGATAGTATACATGTTAGAATGTCATTCTCCCAAATCATCCCACCCTCTCCCTCTCCCTCTGAGTCCAAAAGTCCATTATACACATCTGTGTCTCTTTCCCTGTCTTGCATACAGGGTCATCATTGCCATCTTCCTAAATTCCATATATATGTGTTAGTATACTGTATTGGTGTTTTTCTTTCTGGCTTACTTCACTCTGTATAATCGGCTCCAGTTTCATCCATCTCATCAGAACTGATTCAAATGAATTCTTTTTAACGGCTGAGTAATACTCCATTGTGTATATGTACCACAGCTTTCTTATCCATTCATCTGCTGATGGACATCTAGGTTGTTTCCATGTCCTGGCTATTATAAACAGTGCTGCGATGAACATTGGGGTACATGTGTCTCTTTCAATTCTGGTTTCCTCGGTGTGTATGCCCAGAAGTGGGATTGCTGGGTCATAAGGTAGTTCTATTTGCAATTTTTTAAGGAATCTCCACACTGTTCTCCATAGTGGCTGTACTAGTTTGCATTCCCACCAACAGTGTAGGAGGGTTCCCTTTTCTCCACACCCTCTCCAGCATTTATTGCTTGCAGATTTTTGGATCGCAGCCATTCTGACTGGTGTGAAGTGGTACCTCATTGTGGTTTTGATTTGCATTTCTCTAATAATGAGTGATGTTGAGCATCTTTTCATGTGTTTGTTAGCCATCCGTATGTCTTCTTTGGAGAAATGTCTATTTAGTTCTTTGGCCCATTTTTTGATTGGGTCGTTTATTTTTCTGGAGTTGAGCTGCAGAAGTTGCTTGTATATTTTTGAGATTAGTTGTTTGTCAGTTGCTTCATTTGCTATTATTTTCTCCCATTCAGATGGCTGTCTTTTCACCTTGCTTATATTTTCCTTTGTTGTGCAGAAGCTTTTAATTTTAATTAGATCCCATTTGTTTATTTTTGCTTTTATTTCCAGAATTCTGGGAGGTGGATCATAGAGGATCCTGCTGTGATTTATGTCTGAGAGTGTTTTGCCTATGTTCTCCTCTAGGAGTTTTATAGTTTCTGATCTTACATTTAGATCTTTAATCCATTTTGAGTTTATTTTTGTGTGCGGTGTTAGAAAGTGATCTAGTTTCATTGTTTTACAAGTGGTTGACCAGTTTTCCCAGCACCACTTGTTAAAGAGATTGTCTTTACTCCATTGTATATTCTTGCCTCCTTTGTCAAAGATAAGGTGTCCATATGTGTGTGGATTTATCTCTGGGCTTTCTATTTTGTTCCATTGATCTATATGTCTGTCTTTGTGCCAGTACCATACTGTCTTGATGACTGTGGCTTTGTAGTAGAGCCTGAAGTCAGGCAAGTTGATTCCTCCAGCTCCATTCTTCTTTCTCAAGATTGCTTTGGCTATTCGAGGTTTTTTGTATTTCCATACAAAGCTTGAAATTATTTGTTCTAGTTCTGTGAAAAATGTGGCTGGTAGCTTGATAGGGATTGCATTGAATTTGTAAATTGGTTTGGGTAGTATACTCATTTTCACTATATTGATTCACATTAACAAATTGAAAAATAAAAACCATATGATTATCTCAATAGATGCAGAGAAGGCCTTTGACAAAATTCAACATCCATTTATGATAAAAACTCTCCAGAAAGCAGGAATAGAAGGAACATATCTCAACATAATAAAAGCTATCTATGACAAACCCACAGCAAACATTATCCTCAATGGTGAAAAATTGAAAGCATTTCCCCTAAAGTCAGGAACAAGACAAGGGTGTCCACTTTCACCGCTACTATTCAACATAGTTCTGGAAGTTTTGGCCACAGCAATCAGAGCAGAAAAAGAAATAAAAGGAATCCAAATTGGAAAAGAAGAAGTAAAACTCTCACTGTTTGCAGATGACATGATCCTCTACATGGAAAACCCTAACGACTCCACCAGAAAATTACTAGAGCTCATCAATGAATATAGTAAAGTTGCAGGATATAAAATCAACACACAGAAATCCCTTGCATTCCTATACACGAATAATGAGAAAGTAGAAAAAGAAATTAAAGAAACAATTCCATTCACCATTGCAACGAAAAGAATAAAATACTTAGGAATATATCTACCTAAAGAAACTAAAGACCTATATATAGAAAACTATAAAACACTGATGAAAGAAATCAAAGAGGACACTAATAGATGGAGAAATATACCATGTTCATGGATTGGAGAAGGCAATTTCTTAAACGAAGTTACTTTCATTTAAAGTGACTTGATTAAACCATTTTAAAAAGTAAATGCCAAATTCTGTGCTTGTTCTGGCTGGATTTTACAAGGTTTATTTTCTTTCTGTGTGTTTCCTCATCGATTAAAATTTAAAAAAGGTTTAAGCATTACTCCTCCCAATCTTTTGATCATATATCAAAGACACAAGAAAGCAAAAATCCAGAGCTGATCAGTCAACGAGGCAGAGGACTGTATGGGTCAATGCCTCTCAGCGGCTCCAAGGCTGAGGTTGGTAGGAGAACCTGCAGGCGAAAGGTGGGGAGGCCCTTCCGATCCAGGCTGCAGCTCTGAGCTCCATTTTCCTCTTGAGCATCTCACTGCTGCTCTGGCTGTTGCCAACTAGGCTCTTTTTGAGGTTCCCCACCTCTTACCTCACCCCTCTTATCTCAGTGAGATGGTTAGAACTTTCCTTGAGGCTCTAACAAAAGAGGACAACAAAGAAACAAAAGACACGTGTGCTCAGGACACGGTTAATAACAGTGCTTTTATTTTTTACTGAATATATCACCCAGAGAGCAGAAGTGAGACCCTGGAGGTTTAGGGAAAGTGTGGATGTGGACAGGAGGTGCAGCACATCATAGAGAGAAGGCAGTTCCTGCAGCTTTTCAAGGAAATCTAGTTCCTGATTCAAAACCAGGGGCTCCTGCTACATGGAGACTTCCTCTTCAGGGCCTCATCGGCTGTCTCCTGGGATAGGATTGTGCTCAAAGCTTACTCCCTTTTTCTTTCTCCCAGGCCCTTCCAACTCCTCAGGCACCCAGGGTGCCTACTCATCCATCTCAAGTTACTGATTTGGGTGTGAGCTCCTGGCTCTGTCTGGCCCCTTTATCCTGTTTTGTTTCTCATCTCTCACCAGTTCTCAGCAGCATCCTAAAGTGCTGACTTGCAGCATTCTAATCGGGCTGCTCAGAAAGTGCCAGGCTTCGTCCTTCCCACCCTTGCTCTCAACTGACGTTCTCTACCTCATCCTGCAGTGATTATTAGAAACTTGCTTGATTTCAGCTCAGTCATTTTTGATCCAACGACTGTCAGGCCGAAGACCTGAAGAGCTGGAGGCATGCTTGGTTCTGTTTCTTTCCTTTTCCATTGCCAGTGGATATATGCTTCTTCCCACCCTTGGGTTTATTCAGTGAGTTTTGGAGGAATAAGTAGAAGTTTTACCAAATTGAATTTTAATAAAACTCACTTATTAAACACCTTTTGTCCTCCAAGCAGTACCCCAGACCTTGGATGTGGGGAAGCAAGAGTGGGGATCCCAGAGATTGGGGAGTTCCTATCTTCACTGATGCATAGGTGCTGAGGATAGGTACTGATGGATAGGTTTCTGAGGTGATGGTGCTGACTTGGAGAAGGACTGAACATTAACCCTTATTTAATGCAGAAAGGTCAGACTTTTTAATGAGTTAAATAATTTCATAAATAAAGATGCTTATCTTTTGTCTAAAACAGAGGTTAACGTTCATATATGCAGATTTCTATTTGTGCTGGATAATCAATCCCAACCCACCAATCATCTGTGTGTCCAGATGACAACCATCATCCAGGCCTGCTCTCCCTTCTATCAGAGCCCCTGGCATTACTATCAGAGCCAGGGAAATCACATCTAAACTTCTTAAGACATCTGTAATTTCAGAAATAAAGAAGCCATACATGGCAAAAAAAAAAAAAAAAAAGAAAATGGAAATATGCCCTATAATATACATCATCAGGGAACTGCAAAATGAAATGATTAAAACCAGAAGACTGACAACACCAAATGATGATGAGAATATGGAGCAACAAGAACTCTCATTCATCACTGATGGGAATGCAAAATGATACAGCCATTGGGCAGTTTCTCAAAACTAAGCATACTCTATATGATAGAGAAATGGTGCTCCTTGATATTTAAGGAGTTGAAAACGTATCTCCACACAAAATCCTGCACATGGATGTTTGTAGCTGCTTTATTCATGATTGGCAAAACTCTGAAGCAGCAAAATGCCTCTAAGTAGGCAAATGGATAAACTGTGGTATATCCAGATAACGGAACATTGTTGCATGATGAAAGAAATGATCTATCAAGTGATGAAGAATCTTAAGTATATATTACTATGTGAAAGAAGAAAATATGAAAAGGCTTCATATTGTATGCTTCCAGTTATATGACATTCTTGGTCTCCTGCATTGTAGGTGGATTTTTTACTGCTGAGCCATCAGGAAAGCCCTATAAGACATTCTGGAGAGGGAAAGTTATGGAAACAGTAAAAAGATTAATGGTTGCTGAGGGTGGGAGATCAAATTGCCAACATCTGCTGGGTCATGGAAAAAGCAAGAGAGTTCCAGAAAAACATCTATTTCTGCTTTATTGACTTTGCCAAAGCCTTTGACTGTGTGGATCACAAGAAACTGTGGAAAATTCTGAAAGAGGTGGGAATACCAGACCACCTGACCTGCCTCTTGAGAAACCTATATGCAGGTCAAGAAGCAACAGTTAGAACTGGACATGGAACAACAGACTGGTTCCAAATAGGAAAAGGAGTACATCAAGGCTGTATATTGTCACCCTGCTTATTTAACTTCTATGCAGAGTACATCATGAGAAACGCTGGGCTGGAAGAAGCGCAAGCTGGAATCAAGATTGCCGGAAGAAATATCAGTAACCTCAGATATGCAGATGACACCACCCTTATGGCAGAAAGTGAAGAGGAACTAAAGAGCCTCTTAATGAAAGTAAAAGAGGAGAGTGAAAAAGTTGGCTTAAAGCTCAGCATTCAGAAAATGAAGATCATGGCATCTGGTCCCATCACTTCATGGCAAATAGATGGGGAAACAGTGGAAACAGTGTCAGACTTTATTTTGGGGGGCTCCAAAATCACTGCAGTTGGTGATTTCAGCCATGAAATTGAAAGATGCTTACTCCTTGGAAGAAAAGTTATGACCAGCTTAGATAGCATATTCAAAAGCAGAGACATTACTTTGCCAACAAAGGTCCATCTAGTCAAGGCTATGGTTTTTCCTGTGGTCATGTATGGATGTGAGAGTTGGACTGTGAAGAAAGCTGAGCGCCGAAGAATTGATGCTTTTGCACTGTGGTGTTGGAGAAGACGCTTGAGAGTCCCTTGGCCTGCAAGGAGATCCAACCAGTCCATTCTGAAGGAGATCAACCCTGGGTGTTCTTTGGAAGGAATGATGATGAAGCTGAAAGTCCAGTACTTGGGCCACCTCATGTGAAGAGTTGACTCATTGGAAAAGACCCTGATGCTGGGAGGGATTGGGAGCAGGAGGAGAAGGGGATGACCAAGGATGAGATGGCTGGATGGCATCATGGACTCGAAGATATGTGAGTCTGAGTGAACTCCGGGAGTTGTTGATGGACAGGGAGGCCTGGCGTGCTGCGATTCATCAGGTCACAAAGAGTCGGACACGACTGAGCGACTGAACTGAACTGAACTGAAGGGTGGGAGGAGAAGAACGGAATAGACAGAGCACAGAAGATTTTAGGGCAGTGAAAACACTCAGTATGATGTTATAATGACTAATATATGTGATTCCTTTTTGTTGTTGTTGCTTAGTTGCTCAGTCATGGGTTATACATTTGTCCAAACCCACAGAATTTATAACACCAAGAGCAAACTCTAGTGTAAACTGTGGACTTTGGGTGATTGTGATGTGTCTGTCCTTGGTAAAAAAAAAAAAAAAGATATATAGTTATGGTGAATGATGTTGATAACAGGGGTAGCTAAGGCAATGGCACCCCACTCCAGTATTCTTGCCTGGAAAATCCCATGGATGGAGGAGCCTGGTGGGCTGCAGTCCATGGGGTCACAAAGAGTCAGATACCACTGAGCGACTTCACTTTCACTTTTCACTTTCATGCATTGGAGAAGGAAATGGCAACCCACTCCAGTGTTCTTGCCTGGAGAATCCCAGCGACAAGGGAGCCTGGAGGGCTGCCGTCTATGGGGTCGCACAGAGTTGGACACGACTGAAGTGACTTAGCCGCTTAGCAGCAGCATGCATGTGTGGGAGCAGAAGCTATGAGGGAAATCTTTGTACTTTTCTCTCAATTTTATTGTAAACAAAAGTACTCTGAAAACAAGTGTTTTTAGGCTATTTTCAGCAGGTCTCCACTATGAGAGGGTGATGGTGTATGATTGACCAGTCATACATTCTTGTGAATTATTGGGGCAGATGGTTCAACCCAACATCTGAGAAGAGCATCTGTGAGCAGGGGAAGATCCTGTGGATCCCAGAGAGAGGGGAGTCCCAGGGGAGAGTAGGTCCTCAGTGGAGGGATATGCTGGCTCCCTGCCCATGAGGTGTTTCAGGAAGAATGCAGAGAGGTGAAAAGGGCTGAAAAAAGAAAAGTGAAATGAGGCTTAAGCCAGATAGGCCATTTTTCAAAAGTGTTTTGGAAGATGGCTCTGAGCCAAGAAAACTAGAGAAAGTTGATTTTTCTGTTTTTTATTTTTCTTCCTTCCAGAAATAGTATTCAATATCATGGGTTAAATGGGCCTGGTAAAATTGGTCTGAGACTTGATCACCTTGTGGGATTTTGTTCCCATGGGAAATAAGTTCCAAATTCCAAACAACTGACCTAGAAGCCACTCTTCATAGTGGCTTAATAGGGATCAGTTCAGTTCAGTTCAGTCGCTCAGTCGTGTCCGACTCTGTGACCCCATGAATCGCAGCACGCCAGGCCTCCCTGTCCATCACCAACTCCCGGAGTTCACTCAGACTCACGTCCATCGAGTCAGTGATGCCATCCAGGCATCTCATCCTCTGTCGCCCCCTTCTTCTCCCAGCATCAGAGTCTTTTCCAATGAGTCAACTCTTCGCATGAGGTGGCCAAAGTACTGGAGTTTCAGCTTTAGCATCATTCCCTCCAAAGAAATCCCAGGGCTGATCTCCTTCAGAATGGACTGGTTGGATCTCCGTGCAGTCCATAGCAAGTCGCTTATCACTATATTAACTTTTGAAGGATTTTGGGACTAAATATTAAGCATTCTAATTCTGGGAGTTTGTGACTTTGACTTCATTAAGTAAATTTTTTATCTTTCTGATTTTGTGGTGCCAAGCTCTGAATACACTTTTATACTGACAATTCTCAGTTCACTTATAACAAAAGCTCTATGTTTTACCCAAATCATAAAGTATCTATATTTTGGGAAAAAAAACTGAATAACCTCATATAAAGATTATATGGTTATAAAGAACCAACGAATGATGAGGATTAACTCTTCATTGGAGTTAGAAATACACTTAAGCTAAAAATATTGTCAGGGTGGTCTGATTTGAAGAGCCCACAAAACTTCAGTAGATCAGGTCTCTCCTACCTTCTCTGAGCACACTGCAGAAATTACCATCATCATTCTTTCATTCTTAGGTTCAGGTGCTTTATTGCTAAGGGTTCTTGGGTAGTATGGGAGGAAAAACTCATTTACTCTTTAATATAACACAGCCAGCAGTGCCTGTCCTCCTAACTCCGAATGAAATGAGATGATGTGTATGAGCACACATTGTATGTTGTAAAGTATTTTCAAAGCTCACATGTCCATACGAAGCGAATAATTAAACGGCAAAATCCAGCCACCTTCCACAGGGGAAAATTTCTCATAGTACGACATGGGAAATAACAGTAGGGATAACTTCTAGGCGATAGAATGAGTTTTGTTATTGTTTTGTTTTATGCTGTTTTGCCTTGGCTTTTATTTTGTTTTACTTTTTTGGTAACTCTCAGTCTGAAAGTTATTTTCTGTCCTTTAAAAGGTAGGTTTATATGTGTGTGTGTGTGTGTGTGTGTGTGTGTGTGTGTGTGTGTACGATTTGCTAGAAAACAGAACCTAAAATAAAGCTTCTGTGCCAAAACTTTATTGAAGACTGAATCCCAAGGAAGCAGGAATGAGAGAGAAGCAAGGTGAGGTGGGGAAGGGGAGTGAACTAACAGAAGGGAGCCTTTTCCTGAGATGAACACATCTCATACACATCATCATATGATGATGAACTGAGTGCTTGGTGCCCCAGAAAACTTTGGAGAAGAGAAGGGGAGGAGAATTATGTCACTGGATTCCATCTCTTGGGGGCTGAAATGTACCTCTGTAGTATATTCACAGCCTTCCCTCCTCAGTCACACATCTGTACACACTGAGCAGCCACAGGGAAGTGCTCGGGTACTTGCAAGGCCTGGGTGTAAGGTGCGTCACTCGCCCAAAAAGGATGCAGCCCAGGACCCCGAGTTTGTAAACGTTTAGCAGCTGCAAGCAGGCTCCCTGACTGTGAGCAACACCTGGCTTGTGTGTGGTCTGGGCTGATGCATAAACCCCACACTATAAACCACAGCATCAAGGAGGCCACTTTAGATCATTTCTGCTGCCTCTTTTGCTGAGTACACTTCTGAGAAAGAATGATATTTTTGGTTCTCGCATTGCAGAGCTGTGTGGAAGCCAACAGTAATGGAGATAATTAGAGGCATGGAGTTGATCACAACTTGACCCGCAATGAGCAGTTTGAGTAGTTGTGACAGAGTAAGATCTTTCTGCAATGCAGTATTTCAGATACAATACAAGGGAGCAACTTGATATAGATTAGTGTGACAGGACAAGAATACACAAAACAAGATGAGCCATTGATTTAGAGAAAAATTCCAAAGAGCAAGATAAGATGGCTTTAAGACCAGTTAAGCTTCATCGAGCCTTAGCATCACAATTTACTGAAACATCAGATAGATTTTTTTTTGGTATCTACATATAATGTATGTATTTATTCATGCGATAGATATTTATTGAGAGACTGCTGGAGGCGAGGTCTGTTCTAGGCTTTGCCCACTCAGCAGTTTCTGTGTTCTTAGCGCTTAAGATTCCAGTGGAAGAAGACAAACGATTGTGTGTCAGAAGGTGGTGAGTATCATGCAGAAAAATAAAGCAGGGAAAGAGAAAGAGTGTGCATGGTGGAGGGGCAGGAGTTGCTATTGATACAGGACAATCAAGGAAACCTCTGTGATAAGGCATCATCTGAGCAGAGACCAAAAGAAGAGGAAGAGTGATTCCAGTAGAGAACAGAGAAAGCAAAGCTCAGGAAGGGCCAGTCGATATTGTTGAGGAGATAAACATTCATGTGATGAGGACATGCACACACATTTTTCCAAAAAAAAAAAAAAGTAAGCTGCATATATTTAGTATTGTTATTTAGATATTCTCAATGTTGCTGCCATCGCAAATGTCTGAATAGAAGAAACTCTTTATGTTATTATCTAAAAGCGATATTTGGAAATGGTAGAACCCATTGGCAGTTGCCATCAAGATCCTGGTTTCTATGATCCAGTGATAATGGAAATATGATCACCTAGGCAGGTAGGAAGGACTTGCCCATGGATGGGTGTGATCACAGCAAAGTGTAGATGCCATGTGGGTCCTGGAGGGACAGGACACCAGGCAGGTATGGTTTAAGGTTGACTTGAGAGAGAACCTTGAGCCATCAACCTGTGGTTGATAGCTCTGAGGACTTGTTTTGAGGATGCTTTGTAAAAATTTATAAACTGATGAATGTTTTTTAAAAAATGTTTGAATTAGAGTGCCTTTGGGTCTTGTGTGTGTTACTTCAGTCAGCTCTAATGGGGCTGTGAATTCATGGTGGGGGCAGTAGTAAGGCAAGACTATCAGGGATGAAGAAGGCAGATAAAGTGATGCACTCCAAAATGTGACTACAATAAGATTACGGAGCTTCCCTTAATGTATATTCTGGCCTTAACATGTTACTGCTTCATTCATTCCTGTTGCCTGGGACTTGGAAGTTTGTGAGATGTGGTCCTCAAGAAGGTGAAGAGGGAATGGGACACTCACTATGGTTGAGGACCCTGGGGACCAGTGGAACTGGGGAAGCACTAGTAAGAAACAGGCACTTTTGCATCATGTGGAAGCTGCATCTCTCTGCATTAGAAAGAATGTTAAATATGTGGAAAGAATAAGGCAGAAATCCAGATATTGTGTAACTAATCAGATTTTCTGGCCTCCTTAATAGAAACTGATCAGAAGTCAGTTAAGAAGTTCAGGCAAGTCTTTACTAAGACTCCTGCTGCAGCAGGGGAGCAAGAACAAGCAACAGATTGCCTTGCTCCCTCTCCAAGGAGGAGTGAACTGGTCCTTTGTATGGGGTGAAAGTAGGAATGCATCCACTAGTCTGGCCAGAGGGCTGGCTTATGCGGTTTGCCCACCCTTTTGGGGGTGCTGTGTACAAGGGGCATGCATAGTACCTTGCTCTGGATGCCCTGCTTTTGATCCTGGCCCTTTAGAAGTGGAGGTTGGGTTTTTTGGTCTCTTTCATGGAAAGCAGAGACATTACTTTGTCAACAAATGTCCTTCTAGTCAGGCTATGGTTTTTCCAGTAGTCATGTATAGGTGTGAGATTTGGACTGTGAAGAAAGCTGAGCACCAAAGAATTGATGCTTTTGAACTGTGGTGTTGGAGAAGACTCTTGAGAGTCCTTGGACTGCAAAGAGATCCAACAAGTCCATCCTGAAGGAGCTCAGTCCTGGGTGTTCTTTGGAAGGACTGATGCTAAAGCTGAAATTCCAGTACTTTGGCCACCTCATGCAAAGAGTTGACTCATTGGAAAAGACTCTGATGCTGGGAGGGATTGGGGGCAGGAGGAGAAGGGGACAACAGAGGATGAGATGGCTGGATGGCATCACTGACTCGATGGATGTGAGTCTGAGTGAACTCTGGGAGTTGGTGATGGTCAGGGAGGCCTGGCGTGCTGCAATTCATGGGGTTGCAGAGTCGGACATGACTGAGCGACTGAACTGAACTGATGATATAGTCTTCTTGTATCTTGTCCCTAATTTGCCCCAACTGCCCATGCACAGTTATTTTTAGCCCCTTATAGTTTATTTGTATTTTGTTGCTTGAGACATTTGTCCAGGTGCAAGCATTGCAGCAAAGGGTCCCAAGTCACAGCCTCAAGTGTACACACATGAGGAGACACACTTAGATAGAACCCAGAGAGGTGCCCTGACCATCAAAGAGCCACAGCGGTGCATCTGTGTTTGCTTCGAGGTCTAGGCTATTTTTTAAGGTTTATAAATTGGCTATAAAAATGTATTTACGGATTTTCAGGCTCAGCCTGAGACAAAGTTTTTATTTTTAAATTCAGACTTACCATTCCAAAACTCATTCTGGCACTTTCTTAGGGCTTGATGAATTGTTCCAAATATGTTTATTGCTTTTAAGTCTCTGTTTTATTGCCAACCTCGTAATATGTAAACTACTTTGAATTTTGTTAAGACATGAGTGATTAGGTAGTGACAAAACTTTAAAACAGAAAACAGAGAAGAGATTTAACAGGATTAAGAGAGAAGCATAGTACATTTTATGTAGTTAGGCTGTTTCCAAGAATTAAAATATGTCTCCTCTGGATATGTGTTTCCATCATGTAATATAATAAGAGAGCTCCAAAAATACCACTGTGTTCTCTGAATAAAGGGTAACAGTTAGTTCTGTATCAACAGCAATATTGTGTATTTCAAACAGCTTTCAGCTAGGATCTCCAAGTTCTGTACAAATATTATCCAAACCATGTAATACAGAATAGATGTTGCCATGGTTGATCGCTAATTAGAGTAGTAGGTTGAAAGCTACATCCCCTGGAAGCTGGCTCCATTTCTTATGACCGGAAGTCAAGTGGCTCAGAACATCTGGGTGGTTTTTAGGCCAAGAGCTTCTTAAACTGCCAAACTCATTGTCAAGTATCTGATTGGCTTCAAAAATCACAGCTATTCCCCAGGTGGTGCAGTGGTAAAGAATTCACCTGCCAATGCAGGAAACTCAGGTTCGATCCCTGGCTTCCCGTGAAGTAGCAAACCCACTCCAGTATTTCTTGCCTGGAAAATCCCATGTTCAGAGGAGCCTGGTGGGCTACAGTCCATGAAGTGGCAAAGAGTTGGACACGACTAAGCACGCGCGTGCGTACGCACACACACACACACACACACACACACACAGAGCTTGATGCATCCTAGGATCTTAGGATTCCGACTGCAAGTTAAAAAAAAAAATCAACTGAAATAAATAAGGAAAATAAAGGCAGTTTATTTATCTGACTGTGGCTCAGATCATGAACTCCTTATTGCCAAATTCAGACTTAAATTGAAGAAAGTAGGGAAAACCGCTAGACCATTCAGGTATGACCTAAATCAAATCCCTTATGATTATACAGTGGAAGTGAGAAATAGATTTAAGGGTCTAGATCTGATAGATAGAGTGCCTGATGAACTATGGAATGAGGTTCATGACATTCTACAGGAGACAGGGATCAAGACCATCCCCATGAAAAAGAAATGCAAAAAAGCAAAATGGCTGTCTGGGGAGGCCTTACAAATAGCTGTGAAAAGAAGAGAGGTGAAAAGCAAAGGAGAAAAGGAAAGATATAAACATCGGAATGCAGAGTTCCAAAGAATAGCAAGAAGAGATAAGAAAGCCTTCTTCAGTGATCAATGCAAAGAAATAGAGGAAAAGAACAGAATGGGAAAGACTAGAGATCTCTTCAAGAAAATTAGAGATACCAAGGGAACATTTCATGAGAAGATGGGCTCGATAAAGAACAGAAATAGTCTGGACCTAACAGAAGCAGAAGATATTAAGAAGAGGTGGCAAGAATACACGGAAGAAATATACAAAAAAGATCTTCACGACCCAGAAAATCATGATGAAGTGATCACTAATCTAGAGCCAGACATCTTGGAATGTGAAGTCAAGTGGGCCTTAAAAAGCATCACTACTAACAAAGCTAGTGGAGGTGATGGCATTCCAGTTGAGCTGTTTCAAATCCTGAAAGATGATGCTGTGAAAGTGCTGCACTCAATATGCCAGCAAGTTTGGAAAACTCAGCAGTGGCCACAGGACTGGAAAAGGTCAGTTTCATTCCAATTCCAGAGAAAGGCAATGCCAAAGAATGCTCAAACTACCACACAATTGCACTCATCTCACATGCTAGTAAAGTAATGCTCAAAATTCTCCAAGCCAGACTTCAGCAATACCTGAACTGTGAACTCCCTGATGTTCAAGCTGATTTTAGAAAAGGCAGAAGAACCAGAGATCAAATTGCCAACATCTGCTGGATCATGGAAAAAGCAAGAGAGTTCCAGAAAAACATCTATTTCTGCTTTATTGACTATGCCAAAGCCTTTGTCTGTGTGGATCATAAGAAACTGTGGAAAATTCTGAAAGAGATGGGAATACTAGGCCACCTAACCTGCCTCTTGAGAAAGCTGTATGCAGGTCAGGAAGCAACAGTTAGAACTGGACATGGAACAACAGACTGGTTCCAAATAGGAAAAGGAGTACGTCAAGGCTGTATATTGTCACCCTGCTTATTTAACTTCTATGCAGAGTACATCATGAGAAACGCTGGACTGAAAGAAACACAAGCTGGAATCAAGATTGCTGGGAGAAATATCAATAAGCTCAGATATGCAGATGACACCACCCTTATGGCAGAAAGTGAAGAGATGCTAAAAAGCCTCTTGATGAAAGTGAAAGAGGAGAGTGGAAAAGTTGGCTTAAAGCTCTACATTCAGAAAATGAAGATCATGGTCCGGTCCCATCACTTCATGGGAAATAGATGGGGAAACAGTAGAAACAGTGTCAGACTTTAGTTTTTTGGGCTCCAAAATCACTGCAGATGGTGACTGCAGCCATGAAATTAAAAGACGCTTACTCCTTGGAAGAAAAGTTATGACCAACCTAGGTAGTATATTCAAAAGCAGAGACATTACTTTGCCGACTAAGGTCCACCTAGTCAAGGCTATGGTTTTTCCAGTGGTCATGTATGGATGTGAGAGTTGGACTGTGAAGAAGGCTGAGTGCCAAAGAATTGATGCTTTTGAAGTGTGGTGTTGGAGAAGACTCTTGAAGGTCCCTTGGACTGCAAGGAGATCCAACCAGTCCATTCTGAAGGAGATCAACCCTGGAATTTCTTTGGAAGGAATGATGCTAAAGCTGAAGCTCCAGTACTTTGGCCACCTCATGAGAAGAGTTGACTCATTGGAAAAGACTCTGATGCTGGGAGAGATTGGGGGCAGGAGGAGAAGGGGATGATAAAGGATGAGATGGCTGGATGGCATCACTGACTCGATGGACGTGAGTCTGAGTGAACTCCGGGAGATGGTGATGGACAGGGAGGCCTGGTGTGCTGCGATTCATGGGGTCGCAAAGAGTCGGACATGACTGAGCGACTGAACTGAACTGAAAGGCAGTTTATCATACAGTACTGGGACCTCACAGAACACCAAGACAGAGATGCAGTCAAGCCTCAGGAAGGCATGGGAAACTGGCAAGCCACTGGGAGATTCTATCCCTACCTCTCTCCATGCAGATCCTTGTTTTCTTTTTCTTAAGACTCATTTCCCTGCTTCTTCATCTACATGGCATAATGCAGCCATCCTCGACTGCTATGTTTATGTGTGTTAATTTTTGCCTCCCAAAAGGTCAACATCTGCATTCCTTTGATTAGGTTCATCTGTTGCTATATTAAAAATTTACCCCAATACTTAGCAGCTTAAAGCAGCAAACATTTATTATCTTGCTGTGTTTTTCAGAGCAGAAATCCAGGTGTGACTTAGCTGGGTGTCTTTTCCTCAAGATATCATATAAAGCCACAGTCAAGGCATTAACTAGAGCTGTAGTCTTTTCAAAAGGCTCTTCTGAGGGAAGATCTGCTTCTCAATTCACACACATGGCTGTTGGCAGGTTTCTGTCCCTTGCAGGTTGTTGGGCGCACTGGCTATTGACTTCCCACAATTCCTTGCAATATGGGCCTCTCTGTAGGGCAGCTCACAGTATGGCAACTGGTTTCCGTCGGAGGAAAGTTGCAGGAAAGGGAGAGCAAGAAGTTGCCGTCTTTCTGTAACCTGATCTCAGAAGTGACATGACATGACTTGTGCCTGTTCAACTTGTGAGAAGTGAAATAGTAGGTTCAAAGCATAGCCAAGGGGGAGAAGGCAGAAATTCTATGTAGAGATCACTCAGGGCCTTTTATTTTTATTTTTTTTTTTTTTGATGTACTCCTTTCCCAATTTTTTTTTTTTTTTAATTTTTAGTTTTTTATTTTTTAAATTTTAAAATAGAGACTGCTTATCACATCCTCTCTGTCTTTATCTTTCTCCCAGTTCCAGAGTCATTAGCACAAGCTTGTCATTGACTCAGCTTGGGCCCAGTGCCTATTGTCCCAGTGAGCTTAGAGGAGTGCAGACTCACGGTGTAGATGGTGTGCCCAGTGGTGGCAGTGGTTGGGCCAAACAAAGGGACCATCATGGATGAGGAAGGCAAGTGAAGAGTACAAACCCGAATAAAACACTCCAAAATGTGACTCCTGCACATTTACTCAACTTTCTTACTTAATGGGAGCAAAATTTCCAAGTGGATTATTCACCTCCCAAAAAGATTAGTTCTGTGCAGGAAGATTTTCTGAATAATTCAGATGCTTGAAGCCTTAATCCTAACGTATTATATGTAACTAAGGCTAAAGTACTTTTTAAAGAATTCATAATATGTTCCATTATTCTTTTTAAATTTGTTTTCATTTTTAAAATTATATATATATACATATATATATATAAATGTGTATAACATAAAATATACCATTTTATGGCTAGGAATTCCAGCCTTCTAGCAGTTTCCTCAGTGCTGGAGTAACTTGTAGCTTCTTTGGCCTGTTTATGCTGATTCCCCAAGGTTGGCTGGGCTGGAAGGGAGCAAAGCATGAAGTTTTGTAGAGGAACGGGGTCATGACAGGTGACAGAACCCAGTGGTGGAAGTGCTGCCTAGGCTGACAGCTTATCCAGCTTACCATCCCGTGCCCTCCCAACCCAAACCACACTATTATCATATGTGTTAGGTAAGGTGGGCTAAACTGCTGACAAACAGCCTCAAAGTGTAATAGTAGCTCAAGATAACACAAGAGAAGTTTCTTCCCCCTCTGACAAGCTCAGATAAATCCCAAATGAAAATATGTCCTGTCTTACAGAATATTTCCATGAGAAGCTAGAGATCACTTAGTGCTGATATGAAATCAATAAAAGCAAGTGCTTTTGGCAGAGGGCTAAAGTCATTTGTTTGTCATGGGGCAAGGGTTTGGGTCTAGTTGTGACTACTCAAGTCAGAGCTACGCATGGAAGAGGAAGCTTCACTTAATATTCCTGTGACCATTTTCTAGTTTTTAAAACTATATTTATATCCATAAATTCATTTTTATAAGCTCACACTAAGGGAATGGAAATAATTAAGTTTTTCAGCCTAAACAGCTCATTACGATTTCAGTCTGCAACATCTTCACAGACAAGTCATTATTTCTGATGATTTCACACTATTATGTACAGCTGCGTCATGACAATGTGGGGGCAGTGAAATATTAGGGTTAGGCTGGGCCATCCATTGTCAGTTCCCATTTTAGTTGCTTATTAATGCCCTCCCCTTGCCCAGCACATGAATAAGCCTCTGACAGCCTATGGTTTGATATCATACTCAAAATTATTTGTTAGAGAAATGAAAGTTTTGCTCAGTTTTTCTCAGTCACTATTATATTCCCTTTCAGAGTATTGAATTGGTGTAAAAAAGTTCAACGTGGCAGGTGTAGAGTCCTAAAGAATAATCATCTCTGCTGTGAATCCAGAGGAATCAAAGAGCCCAAAATATAGGTCACTTAGCAGTATCTCTGAGGCCTTCTTTTAGATTCTGACTGGCATTGCCCTGATTCCAGGGGCAGTGAGAATAGGGAGCCAAGAAGAGAGTAAAGAAAAGGGTTAGTGACTGATCACTTTGCCTATTCACGGGGTGTAAAAGCTCTCCCAATGGCCCAGAAACACACAAAATTAACACACATGGAGGCTTTGAAAGTATTTAGAGATGGGGCCAATATCCTAAAGACTCGGAATACAAACCTAGTTTGGAAATTAAAATAAGATTAGAAAATTCCCTTTTGGTTTCTCATCAAGGTATAGGAAATCATGGCCTCCATAAAAAAAAAGCAAGTGATCACAAGGAACCACCTGGATGAGGTAAAATGATGGTTGCCTCAACTCCTCTCCATGAGAAATTAGGTTTTGATGCACCAGATTCAGGTAGAGATTCCAGATTCCAGGATTCAAATCCAGGTCAGATTTGAAGCAAGGCAGGATTATAGAGTATGAGGCAGAGGAGGTCCAGTAAGAGCTAAGAAAACCTGTCCAGAGAAGTCAGCCTAACAGGCTGGGCAGAAGGGCAGGCTCCAGGATCAAGGGCTCAGAGAGAACCCGGAGGAGTTTCTGATGAGGCCCTCCGTGCTGATGCTTCCTGAGGCATTTGGTTGAATTTCATCTGACTGCCCTGTCCCCGCTTGAGGCCAGAAGAAATCTGCCAGGCTCTGAGCTGGTTCACATAAGGACTGAAACATGGGGTGAGATTATAAGGAAAGACTGAAAGGGATTTAAAAACATACCCTCAGAATTATAACTCTGTAGAAATAGCCAGAAGTCAAGTCTTACCTCTGCCATAAACTAGCTGTGGCTTATTGAGAAATCAACTTACTCTTTCAAACCCTTAGTTTCTCTATCTGTAAAGTGGGGCTCAGAATTCAGTGCAAGTTCTCATGTCTGACACAGTCAGCTGTTTGATTAGTTAAAAAAAAATAAGTTTGTGTTTGGGGAGCCTTGAGCAGTAATATGCATTATACCTGAGGTATTTTTACATTTGTTACCCAGTATTTTGGTGCAGGCCAAGACATTTTTTGGAATAAGATTGGAGTCCTTCCCTTTACCTGCAAAAGCAATACCCACGATGAATCGTCAGTGATCTCATTTTTTAAAATTAATTTATTTCGAATTGGCTGTGCCGGGTCTTCGTTGCTGCGCGCAGGCTTTCTCTTGTTGCACTGAGCGGGGGCTACTCTTTGTGGTAGTCCCTGGGCTCCTCACTGTGGTGGCTTCTCTTGTTGTGGAGCACAGACTCCAGGCACAGGGACTTCAGTAGCTGTAGCAGGCAGGCTCTAGAGTGTGGTTCAATAGTTGTGGTGCACAGGCTTCGTTACTTTTAGTTACTTTGAGGCATGTGCAGTCTTCTCAGACCAGGGATCGAACCCGTGTCCTCTGCATTGTCAGGCAGATTCCTATCCACTCTACCACCAGGGAGGTCCTCTGGTTTTGTGTTTAAATGGAGTATAATCTTAGACTTCAGTTTAGACAGATATTTTAAATCTTTTTTCTCACTCCCATTATTTCCACTCTTTTTTTGTTTTTTGTTTTGTTTTTTTTGTTTTTTTTTTGAGGAGGGGGGTGGGATCTGGCCCATGACAGGTTGATTAAAGTCCTTTTTTGCAAATTTTAGTTGTGCTTACATGCGTGCTAAGTTGCTCCAGTTGTGTGACTTGCCTTTAAAATGAGTCCTTTCAGATTATTCAGCATGCTTTTCATAGGAACAGCAGCTTTCATTCCTTTACCGCTGTATTTCATTGATATATTACTATGTTGTTGTTGCTGTTTGGTTGCTGAGTCATGTCCTACTCTTTTGCAAACCTGTGGATTGTAGCCCACCAGGCTCCTCTGTCCATGGGATTTCTCAGGCAAGAATACTGGAGTGGGTTACCATTTTCCTTCTCCAGGGGATCTTCCCCACCCAGAGATTGAAACTGTGTCTCCTTCATTGGCAGGCAGATTCTCTACTGTGGAGCCACCACTAACTCATTAGGTTGAAAGTGAAAGTTAGTTGCTCAGTCATGTCTGACTTTTGTGACCCCATGGACTATAGCCTACCAGGCTCCTCTGTCTATGGGATTGTCCAGGCAAGAATACTGGAGTGGGTTGTTATTCCCTTTTTCCGGGGATCTTTCTGACCCAGGGATTGAACCTGATCTCTGGCATTGTAGGCAGATTCTTTACAGTCTTAGCCACCAAGGGCTTACCTAATTATAATTGCAGCTGGTTTGTGAGCAAATGCAACTGGTATTTGGCAGGCAAGGAACTCAGATGGTGAGAGCAGAAGCCAGTGAACGTACAGGAGAACAGCCTCCCACTGGCCACAGACATCTGCTGGCATATGGAGAGAATGAAGAACGTCAGTCATTTCAGTCAGTCTGTTAAGTGAAGATGTGTTAGGAGTGCTTCAAATGAACCTCCTAAAATTATCAGCGGGGTAAAAGGAGAAGTGCATGTTTAAAGCTTGTCAAATGGTTCATGTTCAGGAGAAGTTGGTCCCCTGTCTTTCCTTCAGAAGCCTTCCTAAAAAATACCTTGCAGAATGATGATTACTTGGTGTGATAAATCATACTTAAGACTCCGATTTGAACCTTCATTTCCTTTATGCCCCTTGCCTCACTGCTCTAAGCATGTCAATCTGTCTCATAGTTCTGGCCAGTTCTTCCTCTCCCTGCTCTAGGGCTATCTTGTTGAAGCTTCACGTCCATGATTTTGGAAATGCACAACTTTCTGGCAGAATGCTAATCTCAGGTTTCCAGAGCAAATTGCTGGGGAGGACACTCCTTAATGGTTAATGGATTTGGAGTTCCATGTGCTTTTCCCCAAAACCTATAGGATATTTACAGCTACTTTTGATGTTCTGTGATGTTTGACAGTAGAGTTTTCGAAAAGTCAAATAGGATAAAGTGTCCACCAATGAGCTGAGTGTGCCAAGATCACATTGGGGAGAAGTCATGCTCATTTGTAAAGTATTTTGCTTTAAAAGGCGCTTTCCATATGGTACAGCAAAAGAAAGCAAATGTGAGGGAGGCAAATGTGCTTTCTATTTCTGATGATTCTGATTTTCCTTTTCCTGGCTCAGCAAAATTTGGGCTGCACACACTCCTGAATGCCTCTTCTATCCTATCAGGGAGTCTCCTCTGATATGTTTATAATTGGACAGAAGGAAGAAATATTACAAACCCCATAAAGCTGCTCGCAACTTGTCTAGGTGCTTAAGGAAAGGATAAAGTTTGTTCCACTGGTCAAGTGAATTGTACTGGAGCACTTGAGAGAAATAAGTTGGAAAGCTACCTCTTTTAGGCAGCATCATTCCATGACCATGCATTGAGGGCTATCATTTCTCTTATTCTTGGTGAGAGAGAAAGAACTACTCTGTAAAAGAACTAAAACTTGCATGAGGCTCTTCCAGTGGTCCGCCACAGCCATAGAGAAATTCATAACACTTAGGAAAGGAGCACCCAGGGCCTGTGCTTCCTCTTCTGAGCCATTAATGGGAGTTAGTATCAAACTCAGAGGATCTCATCTTCTCTTAAGGGGGAAAGAGACTCTTCCACCCATCGTCTCTGGAGATGAATAAATCTCCAGCACGAATAAAGAGTACAGATGTGGGGAACGGATGTGGGATGACGTATCTGCAGACTGGGATTGACGTATGTGTACTGCCAAGTGTAGAACGGATGGCTGGTGGAACCTACTGTGTGGCACAGGGGACTCAGCTCAGTGCTCTGTGGTGACTGAGATGGACGGGATGCGGCTGGAGATGGGAGGGAGGTCCAAGAGGGCCAGGATGCATGTGCACAGGAAGGTGATTGGCTTTGTTCTACAATGGAGGCTAGCACCTCATTATGGGGCAACCATACCCCAATAAAAAAAGAGTATAGGAAAAATGATACAACTGAATTTATTCAAAACATGGAAACAGACTCACAAACTTAGAGAACAAACGTATGGTTACCTGAGGGAAGAGAGGTGGGTGATAGATTGGGAGTTTGGGACTGACATGTTCACACTGTTAGATTTAAGATAGATAACCAACAAGGACGTACTGTATAGCACAGGGAACTCTGCTCAATATTCTGTAGTAACCTAAATGGGAAAATAACTTGAAAAAGAATAGATACAAGTATGTGTGTATAACCGAGTCACTTTGTTGTACACCTGAAACTAACATGACCTTGTTAATCAACTATATTCCAGTATAAACTAAAAATTAACAAAGAGAAAGTATAGGACTTTCTTACAAATATGTTGCCTCTGTAGGTGTCAGCAGGGCTCGATATATCTCTATTGTGGACATAAGCAAGCCCTCACTGCAGGAGGCTTCGCAGAATTCTTTGGAAAATAAGATGGCATAGTGGAGAAAGGAAAGAAAAGGAAACAGGTCATCTAGGACCCAAGTGCAAATTTCATCCTGACATCATTCTGTATGATTCTCGCTGGGGGTGAGGTGGAACCTGGAGGAATGAGGTCGTGCTTTCAATCCCACTGCTTCTCTCCTCAGTATGACTCTGGGTTCACAAGGTGAACTTTGGGTCACAAGATGGGATCCCTAGTGGGCACATAGCACTTTGCAAAATTTATTTAAAATATACAGGGAAGAGACCTCCATGGTGGTCCAGTGGCTAAGACTCTGAGCTCCTAATATTGGGGCCCTGGGTTCAATTCTTGATCAGGGAACTTGATCTCACATGCTGCCACTAAAGATCCTGCATGCCATGACGAAGACTTGACGCAGCCAAATAAATGAATAAAAATAAGTAAAACATACGGAAAACAAGGAGGGCATGGCAACCCAAACCAGTATTCTTCCCTGGAGAATCCCATGGACAGAGGAACCTGACAGGTTACTATGGTCTATGGGTTGCAAAGAGTCGGGCACCACTGAAGCCACTTAAAACGCACAGGGAAAACACCTGATGATTATAAGAGGAATTTGGCTACTGAGTCAGAAAACAGAATCTTCTGATTGATCCTTAATGTCCATGGGAGAAATCCATTATTTCTTGGCCCAAGTTTACCTTTTTTTGTTGATACTGTTTAGCTCTTGGAAGTTATATCACCTTAACTTAAGGAGAAACTTTTTAATGATGAAATAAGCAAACTAATGATGAAACTAAAAGTTCCCAAAAAGAAATAAAAAATGTAATGATCTGCAAAGGTCTAGGCTTTACATAGCCTAAGTATCTCTGCCGAGAAAAAGACCACTTTTTAGTCTGAAAGCTCCTTGCAGACTTACAGATATGCACCGTCCTCTGAAGCCAGTCTCTCAAGAGACAGACAGGAACAAACTTGATGACCTCAAAATGGCCTCAGTGTAAAAACTGGTCAGCCGTTAATCTCAGTAAACTCACTTTTATTTTCTTTTACATTTAGCGAATAAAAAGATTTTATTGTTGTAATAATGACATATGTTTTATCCTTCATTTCTATTCTATTGAATTAGAAATTTGAAGTGCAGAATTATAGTGTTTTGGATCATAAAAGCTGCCGGGAAGCCACGATTCTAATACCTTGAAACAAATTGACAAAAGGGATCTTTGAACTGCAGATTTTCCTTTATAAACTCCAAGATGCACAGAAAATCTCCAGCTTCAGTTGTAACAAAACCAATAGCCAATCTGAAACATGTTTAATTTTGGATGACTTAAAATTGCTAGATCGTTAATACTTCTGTTATCAACCTGCTTTCCTAAGGTAAGATTTCTTTATTAATTGCCAGTCTATGTCTGACACAGGATACAGCATGCTTGGGGCTGGTGCATGGGGATGACCCAGAGAGATGTTATGGGGTGGGGGGGAGGTGGGGGGGGTGCTCATGTTTGGGAACGCATGTAAGAATTAAAGATTTTAAAATTTTTTAAAAAAATAAAAAATAAAATAAAATAAGCTAAAAAAATAAAGATATATTTATACATCAGTAGTTTTAATTTTAAAAACAAACAAACAAAAAAAAAAAAAAACAAAAGATTAGAGATTTTCCCTTCTTGAGTTTGTAGTTTTTAAGTGACTGTTTCTTTTTAGAAACTTTTCCTTCAAAAAATAAAATGTAACGAGATGGCAGCCAGGACTCATCTTCCAATAGGAAGGGTTGATGATATTCACAGCTTTCTTGCTCAATTATACTTTATGCCTCTTTGGTATCTTTAATATTAAATCATTACACAAACCTTAAACATAGAGTAGCCAGATAGCCCATGATCACGGGTTTAAATCTATTGTTCTGCATCATCCTGTCTCACATTCATTATAAATTCATTATTTTTGAATACAGTATTCTCATTTATAGTTGTATTAGAGTTAACCTGGATTGGCTTCATAGACCTTCACCTTGTCTTTCCAGATGGTTTCATCTTATAATGTGTGAGAGGTGCTTACAGTAAACAGAATTCTCAGTTTAGCTCATGGTTGCATTGAGAACAAGATCCATGTTCTTTTCCATCTCTTTCCAAAGCACTAAGTTAACGCCTTCATTTTACAGACAGCAAACAGGGCACTTACTGATAAAAAGAAGTGAGGTTGGACATTGGTAAATACTTGGATGGTGGTGGGGGAAGCAAGCTGTGCTGTGGCCTATGTAATCCTCTGTGAGATGCATGAAGACACCAGGCTACCAGTTGGTAGAGTCAGTTGGAGTCAGTGAAAACCATGGGAAGTTATGATTTAGGTGTATGTGAAATGTGTCTGGGAAATAGGTGCTGAGAAATTCTGCAGTAGAATATATCAAAAACAGTCTGAACACCCTTGCTTCAGTGGTTTTCTCAATAATTTTAAGCTATAATTCTATAAGTGCTTCTCATTACTTGGTAATATTTTCTTTCCCCTAGTAAACCTTTTTGACAGCCAAGTGCTACAAGAAAAATGAAAGTGCATGTTTAGTTAAAATGAAGTACTGATTTTCTGTTTCCTGAGAAAGTGATAATAACTGCGTGACTTGCACAAAATATTTATGAACATTCACTATCCATTATGGGTGTCATAATGATATCACTAACTACTAGAAAATCAGAAAATAAAAATTTCCTAAAGAAGCAACAGCATATACTTCAAAAATTGGTAGGTATTTTTTAAATGCCCGAGGATAATAACTAAACATGAACAATGGCAGGAAATGTGTTTAATTTTTTATATGACTTTTCATGTATATGAAATGATTGTTTCTCTGAATTTATTTTACTCATGTTAAATTCTGTGGTTTCCTTTGTAGGCATGAAAAGAAAAGGATAGTTCTTAATAAACTGGCCATATTTTTTGAAGAACTTGGTAAACATTTGAGGAATGTGAGTTTTATGTCAGTGCCATCAAATGATTCAAATGGAAATAACAGTCAAATTAATTTCAATCGTAGCTTAGTATTTTCAGGCAATTTATGCAATCCAAAAAAAAAAAAAAAAAGCTTTGAATGCTCATTTAAGAGAAGATGAAATACTTGCAATTATTGTAAATTTAGTTAAACATTTCAATATTGAAGGTAAAGTTATTTGAATATAAATTGGTGTAGTGCAGTCTTATGATAAAACAAACGAAAACTAAAAAGCCACCTCTGACTATAGTAAGAGATTGATCAAGGTGAACCATATTTGAAATTGATTGTAACACATGCATAACTAATCAATGGGTTTCCTAAATGGCTCAGCAGTAAAGAATCCACCTGCTAATGCAGGAGACTCAGGTTCAATCTTTGTGTCAGGAAGATCCCTTAGAGAAGGAAATGGTAACCCATTCCAGTATTCTTGCCTGGGAAATCCCATAGACAGAGGAGTTTTGTGGGATACAATCCATGGGGTCCCAAAAAGAGTCGGACATGACTTACTGACTAAACAACAGCAACTATTAGACTTCAGCCCAAACAATCTTTAATACTCTACCAGTTGAAGTAGAAATCAAGACTTGTCAAATTTTACAAACATTTTTATATATACAAATATTTTTATATATACATACATGAGGACTTCTATCTTATGGATGCTGACACTCTATTTCAATCTCCTCTGCCTCCTGGTTTTTGTTTTATATTTTATCTGTTTATCATTTCTTGATGACTTCTGAGATGGTACAGTCTTTCTGATTCATAAATTCCTTTTTCATGAAATATATCTGACTATTTATTTAGTGTATTCTTTATTTCAACTATGACTTTATTTATTTATTTTATCATTTTATTCATATTTAATGTTTTCTCTCGACTTTTTGGGCTTCCTTGATAGCTCAGTTGGTAAAGAATCCGCCTGCAATGCAGGAGACCTGGGTTTGATTCCTGGGTCGGGAAGATCCCCTGGAGAAGGGAAAGGCTACCCACTCCAGTATTCTGGCCTAGAGAATTCCATGGACTGTATCGGACTGTGTGATACAGTCCATAGACTCGCAAAGAGCTGAACAAGACTGAGCAACTTTTACTCACTTGACTTTTTAATATTATCATTGACTATAAAGGTAAATAATATATAGTGTTTTTCTAAAAGATTGTATACTTAAAATAAAATCAGGTTTCAAAGGACACATATAGGTCTATTTTAATACTTTAATCACTAATTCTTAATTCACATTGTTTTATCCACTATTTCTCAGGTATTTCAGGTTTAAATACAATCCTTCTTTTATTGGGTGCAATGATTGAATTATGTTCCCCTGAAAGATACATTCAAATTTTAGTCCCCAGTACCTGTAAACGTGGCTTTATTTGGAAATAGGGTCTTTGCAGATGTAACCAAGGTAAGGTCAAACTGAATTAGAGTGGGACCTAAAATCAATTTCCCATGCTCCTTGGAAGAAAAAACTATGACAACTTAGACAGCGTATTAAAAAGCAGAGACATTACTTTGCCAACAAAGGTCCATTTAGTCAAAGCTATGGTTTTTCCAGTAGTCATATATGGATGTGAGAGTTGGACCATAAAGAAAGCTGAGCACTGAAGAATTGATGCTTTTGAACTGTGGTCCTGGAGAAGACTCTTGAGAGTCCCTTGGACTAGAGGGAGATCAATCCAGTTAATCCTAAAGGAAATCAGTCCTGAGTATTCATTGGGATGACTGATGCTGAAGCTGAAGCTCCAATACTTTGGCCACCTGATGCGAAGAACTGACTCATTGGAAAAGACCCTGATGCTGGGAAATATTGAAGGCAGGAGGAGAAGGGGACAACAAAGGATGAGCTGGTTGGATGATATCACCGACTCAATGGACATGAGTTTGAGCAAGCTCTGGGAGTTGGTGATGGACAAGGAAGCCTGGCATGCTGCAGTCCATGGGGTCACAAACAGTCACACACGACTGAGTGACTGAACTGAACTGATCTGAAAGTCAGTGACTGGTATTTTTATAAAAGAAAGAAAGGAGACTTGGATACAAAGACGACCCAAGGGGAGAAGATTACGTGAAGATGAAGGGAGAAATTACAGTGATGCGTCTACCAGTCAGAGCGCCAAGGGTTTCCAGGAGCCACCAGAAGCTATGAGGAAGCAAGGAAGAATTCTTCCCTAAGGCCTTCCATGGGGACATGACCTCGCCAATATCTTGATTTGATTTCGAGCCTCCAGAACTCTGAAAGAACACATTTTTGTTGTGTTAAGCCACCCAATTTGTGGTGATTTGTTATGGCAGCCCTAGAAAACTGATATATGATGAAAGGGGATTTTATAGTCAGAAGCCCTTACAAGCTATAGAGTTCTTGAATTCGGCACCATTGCAAATAACAGTACTCCTTCAGGGTTTGTTCATTTCTCTGTGGAGAGGAACTTCATTACCTGCTTAAATCTGGTCAAAATACATGGTTTGGTTGGCATTGGATGGTTCCCTTTATACCCCGGATTTCTGCCAGATTAATGCTTATTTTAGCTTAGCTTCTTGTGTTTTTGTTGTTTTTAATTTATGTATTTATTTATGGCTGTACTGGGTCTCCATTGCTGTGCATGGACTTTCTCTCGTTGTGGCAGGTGGGGACTACTCTCTAGTTGCTGTGCACGAGCTTCTCATTGGGGTGGTGTCTCTTGTTGCAGAGCGTGGGTTCCCGAGCATGCAGGCTTCAGCAGTTGGGACACATGGGCTTAGTTGCTCCGTGGCATCTGGGATCTTCATGGACCAAGGATCAAACTCGTGTCCCCTGCATTGGCGGGCATATTCTCAACTACTGGATCACCAGGGAAGTCCTAGTTTAGTTTAGTGTGTGTGTGTGTGTGTGTGTGTGTGTGTACACACGTGTGTGTGTCCTCTTGGTTTTCATGGCTTTACTAATCCTGTAACTAAAGGAAGAAGCAGAAAATTGTGAGCTCTTTGGAAAGAATGTGGGCAGTGGAGGGAACTGAACAGGGGGTCGGATTCATGTGGACACCCTCGGCATTCATTGCAGTGCCTTTCACATGCAGGAAGAAAAACCAAGGAAAGATTTTTGTGTGTTGGCTTTAAAGTCAGTAGGGTATCTGTATACCATAGGAGTGTAGGACCACATGAGTGTCTTTTACTAAGTACCGAGGGATGATTTACCTTTTTCAAACTTAATTCTGCAACAGCCCCTTAACAGTCCACAATCAGGATTAGACAGATTTCTGTTTTTGCTGCAGTGCAGAATTAGTTATCTAGTCATCAACTGCAATAATAATATTTCATAGTAATTTGAATACTCTTATAATTTTCTAATATTTTTGCTCCCTTAAATAACCATGAATTATTTATCGCATTCTATTATTACCTATTTAATGTATGCATGGAAACCAAGATTAGCAAGGTTTAGATATTTAACCTAAGTCACAGAACCCCAGTTCAAGGCCCTATCCAATACTGTATTTCAGCAAAGTATTAAAAACTGTGAGAGATACTGAGAACATTGTTTTTTTCTTTTTGCCAAATTTCTGGTATATATCATGGACACTGGTTAATGTGGAAAATGTTTTGTTTTTCCATCTCAAAGTCTGTCTTCTTAGTTTTGTATTATAGAGAAGAGTATACTGCCAGTATGTTAACCAGGAGAACTAACTTGAAGTAGGAAATGAGGTAGAGCATCTTTTGGCAGAAAATGGAAAGTAATCTACTAAATTTTTTGGCAGGGTAGCCCAAAGGAATCAGTCACTTTGGCAGTGATAGATGAGAGCGACTTAAAAGATGTCTTATTTTAGTAACATTCTGTTTTTTTCAGGGTTTTTTTTTTTCTTAGTTTTATTGGAGTGTAGTTGATTTGCAGTGTTGTGTTAGTTTCTGCTGTAGAGTAAAAGTGAATCAGTTATACACATACATATATCCCCTCTTCTTAAGATGCTTTTCCCACATAGGTCAATATATAATATTGAGCAGAGTTCCCTGTGCTATACAGTTCTTGTCTAGTCACTAAGTCATGTCTCACTCTTTTTCAACCCCGTGGACTCTAGCCCTCCAGGCTCCCCTGTCCATGGGATTTTCCAGGCAAGAATACTGGAGTGGGTTGCCATTTCCTTCTCCAGGGGATATTCCTGACCCAGAAATTGAACCCACTGCTCCTGCATTGCAGGCAGATTCCTTACTCCTTAGCTACCAGGGAAGCCTACTTACTATTTTAGTGGGCCCTTATTAGGTATTTCTTTTATATATAATAGTAGTGTATATGTGTCAATCCCAATCTCCCAATTTATCCTCACCCTCTTTCCCCCTTGGTAATCATAAATTGTTTTCTATATCTGTAACTCTATTTCCCTTTTGTAAATAAGTTCATTTGTAACCATTTTTAAAAAAGATTCTTCATATAAGCAATAACATATGATACTTGTCTTTCTCTGTCTGACTTACTTCACTCACTTTGACAATCTCTAGGTCCAAGTAACATTCCTGATAATGTAGATGAGTTGCTTTTCTAGCTTTAAAGAAATTCAAGAGTTAGGAATGTCCATAGAGAGAGGAAATGTGGGCTCCATTCTTATTTTGAAAAATGCTTTCTGATGAAATAAATGCCCACATCATTGCCCCCCTGCGAACAACAGTTACTCACTGGAGAGCAACTACTTGGACTTCTTAAGGTCATTACATGAATTTGAAATATTTTACTATACCCTGGGAAAATTCAGTTCAAAAAATTGGCTTTCAATTTGATTTTTTTAGATTGAAAATACTTTGTTTTAAAATTTTTTTCTTTGAAATAATTTCCTTATGTTAAAACAACACCTATACCTTTGCTGTTAATTATTATCTTAATGACGACCAGACCAATAAAGAGGGAAATAAAGTGGTGTCACTACATCACGAACTGCTGCAGTGAAAATGTACATGGTAGTTGAGCCAAAAGAGAGAGGGTTAAAGCAATAGTTTAGTGGTTGTAGGTCTAGACAACTTTGCATTCTCATAGTCCAGAATTTCTCTTCTCAATGGACTGTTTCCTGTTTCCATTCATTCCACACTTCTCTAACTTTTTATTATGTGCCTATATAGTAATTTTCAGTAAGACTAAATTTACTAAGGACTGTTACCACGTTTTCTGAAGAACATCTATATTTAGAACTGTGAAAGTTTAACTGAACTCTTGTTTTCAGGGCACACTGCCAATTACATACCTGAATAATGCTAAGATCATGGCCAGGATTGTGATTCCAGGAAGATATTGTACTAAAAAGGAAGGATTAAATTAAATGGGTGGAATTTTTTTTTCCCAGTGATTTCATTCAAGGAAAAATCCAAACTGGTCCTAATTTGGATTCTGAAAAGACCAAATTAAGTTATTACACTATGATAGCAAATATATTGATTTGCTAATAATATCAAGTTTGATAATGAAGAAAATGCAATTGAGAAGAATTTTATGTGAAAATTATCTTTAGATATTGTTCACATTGATAAATTCAAGAAATATATAAAACAAAATGTTTATTTTTAATAACATCATCTGCTAAATGGTATTATTCTAATTCAATAAAGATTTAACATTTCGTTACCATTTAACTTCTTTTATTTAGTAATGAATCTTATTGTCTACTTTTATTTCACTTGCATATATTGCACTGAAAACTGGGGAAATTGTCTCATATTTTTAATAAACATCCCTACCTAAATTCCTTGCAAAGCACTGAGAAAAATTCTATTAACAAATTTCCTCATCTTGGACTTCCCTGGTGGCTCAGTTCTGAAGAGTCTGCCTGCTAATGCCAGAGACACAAGTTTGATCCCTGATCCAGGAAGTTCGCACACGCCGAGGAACAGCTAAACCTGTGGGCCACAAATACTAAGCCCCTGCAACCACTGAGGCCCAAGTGCCCTAGAGCTCATACTCCACAACTCAAGAAGCCATGGCAATGAGCAGTCTGCACACCACACTAGAGAGCAGGCCTGCTTGCTGCAACTGGAAAAAAGCCCAGGCAGCAGCAAAGACCTAGCACAGCCAGAAAGAAGTAATTTTTTAAAAAAATTCCCTCATATTTTCATAATTAAATATACCAATATTGTAAATTGGTAATAAAAAAAAATCTACTTAAGTTGATTTAGTAAATATAGGGGATTCTTATTTATAAAATAAATGTGTTCCTGACAATGGTAAACAGATAATTCACTATCACTTCAAAATACTAGAAATTATGTGTTCAATAAATCTTATCTTAGACCTTCAAAGGGAATTTTTAGTGGAATTTCTTTGTAAATACCACTTTGTTTTTGATAATTCATTTTTTAGACCAAATTTGCATCATAAATATACATTACATAAATAATTTATTGAAGACTCTCATTCTGTGCACTTCTACTGGAGAGAAAAATTGCTAAGTTTTGCTTATTTTTCTCAATCCTGCTCTCCTGACCACCCCGAGCATTTCCTCAGTCCAGGGCTTGCATGAACTTTGGAAGGAGGGTCTGAAATCTGGGTGTCACTATGTCACATACACCCCACTTGCAGGATGACAGAGGGAAAGTGAGTCGCGATCTCTGATCTCTGCAAGCGTGAGAAGTCTAGAAACAGTTCACCCCAGGATTTTCCATACCCTTATTAGAATTGTATAAAAGAAAATGAGTCAGAGGTGAACATCTGACTCTATAAAAAGCTGTTCTGTCTTTGGTATAGGATATGACATTTCATTTCTAGGAAGCACAGTATGATGTAGTGGTTAAGAGTATAAGACAGCTCAAAGTGCGTGTATGACACTCAGAGTCACTCCGCTTCAGGATAATTTACTTAACCTTTCTTTAACTTTTGTTTCCTCATTTGTAATAGAGCCTTGAAATAATACCTACCTCTTAGAGTTATTCTGAGAGTTAACGAGATAATACATGAAATCACTAGCATATCTGGTACCACCTAGTAAGAACTAAATAAAAATGTGGGGTTGTTGCTTTGTTATCATTATCATCCATGGAAAAATAAAAGAGAAGCTATAGGAAAATACAGGGGAAAACAGAGTCCTTAACCTTCTAGGATTAAAAACATTATCATTGGCAGAAAAGGACAATTCTGAATTCAGTTATGAATCACAAAACTCAAAATAATGTAAAATCAAGGTACTTTCCTCCTACTAAAATCCCTTGTTACTCAAATATTTTCTATTTATTTAATTTACATTTTATAATAAATGACAGTGTTAGAGCAAAAAATAAATATATAAATAAGACTAGGAGAAGGCAATGGCACCCTACTCCAGTACTCTTGCCTGGCAAATCCCATGGGTGGAGGAGCCTGGTAGGCTGCAGTCTATGGGGTCCTTAGGAGTCAGACACACCTGAGTGACTTCACTTTCACTTTTCACTTTCATGCATTGGAGAAGAAAATGGCAACCCACTCCAGTGTTCTTGCCTGGAGAATCCCAGGGACGGGGGAGCCTGGTGGACTGCCGTCTCTTGGGTCGCACAGAGTCGGACACGACTGAAGTGACTTAGCAGCAGCAGCAGTCTAGAGGTAGCCAACCTGACTGAAATGTAGTAGTGCTAAGTGTTAGTCGCTGAGGCATGTCTGACTCTTTGTGACCCCATGGACTATAGCCCACCAGGCGCTGCCGGGGGCCAGCGTGAGGAACTCTGCCCATGGCAAAGGTCATGAGGAAGGAGGCTTGGCATACGCAAAGGCGTGATCAAGCCTCAGGAAACCCCCTGTTCCCGAGCATCTAACCCCAAAACCAGAGTCTGTTTTATGCTCTCACCTACACCTCTGACTTTACGGGGGGCTCTCCCCCATAACCATTTCTCTCGGAGAAGGAGTTAACTTGCAGCTCCAAGTCAATAAAAATTCGTGGGCATAACAAGAGTGTTTCAGCTTATGGACTCCTCTGAAGGTTATCTAGCCCCCCTGTGTAGGTTCATCCGGCCACATGTGATTGTTTACAGCCTCCCAACCTGAGAGGCACGAGATGTTTTAGACTTACTAAAGGCAAATTCTTGTGGGGAGTTAGAAATTATTAGTATAGTGGGTTGGTTAGGAATTATATTGGTGAAGGGTTTTTCATTTGTTGTGTCAATAATTGCTGCTAATTCCCTGCTCTGGGTGGGACAAGGATGTCTCAGGTCAAACCTCTCTGCTGACAGACTAGCTTGTGTGACAGGATTATCCATACTCCTGCCACTATGCACATGATTGTTTACTACCTCTCAACCATAAACAGCACAGAGAGTTTTGGAGTATTTTGAGAGTCTTAATTAGCATAGGGCTTTTTCTTCTTGTTGAGTCAATGATTGCCGCCAGGCCTCCATATCTTTAGGCACCTGGGAATATATTAATCAATGTATTTGGAATATAGAAAAGGAAATATAGTAGTTTTTAAGGTTAGCAATACTAGACTTTTTGAGTTAATGGATTTTCTCTTTTGTAATAGATCACTGTACTTTGTTATAAATCACTATGTCCTTGCTATGTAAAAATGTAACTTTATCACTATCTTAAGACTAAATAGATCTTAAGGGGAACATCCGTGAAAGGATTTTCATTTGTTGGGCTGATGTTTGCTGCTAAATCTCCATATTCCCTGCCCTTATAATGAATATAACTAACATATAGGATAAATAAGTATTAACCTTTAAGCATATAGGAGAAATAAGTATTAACCTTTAAGATTAATCATGTTAACCTTGGGTTAAATAAATTCCTTTCTTGATTGTAACTCACTACACCCTCACCCTATAGGAATGTAACTTTATTTGGAGGGTGGCGCCTGGTTTAAGAAAAAACACCCTTGGAAGAAATAAATTTTTTGGTTATCAGAAAGAAAGGATCATAAAATGTCAGCAGGTCTCACTCATGGCCAGAAGATGATGTAATATCCCTAAGACCTTTTTTTTTTATACATTTATGTGAAGCACCTGATTTTGATAAAGGTCAGGACTGCTGACTCCCGCGTGACTCTGTATTCATCCCTATGTGTAACAAAAGGTATATAAGCAAACCCAAAAATAAAGAAATCGGATCAGTTTCTGGAAAGACTGATTCCCCCATGTTGCTTCTTTCTTGCTCCCGTTTCTCTGGCTGAATTCCCATCTGGATTCAGCCTCCTTTTCTCCACTACACTATCTCCTACTATACTATCCGTTTCTAATCTCTCTCTATATCTGTAATTAAATATGTATTTTTCCAAAGACGCCGACGCCGTCCCCACCTTCGAATTCCCTGGATCCACCGGGGCTGCACCCCGGCAAGGCTCCTCTGTCCATGGGATTCTCCAGGCAAGAATACTGGAGTAGGTGGCAAATCCCTTCTCCAGGGGGGTCTTCCTGACCCAGGGATCAAACCTGGATCTCCTGCATTGCAGGCAGATTCTTTACCATCTGAGATACAGAGAAGTAGACTGAAATGTCCAGCTTGCAAATATCCCACATCCATTCAAAGTAATGGATTTCACAGTGAGCAATATTCAGATGTGTGGAAGTGGTTATTGGCTTATGAACAACAAATATCTCAAGAAACTTGTTTCCATAGGTTTCTATATAGTGTATTATCTCTAAGGAGACATTTGTACCACTTATGTGATCTTCCTCTGGTCTCAATTTCAGATTAGCATATGCACTTCTTAATTTTGCTTTAGTTTCTTGTTGAATTTTTTAAGAAGCCATCTAACTGGGAAAAGTGTTAAAAATATTTTAGTTATTCATAATTCCTAATCATTCAGTATCCTTATCCTATTATGATTTGAGTATCCCTGCATGACGTCATTTTGGCTGATGACTGTGTTTCAAGATTCATCATCTCTACTCTGATAGGGTGATGAAAATGTCTAGGAAAATATTGTATTACTTTTGAAGAATAGAGAGATTTAGGTAAAGTATTTTTATTTAAATTATGACTGAAAATATGACTCAGTCAAAAATAGATTTGCTCTTGCATTTCAGCAATTTTGATTTATTTTTAGAAAATATTTCCAGTATTCTGGGAGGTGGATCATAGAGGATCCTGCTGTGATTTATGTTGGAGAGTGTTTTGCCTATGTTCTCCTCTAGGAGTTTTATAGTTCTGGTCTTACATTTAGATCTTTATTATTTTTTTATTAAATTTTTATTTTTACTTTATTTTACTTTACAATACTGTATTGGTTTTGCCGTACATTGACATGAATCCACCATGGGTGTACATGCGTTCCCAAATATGAACCCCCCTCCCACCTCCCTCCCCATAACATCTCTCTGGGTCATCCCCGCGCACCAGCCCCAAGCATCCTGTATCCTGCATCAGACATAGACTGGCGATTCGTTTCTTACATGATAGTATACATGTTTCAATGCCATTCTCCCAAATCATCCCACCCTCTCCCTCTCCCTCAGAGTCCAAAAGTCCGCTCTGCACATCTGTGTCTCTTTTGCTGTCTCGCATACAGGGTCATCATTGCCATCTTTCTAAATTCCATATATATGTGTTAGTATACTGTATTGGTGTTTTTCTCTCTGGCTTACTTCACTCTGTATAATTGGCTCCAGTTTCATCCATCTCATTAGAACTGATTCAAATGTATTCTTTTAAATGGCTGATAATACTCCATTGTGTGTATGAACCACAGCTTTCTTATCCATTCATCTGCTGATGGACATCTAGGTTGTTTCCATGTCCTGGCTATTAAAAACAGTGCTGCGATGAACATTGGGGTACATGTGTCTCTTTCAATTCTGGCTTCCTCGGTGTGTATGCCCAGCAGTGGGATTCTGGGTCATAAGACAGGTCTATTTGCAATTTTTAAAGGAATCTCCACCCTGTTCTCCATAGCGGCTGTACTAGTTTGCATTCCCACCAACAGTGTAGGAGGGTTCCCTTTTCTCCACACCCTCTCCAGCATTTATTGGTTGCTGACTTTTGGATCGCAGCCATTCTGACTGGTGTGAAGTGGTACCTCATTGTGGTTTTGATTTGCATTTCTCTAATAATGAGTGATGTTGAGCATCTTTTCATGTGTTTGTTAGCCATCCGTATGTCTTCTTTGGAGAAATGTCTATTTAGTTCTTTGGCCCATTTTTTGATTGGGTCGTTTATTTTTCTGGAATTGAGCTGCAGAAGTTGCTTGTATATTTTTGAGATTAGTTGTTTGTCAGTTGCTTCATTTGCTATTATTTTCTCCCATTCAGAAGGCTGTCTTTTCACCTTGCTTATATTTCCCTTGGTTGTGCAGAAGCTTTTAATTTTAATTAGATCCCATTTGTTTATTTTTGCTTTTATTTCCAGAATTCTGGGGGATAGATCATAGAGGATCCTGCTGTGATTTATGTCGGAGTTTTATAGTTTCTGGTCTTACATTTAGATCTTTAATCCATTTTGAGTTTATTTTTGAATGTGGTGTTAGAAAGTGATCTAGTTTCATTGTTTTACAAGTGGTTGACCAGTTTTCCCAGCACCACTTGTTAAAGAGATTGTCTTTAATCCATTGTATATTCTTGCCTCCTTTGTCGAAGATAAGAAATGTTATTAAAATGTGCTGTACACAGCATTGCATTTTTTCATACTGTGTGCACTGTCTTAATTCACTAATTTATATTTCTTAGGAAAACTATCTGACCTTGACTAATATTCATTAATGTAAGTGATTTTATATAAAAGATCTGCAAGCTTTCCTTAAGTGCTTTTCAGAATCATTACAGAAATAATCTCCAGAATCTCTGTTGTTCTGTCTATCACAAGTCCATATGATGTAGAATGGGTTTTAAAAACGTTCATCTTTGAGATTAAGCCACTTAGATTAAAAGGAAATATCTTGCATATTTAACAACCTGGCTGAAAACCTAAAGTAGAATTTGAAATATGTTTGATGAGTTTCACCTGGTTTTTCTGGTCCACTCTTCATCATATTCATTACCTACATCTTACAAATCTCTTTTAAAGGAGAACATTGATAAGATTTTTCTTAACTTACATTGTTGCCATAGAGGTGGTTGCCAAGCTCATACATCCAGTAAATGGAAACAAATGCTTTTCAAAATAAATGTTAGCTCTGTGTTTATATCAGATGAGGGCTTTAAAGTTGGGCCATTATAACTGAATAGTCTAACAATGCAACTCAAAAAGATACATGTACCTGTATACATGTATGTGTCTGTGTGGGGGTGTGTTTTTCTACTATATGTATATATAAAATCTAACACATATATGATTTTTTCTTCTTTTTTAAACTATAGTGCTGTACGTAACTTTTGGCTTAGTGCTCTGTCTTCTAGATCAGTGGTATTCAAATATTCTGAATGTACACTTCATCAATGATATTTTAAAGCAAACACCCTTTCTGTTCATAGTTGTATTATAAATTCTTTGTACTACTATACTCATATGCATATTATAACTATACAGAAAAAAAATTAGAAAGGGCATTTCATTTTATTAATACTACAGAAATACTTCCTCACCTTTGCTCTGTCTGATTTCAAACCTTGGAAAATCTCGGTATTACACGTTTCAAAGGTCTGAATCTCAGCTAGTTTTATTTTGATACTTGTCTTTAACTGGTCTTTTTATTGGATATAGTTGATAACTTACTTTCACCAACCCCTCCTCTAAGTCTTGCATAGCTTCTTCTAATAAGTACAGATATATTTATTAATATTCAAAACCTTCTGAAAAGAGTCTAGAAAATTTAAATATTGGTTTACCAAGTTTTGGAATATAATAATATACACTCAAGAAATAATCATGAGATAAGTCTGTGCACACTGAGAACCCACTCTGAGACAGTCTTGGGTCAAAACTCTATGTTTTTCTGTTTTCTGCTATAGAGTCTTGAGCCAAAACTCTACCTTTTCCTGTTTCCTGCTCATTGCAGTGATGCTTCCACTAAACAAGGCTGAGATATCAGAAACTCTTAGATAACGTAGAGGAGGAAGCCAGAAACTTAGGGAGACGGAAATTTTCCATTGAGTTTTGCTGCGAGACTTTCATTTTCACCTTTATCACCTATCCAGAAAGGATCCCCAAGGACACTCTGTTAACCAAGAAATAAAATATATATTGGGCTTCCCAGGTGGCTTAGTGGTAAAGAATCTGCCTGCCAGTGCAGGAGACACAGGAGCTGTGGGTTTGATCCCTGGGTCTCCCCTGGAGAAGGAAATGGCAGCCCACTGAAAAATCCTATGGTCAGAGAGGAGCCTGGTGGGCTCCTCCATCCATAAGATTGCAAATGAGTCAGATACAACTTAGTGACTGAGCATGCACACAAAATATATATTAGCTCTGTAAGGATTAATATGTTCGAAAAATGCTAGGGAATGCATGTCTCTGTTAGGCTCAGTATGAAAGTTTCAAAAAGTCCTGGCTTTGAAACTAGTTCTCTGACTTAGAATCTGATCAAATCTCCTGTTGGCAGAGTCCCATGGCTATAATTAATCACCAGAAAATGGTCATCTACTACTGAAATAAACAGTAAGCTATTGTGGTCATCACAACAGTTTGACCCATGAATGTCTTTGTTGGTAGTTAATTGATCACGGGGACTTCCCTTGTGGCTTGGTGGTAAAGAATTCACCTGCCAATGCAGGAGACACAGGTTCGATCCCTGGGTCAGGAAGATCCCCTGGTGAAGGAACTGGCAACCCACTCCAGTATTCTTGCCTGGGAAATCCCACAGACAGAGGAGCCCAGTGGGCTAAACTCCATTGGGTTGCAAAAGAGTTGGACACTGCTTAGTGACTAAACAACAAGTTGATCATTGATCATATGATCCCTAGAACTCTAACTAAATAGGGAGGCTTGTAAAGTTAGGCTTCATTAAAAAAATAGAAACCAAAAAAAACACCTAAATCTGGAAATGAAATATGATTTGAGTTGAGTGAGAGTTGTGGTCACTCTCTCAACGTCCAGACATGAACCAGTTCACAGATCCTTGCAGAAATATCCTAAGATGTTGGAATGACTATGTACTTTGCAAGTTTCCTTCTATGTGTTCTCAAAGAGGCTTACAGCCACTTACCAGAAAAACTCTGAGTTGAGGAAATAAATGCCAAGGAAATGTGAGCATTATTGGCTACTGACTTTGAATGATATAAATCTGTTTAAGACTCAGAATGGAGATCAAGGGTCAAGTGGAGTTGGCCCCCATCTGTCAACAGTGGGTCACAGTGTCCATGTGCATTTTCTGTACCATAGTTATTTCTCTGGTTCCTGAAGGCATAGTTGTAATGTACAAATTTGGCTACTAACAGATTCCCCAGAATAACTGTCTGATAAAAAGAGTGAAGGCTATTATGGGAGGGTGGGCCAACAGTAAGATTCTGCAACTGCATGTCTAACTAAAAAGTTACACATAAGCGGTACTGTACCTCATGGTGAATTACAACACACGTTAGTGCCACATACAAAGACATAAAATATTCAGAGATTTCTAGTTTATTCTCAAAGAAGGCAACATATTTTTCTTTCTGTGCAGAAATTGGAAGAGTCTAGGAGAATGACGGGATTATTGTAAAGCTATCAGGAAGTGATTCAAATTATACTTACTGTTCTAGGTGTAGTCTTATTTTCTAAAACCACCACTGTCCTGCAGCTGTTTTTCCAGAAATCGCTTTTGAAGACTATTCTAATAAACAGAGAACAACTAGAAGCAATTTGCCTTCCTCTGAAAGGCAACAGCAGTACCCTTATGCGTGCTGCTGTGCTGTTACTAAGAAGGCAAAACAAACTCTCATGCCCATCTGTCCTCTAAACTGTGACCATCTCATCATTTCATTTTCACTCTGATAGGTGATAACTTGTTCCAGCACTTCTGTGGCAGGAGTGAGTCAATACCTTTGATACCTGGTTTGGTAGACCATATTTTCCCAAAATGGCTGCAAGGGTATCTCCAACCCCACATATGTTTCATACAGTGGGATTCCGACACACCTCCCACTCAAAAGTAGAGTCAATCCTACATTCCTGTCCCCTAAACTGGGTGGGCTTTTCTAACTCGTTCAACCAGAAGAGCACGTCAGAAAGTAGTGCGGTGTGACCTACCCGACTCGGTTGTAAGAAATAAAATGCTTTCCATTCTCATTCTATTCAGTAAATTATTTGTCCCGGAAGCCTCCACCTGCTATAGAAGCAGAAAGACTCTATACTGTAAAGAAATAGAAAGATCATACAAAGAGACCTGAGATTACACGAAGGGAGATATCTCGCCTTCCTCCAGCTGCCTCAGCACTCCATCCGTTCCAGTGGCCGCAATCTGACTGCAGCTACATGATAGATTCTGAGCCAGAGCTGCCCAGCCAAACCCTCCCCTTATTCTTGACTCATAGAAACCTTGAGAGATAATGAAATGATTGTTGTTTTAAGTCGCTAAGTTTTAGAGTGATTTCTTACACAACAGTAGAGCCCAAACACCTGGTAAGATATATGTCTGTCCACGGTGGAATATAAACTCAATGAAAATGTATGTGCTTGTCATCTCAGAGAAATTTCTGGTACTCCTGTAATACAGGGCACATCAGGATATTACATCCAAAGTGAAGACAAGTTTCTATATTTTGCAAAACTCCCACCACTTAAGAAAGGAGCTTTGGGGATTTTGAAGGCAACAATTTATCACATTTGGGAGCAACTAAACCAGGGCTGCATTGTAAGAAGCTCCACTACTTGGACCTTATGTCACAGTGAATGTAACATTGTTCAGTATTCACTATGATAGATTGGGATACTCTAGGGATCTTGTGGGAAGGCCTATTTGGAGAATCACAGTGCACGTGTCTTGAGTCCCAGAGCAGAACTGTACTTTTTCCAGGAAATATTTATTCTCTTTGAAAGAAATTTAAGCCTTGTGCTCAGTTGTGTCTGACTCTTGGCTACTCCATAGGCTACAGCCCACCAGGTTCCTCTGTCTATGGAAGTTTCCAGATAAGAATATCGGAGCGGGTTGCCATTTCCTTCTTGAATCAGAGGATCTTCCTGAATCAGGGACCAAACCCGCGTCTCTTGCATCTCCTACTTTGGCAGAGGGATTTTTTTACCACCAGTGCCACCTGGGAAACCATTGAACTTCAGGGATACCAAGTGGTCAAGCAAATCGAGTGTCTATCAGAAGCAGGGTGCTTTTTGACCCACTGAGCCATAAATTTGGACAGTGGATCAACATCGGTTACAGAGTTGGGTTAGAGCAGGTATTAAAGGCACCGGTATGCCTCATGGTCAGGTGGCTCATAGTCTTAATGCACCTGCATTTGCTGCCTTGCCCACCTCTCCTCCAGCTACAACCAAGGTATCACGGGAGCCGAGGAGAATATTCCAGCCTGATTTAGAGAGGTGTCAGCACAATATGCTAGAATCAGTCCAAAGTGGGATGCTGCAGGTTTATACCTTACCTGATGGGTATCCTACAAGTGTGACCAGGAAGGTGTATTCCCCAGTGGTCAGAATTTCAAGTGATACATATGCTTGTCCACTTTGCTTAGAAAGAAAAATGAACAGAAGTGTGGAACTACAGATTCTTGGGAAGCTATGAATGATTCTGTGGGATGACCTGATATTTGTAAAGAAGATGGAAGGACTGGCGATAAGAGTTCCCAGAAAGGAAGTATGTCAAATGAAGTCTCAGAGGTTACCCAGAGTTTGAGAATATTCGTTTTATATGTGAATTCTCTGCAAGCGGATTATCCTGGGGTCTTTGAGACCATTTCAGGTGGTCCACAGATTCAGAACTATTTTCATTAATAATATTAAGACATTATTTGCAGTTTTTGCTCATAATGTTTCGTGAGTATAGAGTGGTATTTTCTGGGGCTACATGATAGGTGACAATTCACCATGTTCGTTATCAAATCAGATATGAGACTTAAGCTATCTTCTAGTAAGACAGACATTAAAGAGACTTGCAAATATATCAAATAATGCTGTGCTAATCAGCCGCTATTTTACTTTTCATAAAAACCTATGTGTTGATAAAGACTGGAATGAATTATTAATTACAAATGAATAAAATACATTTCAAATTTTCTCAATTTCTGTTTCTAATATATATAGTCTGCAGTTTTCCCAGGTGATGCTAGTGGTAAAGAACCTGCCTGCCAGTGCAGATGACATAAGAGACACAGGTTGGAACCCTGGGTCTGGAGGATCCCTTGTAGTAGGAAATGGCAACCCACTCCAGTATTCTTGCCTGGAAAGTTCCATGGACAGAGGAGCCTGGCGAGTTCCAACCCATGGGGTTGCAAAGAGTTGGACATGACTGAGCACAAATGCGCACAGAGTATATAATCCACACCAATGAAGCACTTTGAAGTTCACAATAGTTTTTAAGGGAATGAAGGGGTCCTAAGACCAGGAAGTTTAAGAGCCACTCTCCTAGTCTGTCTCATGCTTTTTGTCATATTTATTTTTGCATTTGGTTCACTTGCCTACACATTTGTCTACCAGATTGTATTGTTAGATTATTGATATAACCATTTCTTCAACTTAACAAGACCATTTGGATCTGGATCTTTATGAGTTAAGAAGATTCACCATTTCTCTTTCCCTCATTTTTTATCCCTCTACAAATGAAAAAGAAAAGAAAAGGCTGCTCTCTGTTTTATCAGATAACATCTTGATAAAAATATTTTCTCACCCTTGGCACAGATTGATCATGTCTGGGAACCCACTGATAATTATTCTTTGTCATGGTTCACTAAATGATGATGCATCTATCTCACACTTAAGTGGTCTGAACCACATTTTCCCATTTTTATTACTGACTTGCTCTTTTGGGACAAAACCCAAAGCCATAGCAAAGTCACATGGCTACACTAAACCACAGTCTTTTAATATCCCAGGTTTCTCCTTCTAGTCTACAAGGTTACTGGAAAGACTCAAACTCAACTGCTTTATCTTCTGTGGTGGGTAGCCCCTGGAGCGTGTGCCCAGTTCTTTCAGCCTTTCACCTGTTGCTTTCTGCTGGAGCCTCTGTAGTCTCCTCTGAGCATGTACAGTTAGGGGTCAGTCAGTCTTTTATATGTGGATTTTGAGTATCTTTGTAGCTACCACCTCTCCAGAATTTCCCCCCTTAATTTACTATGACTCTTATAGCCTCAAATACTATCATTATTGGGCTTCCCTGATAGCTCAGCTGGTAAAGAATCTGCCTGCAATGGGGGAGACCTGGGTTCGATCCCTGGGTTAGAAAGATCCTCTGGAGAAGGGATAGTCTACCCACTCCAGTATTCTTGGGCTTCCCTGGTGTCTCAGCTGGTAGAGAATCCACCTGCAATGCAGGAGACCTAGATTCAATCCCAGGGTTGGAAAGATCCCCTGGAGAAGGGAAAGGCTACCCACTCCAGTATTCCGGCCTGGAGGATTCCATGGACAGTCCATGGGGTCACAAAGAGTCAGACACGATGGAGCAACTTTCACTCACTCATTATCAGAACACTTTACACCATAAGAATGTCACTTTCTTCTTGAGTTGTAACCATCCTGTGCTTTACAGAAAAGGCAGGTGTCCCCAGGAGAGGTTATACAAATGTGAATCTGACCCAGTGAGTCCCCTCCTTCACACTACCCTCCTCCTTGACCCTAGTTTTTGTTTTGCTTTAGAGACTTTCAGTACTTTGAAATAGTTTGATTCTTTTGTTTTGTTAATAGAATTTATAATAATTATCTGTGTGAAGGTTAATTCATTTTAAAGTAAACCATGGTTATCAGACTGCCATTTGATTAAAAAAATACTTTTTTACAGTTTTTAACAGTAATTTTTATAGTTTTAACACTAATATAAATTTATGTTTATGTCTAGTCCCTGGGCTTATGAATAAAAGATGCTCCCTTTAAATTTTATAATCAAATAGAAATAAAGTCATTATTGATCATGTGTTTTGCTTTGCTAGCTCCCTTTTATTTACATACACAGACACATTCTTATTCTTGCATACAGAAATCTATTTCTGTGCTGCTGCTGCTAAGTCGCTTCAGTCGTGTCCGACTCTGTGTGACCCTATAGATGGCAGCCCGCCAGGCTCCACCATCCCTGGGATTCTCCAGGCAAGAACACTGGAGTGGGTTCCCATTTCCTTCTCCAATGCATGAAAGTGAAAAGTGAAAGTGAAGTCGCTCAGCCGTATCAGACTCTTCCCGACCCCATGGACTGCAGCCCATCAGGATCCTCTGTCCATGGGATTTTCCAGGCAAGAGTACTGGAGTGGGGTGCCATTGCCTTCTCTCTATTTCTATGAGGACTAAGTTATTGACAGATAGTGTTTCTTGTGGGAAAGTAAGATAAGGAAACTTTAACTCCTACCTTTGTTCCTAGAACACTAGCTACTTTTAGGACTGTAATGGTTAATTTTGCATGTCAACTTGGCTAGGCTATAGTGTCAAACACCAGCTAGATGTTGCTGTAAAGGTATTTTTAGATACGATTAACATATACAATATTTAAGTAAAGAAGGTTTAAATAAAGCAGATTTCTCTGTATAATATGGTGGGCCTCATCCAATCAGTTGAAGGCCGTGGCAACAAATACTGAGGTTTCTGGAAGAAATTTCCTCTCAAGACTGAAACAAAGAAATCATGCCAGAGTTTCCAGTCAATTGGCCTGCCCCACAAATTTGCCCTCAAGAGTGCAACATTAACTCTTACCTGAATTTTCAGCTTATTTTAGATTTGCCAACCTCCATAATTCTGTGAATCACTTCTGTTAACTCTCACTTTCTGTCACTACCTGTGTGTCCTATTGGTCCTGTTCCTCTGGATGCAAGGAGAATATATAGTAACTCGTGTCATCTACTATAACTGAGATGCTGATGTTCATTTTTGCCAAATTTTAAACTGCTGCATCCCCACTTCAGAAAAGTCCTTCAACATATATTGACTTTGTGATTGCTTTCAGTGAACATTTTAATATCATAAAGAAATTACATGAACAAAAATATTAAACAGCATTTGACACTATCTTTTCTTGTTTTTTTTTTTTTTTACTTTTAAAGAATTAAGGCAAATGGAATGATTTGAAGAATATAATCACTTTCACTTTGCAATTGAGTAATCTTATATTAAAAAGAAATGTTGTGGCTCAGCTGGTAAAGAATCCGCCTGCAATGCAGGAGACCTGAGTTCAGTCCCTCAGTTGGGGAGATCCCCTGGAGAAGGAAAAGGCTACACACTCCAGTATTCTGGCTTGGAGAATTCCATGGACTGTATAGTATATGGGGTCGCAGAGAGTCCGACAGGACTGAGTGACTTTCACTCACAAGATATGTTAATATTACAATGCTTTCCATAAATTTAAAAATTAAAAGGAAATGCATCAATCCTACAGTTTCACAAAATATTATAAATGATTCACAAACCTTTGTTTTTTGTTTTTGAAGGTTAAAAAACGTTTTATTTAGAAATGTTGCAATGATTGTGTGCTAATTTAAATAGCTATGTTATACAAGAAATAGGATAGCTCCTCTCAGCTGCTGCCCCTGACCTTGGACGTGGGGTAGCTCCTCTCAGCCACGCTCCTGCACCATCACAGCTGCTGTGCTCGTGTGCCCTCGAACGCACTGGTCATAGCAAACATCTTCTTCCAACAACACAGGAGAAGACTCTACACATGGACATCACCACATGATCAACAACGAAATCAGATTAATTATATTCTTTGTAGCCAAAGATGGAGAAGCTCAATGCAGCCAGTAAAAACAAGACCAGGAGCTGACTGTGGCTCAGATCACGAACTCCTTATTGCCAAATTCAGACTTAAATTGAAGAAAGTGGGGAAAACCACTAGACCATTCTGGTATGACCTGAATCAAATCCCTTATGACTATACAGTGGAAGTGAGAAATAGATTTAAGGGACTAGATCTGACAGACCGAGTGCCTGATGAACTATGGACGGAGGTTCGTGACGTTGACCGGAGACAGGGATCAAGACCATCCCCAAGAAAAAGAAATGCAAAAAAGCAAAATGGCTGTTCAAGGAGGCCTTACAAATAGCTGTGAAAAGAAGAGAAGCCAAAAGCAAAGGAGAAAAGGAAAGATAAACCCATTTGAATGCAGAGTTCCAAAGAATAGCAAGGAGAGATAAAGCCTTCCTCAGCGATCAATGCAAAGAAATAGCGGAAAACAATAGAATGGGAAGACTAGAGATCTCTTCAAGAAAATTAGAGACACCAAGGGAACATTTCATGCAAAGATGGGCTCAATAAAGGACAGAAATGGTATGGACCTAACAGAAGCAGAAGATATTAAGAAGAGGTGGCAGGAATACACAGAAGAACTGTACAAAAAAGATCTTCATGACCCAGATAATCACAAAGTTGTGATCACTCCCACTCACCAAGAGCTGGACATCCTGGAATGTGAAGTCAGGTGGGCCTTAGGAAGCATCACTATGAATAAAGCTAGTGGAGGCGATGGAATTCCAGTTGAGCTATTTCAAATTTTAAAAGATGAAGCTGTGAATGTGCTGCACTCAATATGTCAGCAAATTTAAAAAATTCAGCCGTGGCCACAGGACTGGAAAGTCAGTTTTCATTCCAATCCCAAAGAAAGACAATGGCAAAGAATGTTCAAACTACTGCACAATTGCGCTCATCTCACACCCAAGCAAAATAATGCTCAAAATTCTCCAAGCCAGGCTTCAACAGTATGTGAACCATGAACTCCCAGATGTTCAAGCTGGTTTTAGAAAAGGCAGAAGAACCAGAGATCAAATTGCGAACATCCGCTGGATCATGGAAAAAGCAAGAGAGTTCCAGAAAAACATCTATTTCTACTTTATTGACTATGCCAAAGCCTTTGACTGTGTGGATCACAAGAAACTATGGAACATTCTGAAAGAGATGGGAAAACCAGACCACCTGACCTGCCTCTTGAGAAACCTGTATGCAGGTTAGGAAGCAACAGGTAGAACTGAACATGGAACAACAGACTGGTTCCACATAGGAAAAGGAGTATGTCAAGGCTGTATATTGTCACCTGATTATTTAACTTCTATGCAGAGTACATCATGAGAAACGCTGGGCTGGAAGAAACACAAGCTGTAATCAAGATTGCCAGGAGAAATATCAATCACCTCAGATATGCAGATGACACCACCCTTATGGCAGAAAGTGAAGAGGAGCTAAAAAGCCTCTTGATGAAAGTGAAAGAGGAGAGTGAAAAAGTTGGCGTAAAGCTCAACATTCAGAAAACTAAGATCATGGCATCCGGTCCCATCACTTCATGGCAAATAGATGGGGAAACAGTGGAAACAGTGTCAGACTTTATTTTTCTGGGCTCCCAAATCACTGCAGATGGTGATTGCAGTAATGAAATTAAAAGTCACTTACTTCTTGGAAGGAAAGTTATGACCAACCTAGAGAACATATTAAAAAGTAATAACATTATTTTGCCAACAAAGGTCCGTCTAATCAAGGCTATGGTTTTTCTAGTGGTCATGTATGGATGTGAGAGTTGGACTATAGAGAAAGCTGAGCACCAAAGAATTGATGCCTTTGAACTGTGGTGTTGGAGAAGAATCTTGAGAGTCCCTTGGACTGCAAGGAGATCCAACCAGTCCATCCTAAGGGAGATCAGTCCTGGGTGTTCATTGGAGGGACTGATGTTGAAGCTGAAACTTCAATACTATGGCCACCTGATGTGGAGAGCTGACTCATTTGAAAAGACCCTGATGCTGGGAAAGACTGAGGGCAGGAGAAGGGACGACAGAGGATGAGATGGTTGGATCGCATCACCGACTCAGTGGACATGGGTTTGGGTGGACTCCGGGAGTTGGTGATGGACATGGAGGCCTGGCGTGCTGCGGTTCATGGGGTCGCAAATAGTCGAACACAACTGAGCTACTGAACTGAACTGACAAGAAATGACTTAGAAATCTCCTTTCTGATGTCCTTCAAGAGGCGGCTTCCATTATGTGTGTCCTATTTTTTTTTAAACCTCCGATTTCAGACTGGGGTTGAGCAGGACTATTGCTTACAATTTCCCTCTTATCATTCTTGGGCTCCAGAAAAAGAGTTAGACCTTTGAACAAACAAATAGGTTACTGTCAATAGAACCTAGGGAAAGACAAAGCTGAGGGTGCTAAAGGTCTCTTACTCATCCTATCTCCTCACTCCTGTTTTCTCCATTTTGTTGTTATTTTTAATCTCCAATGTAGCATCTCCTTTAAGCCCTCAGTTTGCTTTTAAATATTACACAAAATAGAAATTTCAATTTTCTGTCATTTCTTTTTCTTTTCTTACCATTTTTTTTAAATTTGCAAGATGTGATGTTATTAAATTATTCACAAAAAACAATAATGAGATTCTTGAACTTGAACCTGAAGGTAAATGATGCTAGTGGCATAGTGTCTCCTTAAGTGTATAATATAAGAGACTCCTTTGAATTCACAGTGCCTGTTCTGCCTCTACCAGCTTCTGTGGCTGCATTTTGTAATGACTTCCAAGCTGGGCTAATAACACATGGCATTTTCACTATCAGATACTCAGTTTATGAGCACTGTACAGATCACAGTTCACAGGCAAATATATGTGGGTTTTTCAGGGGGAGAGTGAAAAATCAAGAAAAATGGAAATAAGAGTATATCTTGTCAAGGGAAAGGTTCTATGACATTTGAATTTCAGGATCTCTCCAATGAGGTTTTTTTTTTTTTAACAATAAAACTGCATTTTTATTTTTAATAAAATTATTTTTTTTTAAATTTGGAGTATAGTTGCTTTACAATGTTGTGGTGGGTTTATGTTTAAATTTTTTGATGGGGACCATTTTAAAAATAATTTTATTTATTTATTGAGATTTTTGGCTGTTCTGGGTCTTCGTTGCTGCACAAGACACTCTCTAGGTGTGGTGTGCAGCCTTCTCTTTGGGGGGCTTCTCTTGTGCAGCACAGGTTTTAGGGCGCTCAGGCTTCCGTAGTTGCAGCTCATGGGCTCTATGGTTGGGACTGCCAGGCTCTAGAGCACAGACTCAATAGTTGTGGCGCATGGGCCTAGCTGCTCTGCAGCATGTGAGATCTTCCTGGATCAGATATCCATCCTGGGTTCCCTGCATTGGTAGTCAGATTCTTTACCACTGAGCCACCAGGGAAGCCCTGATGCAGGCCATTTTTAAAGTCTTTAATGAATTTGTGACAATATTGCTTCTGTTTCAGGTTCTCTGGGTTTTCTGGTCTTGAGGTGTGTAGGATTTTAGCTCCCCAACTAGGGATCAAATGCACACTCCTTGCATTGTAAGGCAAAGTCTTAAGTACTAGACTGCCAGGGAAGTCAGAGTGTTGTGTTATTAACTGAGAAGAAAATACCCATTTGTTAGATGTGGAATACTCCTCAACTGTAAATGCAAAAGCCCGCTGACTCCCTGTGCTTGGCCTGAAGTAAAGGCATTGCCACCTGCTCAGTAGAGAAATGGAGTGGAGCAGCGACCCTGTCGGGAGCACCGTCATGAGGGCTGTTACCTGAGATGGTCCCTCCATTGTGCATCTCCAGAGGATAGGGTGTCCTGATTGTTTATATTTCCCATCAAAGGTGAAGAGTCATTCTTCACTGCTTTGATGAAGAATTGTAGAAATGTCCCCTTGCTAGTGGACTTCCCAGGTGGCGCTAGTGGTAAAGAACCTGCCTGTCAACGCAGGTGACGTAAGAGACGCAGGTTCCATCTCTGGGTTGGGAAGATCCCCTGGAGGAGGGCATGGCAACCCACTCCAGTATTCTTGCCTGGAGAATCCCCATGGACAGAAGAGGCTGGTGGGCTACAGTCCATGGGGTCGCACAGAGTGGACACGACCAAAGTGACTTAGCATGCACGCACTCCATCCCCTTGCCGGAAAGCAGAAAATATGTGCCTCTGGAGCAAACTCACCCAGAGTGCAGAATGGTCAAAGGGGAAGTCAGCAGTGCTTTGGAAAACAGCCCTGTTTGTAGCTCCACTAATCATAATTCAAGTGTAATTGCGACTAGTTCTGCTGAAGCCGGAGAGTCTATTTTACCTGTTTCCTATTTTTCAACAACCCTGTCTGCTTTCTTAGAGGAGTTAATACACCAGGTAAAGCTTTCAGGAAATTTAAGATAAAGCCTGTTTATGGCTTGTGCAACAGTAAGGATTTTTTGTGGTCATGTGAAGAAGGCATGCTTTCTGATAATGATCATTTTATAGGACTTGCCTTAAACTGCATGACATGGAGGAAGGGAAAAAGGCTATTGTCTTTTCATTTGTCATTTCGTAGGGTCTAGATGCTCAGTGTCTAGATCCCCAGGTTTTAGATGCTAGCCCTAAAGAGAGGGGCCAACCTGATCCTTCTGGAAGCTGACACAACATGGCCTCAGTCTGGGTAGGACCCGTGGGCTCTTATAACTTTGAGGTGATAAGAAATGGTTCTCTAATCTCTAAAGCACTGTTCCCATGGCACCTTCTTTAAGGGCTATGGGTGCTAGACATCAATAAACAGGATGCTACAGAAAACCCTGAAATAATCATAAGCAAAAGGGAAATAACGCACAGCATCTCGGGATAAATGGAGCAGTCTGTTCAGGTGGCCTGTTGTATAGGGGAGCCTACATATAGGCCAGCAGACCATGAATTCAGTCAGCATTATCTCAGTTGAACCCATAGTTTGGAGTGGCCTAGGGACATTTGAGTTATATATATATATTAATAAAATTGATGAACGTTTGCTTTTCCCTGTTACTTTACTAGATGATATTGAATTAACAATCCTTGGGTTGCCTTGTAACAATGTCACTCATTACTGTTTATATATTAATTAAATATACTCAATTGAATAATCTTACACTTGACTTCTTTCTATTTATTTTTCTCACTACTAGCAGCTTTTGTATTTTTTCTATTTCTATGGCACATACAAAGAGTTATTTATGAATACATAGCGAAATAAAGAAATCTGCCTATTCAAGTATGCCTAAAAAAATACTGGTCATAGTAATGGCTCCTTTGCATATATATGTCATATTCTTTTGTGGGAATTGGAAAATGATTAAAAACAACTTTCATTTGCATTACAGTTAATGTTTCACAGCCCTTTCATAATTCAGTTTTTCTTCTTCAAACTCTGAAATCTGGGTAAAACAGATGTTATTATTCCCATTCTATTAATAAGTGACATAGAGCCATTTGACTGGCCTTACTGAGCAAGAAAATGACTGAGAAAGCCTAGGTCTTAAAACAGAGTGTGAGAAAGTCAATTTGATTGATTCATTCAAGAAATATTAAGTATTTTCACTGTGTGTTTCAAGTACTGTTCTGTTAGATGCCCCGTAGTGAACAAACAACACTAGAATCCATGCCTTCATAGAGCTTAAATTTTCATGGTTGAGACACATACATTTATTCAAATAAGTGAGTAAAATATACAGTGTAAAGTGTGGTAATGTATGCTATGGAGAAAAATGAAGCTGGATTAGGGGGATAGTGTGTGTGTGCGTGTGTCTGTTTTGGGGAGAGGGGGCATGTTATTTTAAACCATTTTGCAGAAAACCTTTCAATGAGAAAAATCCAAAAGCCTGGCGGGAGTAAGCATGTGGATATGAGGGAAGGGCATGCCAGGCACGAGGAGTAACCAGTGCAGAGCACCAAGGCTTGCCTGCCATATGAGATAAATGTCGATAGCATGGTGAGTAGGCCAGAAAAAAGAGAGAGAGAGAGAGAGACAGTCACAAGATCAGAGAGAGATGCAGAAATCATTAAATTTTGGTTCCCAACTTCTCAATGATGTATCTTTTTCAAGAGATTTTCTTTGCCGTTTCAGGGGAATTTCAAAGTGTGGTGCTAGTGGGAGCAGAGACCTGGAAATGTTAGAAATGGGAATTTCCAGGCCCCATCCCAGATTTGGGGGCTTCCCTGGTGGCTCAGACAGTAAAGAATCTGCCTTCAAAGCAGGAGTTCAGTTCAGTCGCTCAGTCATGTCCAACTCTTTGAGATCCCATGGACTGTAGCACGCCAGGCCTCCCTGTCCTTCACCAACTCCCAGAGCTCACTCAAACTCATGTCCATCAAGTTGGTGATGCCATCCAACCATCTCATCCTCTGTTGACCCCTTCTCCTCCTGCCTTCAGTCTTTGCCAGCATCAGGGTCTTTTCCAATGAGTCAGTTCTTCACATCAGGCAGCCAAAGTATTGAAGTTTCAGCTTCCAATGAATATTCAGGACTGATTTCCTTTAGGATGGACTGGTTGGATCTCCTTGCAGTCCAAGGGACTCTCAAGAGTCTTCTCCACACCACAGTTCAAAAGCATCAATTCTTCAGTGCTCAGCTTTCTTTATGGTCCAACTCTCACATCCATACATGACCACTGAAATGCAGGAAACCCAACTTCAGTCCCTCAGTTGGGAAGATCCCCTGGAGAAGGGAATGACAACCCACTCCAGTAGAGGAGACTGTTGGGCTACAGGCCATGGAGTTGCAATGAGTGGGGCACAACTGAGCAACTAGCACTTTCACTTTCATCCCAGATTTGCTGAATCAAAAACTTTGGGAGGAAGCCAGAAATTTGTGTTTTATCAATCCCTCATGGGATTCTGATGCAGCTTAAATTTTAAGAACCAATTGTTGTTGTTCAGTTGCTAAGTCCAGTCCCACTCTTTGCAACCCCATGAACGGCAGCATGACAGACTTCCCTGTCCTTCACTGTCTCCCTGAGTTTGTGCAGACTCATGTCATTTAGGTCAGAAGTGCCTTTCAGCCATCTCATCCTCTGTTGCACCCTTTTCCTCTTGCCCTCAATCTTTCCCAACATCAGGATCTTTTCCAGTGAGACGACTCTTCACATCAGATGGCCAAAATATTGGAGCTTCAGCTTCAGGACCAGAAAAAACAAATTGTTTATTCAACAGATTTTCTAGGACCTCTCCCTCTGGACTCTACTTGGACCTCTATCTGTATCCTATCACCCTCTCTCAGGCTCAGCAAGCTCTAGCCACACTGACTATACCACCATGGTAACTCAAGTTCAGACCTGTTCCATCTCTCTTTCCTGTTTCTTCTTTCCCAGGATGCTTTGCAATTCTGATACCCTCTTTATGAAATCAGACTCAATCATCTAGACCCATCCAAAGCATCTCCCCCTTGGTATTCCCACTGCTCAGTGTTCATAAATGGTACCTCATTTCATAACATTTATGTGTGAGTTAATTACCCATACGTCTTCCTTCCTTTCTAGACCGTAAACTCTGTGCGGACTGGGGCCATGAGCTTGGGTTGTGTCATCAGTGGCAACACGGTGCCTGACCCATAGTGCCTGGAAAATCTGTTATCACTGAATGAATGAAGGACAAGGAATTAAGCTATCATCAGCTGCTGCTGTTTCAGCAGACATGTGTGGCCACTCTTGTGTTAGAAATTCAAGAGCAGTGCTGGCTGAAGGAGATTCCAAGGAAAGCATCTGACTGAAGGTGGGGTTTGGACTGAACTATGAGGTGCTTGCTGGGGAAGATGGGTTCCAAAGCTCTGAGCCAGAGGGGAGGCTAGGACAGTGCTGGACTTCCAGGAGAAATCTGAAAGGTGATGTTGGTCCAAATTGTCAGGAAGCCAGTCATGCGTAATAGTCATGCTGTGGTGGGGGTCCAGGGAGCTTTCAAATCCAGGGTTGAGTCCTGTCTTCCACAGTTAGTTGTGTGACCAGAGCAAACAATTCATTCTTCCCAAAGCTCAGATTCCTTTTATATAAAGTGGGGATAGTTATAGTACCTAACAGGGTGTGCTCAGTCATCTTCAGTCATGTCTGAGTTGTTGCAACCCTGCAGACTGTAGCCCACCAGGCTCCTCTGTCCATGGGATTCTCCAGGCAAGAACACTGGAGTGGGTTGCCATGCCCTCCTCCAGGGATCCAGCATGCATCTCCTGGCGTCTCCTGCATTGCAGACAGATTCTTTACCACTCAGCCACCAGGGAAGCCTACCTAACCACAGGAGCTAACATTTATTGAGTGTTTCTACAGGTTATTTCTTTTAATCTTTGTAATCGCTCTGGGAAGTTGGTGCTCAGATCTCCTTTTTCACAGCACAGAGACTTGCCAGCCTGCCTAGAGTCATGTGAGGAGATAGAAGGTAGGATGTGGACTTGAGCCCAACCGTCTGGCTCTGGGACCAGTTACTTGCCATGCTAGACCATCTCTTTAGGGGTCTGTCAGATCATATATGTAAACCCCCCAGCAAGTGACTAAATGACAGTCACATATTTTTAAGGACCAAGCTGGCTTCAAGATGTGAGAGAGAAATAATCCCCGAATATGAGAAAGAATTTTGTAATGAACACCAAATATCTCTGTGGTTTTTTTTTTCTCTCCCTTGGCTGTGAGAAGTATGTTCTCCCAATTCTGCTATTTGCCCATTAACCTTTTCCCACCCTCCCTGGTGGATCAGGGGTAAAGAATCTGCCTGCCAATGGGTTCAATCCCTGGCTCGGGAAGATCTCTTTGGGAAAGAAATGGCAACACACTCCAGTATTCTTGCCTGGGAAGTCCCATGGACAGAGGAGCCTGGCAGGCTATATAGTCTGTGGTGTTGCAAAAGAGTAGGGCATGACTTAGCAACTGAACAATAACAGCACTTTATATTAACCATATCCTTGCTTCCAAAAAGAAAATTGCTGTGTCGAAGTCAATAACTTTAATCCAGTTATGAAGGGTGATGTTTTAGACAGCACAGTATTAGCGTCCGGTGAAAAGCATCGGAGCCTCCCTCTCTGAACATCCTAGAGAAAGCATACAAGTGGTGAGGTGTGATGTTTGGATCTTTTCTGTTTCTGAGAGTGAGATCTCCACCCTGTGGCTTCGATGCACAAGAATACCACCCTTTGGAAGAGTTTCTGACAGGGTCCTGACATGAGGACAATGCAAAAGGTCTGTGCTAGTCCTAAGGAACAGCCTCCATTGGGAGAGCTAAGGCAGGCACGTCTCACCAGGCACGTTTTCTCTGAGTTCCGCAGACTGAGTGATTCCCAAACTGAGAAGGCTTTGCCCGGTGGGTCTAGAGGTCTTCAAGAACACCACTGAACAGACAGCCAGGATCCATTTTTCTGAGGTTGCAGGAAGGACAGCCCCTCCCAGCTAACTTTTTTGGTGGAGGTCTACACCCTCTCCTCTGGAACTTCAGGAAAGAAGACAGGGACAACCATGGAAGCTGTTGTCAGGTTCAGGATCCTAAGCTGACCTCGACTTCCAAGGGCACAGGGTTGCCCTTCACTTCTTCAAAGATTCCATTTTAACACCTCAACTTTGTTGGCCATCTGCCTGGTGTTCAGTGAGCTTGTCAGGCAGCAGGGTTTGTCCAGCTGTGACCCTGGGAAAGTCATATGTGTTCCCATCTTGGTACAGAGTGAAGAATGGGCTTGTTGTTGATTGAATCGTGTTCCTCAAAAAGATATGTTGAAATCTTCACCCGGCAGTTTCTGTAAATGACCCTTATTTGGAAATAGGGTCTTGAAGATGTAATCAGATCAATTTAGTATGACTGGTGTCATTATAAGAGGGGAGTTTAGACAAAGACAGACATCCCGTGTGAAGACACAAAGACATAGCGGGAAGGCAGATGAGGCCACTGCAAATCAAGGAACACCTGGGGTTATGAGATGTGTGGAGAACCCGGGAAAAGTCCTTCCCAGAGGCGCTAAAGGAAGCCTGGCCCTGCCAACCCCTTAATCTTGGACTTCTAGACACTAGAACTGTAAGAGGATAAATTTCCATTGTTTGAGACAACACAGTTTGTGCCACTTTGTTATATATCCTGAGGGAACTAATACAGGGTCCCATTTGGAAATGAAGGGATAGGTAACTCAGCCTGAGCACTCAGGGAGTGATGGGTGTCTCTTTCAGATGTCAGGGTGATGACAGGGCAGGCAGGCACTCTTCCAGAACTGTGAGTGGTGGTAACACCGGGGATAGTCTTTCCACTAGTTCAGTGGACAGTAAGGGTTGTTACTGCTGCCGGCCCCTGCCCCCCACGACTCAGCTCAGTGTGCAGTCACCTTCCTGAGCCAAGCTGGGCTGCTTGCTCGGGTGCTTCAGGCTGCCGGCCACCGCTCCGCTCCTTACCTGGTTGAGAGAACCTGTCATCAAGAACCACAGGATTTCAGAGAGGCAGCCTGGCCAGTGACCTTGACAACCTCATGACATAATAATGCTTTAAACCACTCCCTGGCTTCAGGTCTAATGAGATTCTAGCCCCTGCTGTCTCCTCCCAGCCCAGGTGGCTAAAGTGTGAACAGGCAGCTCACTTCCAGGGATCCCTTTCTTGGTCTCTACAGGATGCATTTCCAGCGTCAATGAAAGGGGAATCCAGCCGTGTCCCAGCAGCACAGAAGTGTTGCCAGGGGACCTGAGATGACTGCTGGCGGGTCGGGTTTGGCTGTGGGCGCCCCAAGCCTGCTCTGCTGCTGTGAGGATTTCCTTGTTCTCCTTTCCTCCTTCTCTTCGTGATGCTTTAGTTCAGATCCCCTGAAGCAGTTCAGCAGCAAAGAGTGAACGTGACCCTCGGTAAAATGGGTTTCTGGAAACTTCCCCACCAGAACTGAATCTTGAGTACATCTGAGAATTATCCCAAGGGATTTCATAACAAAGCAGTTTCTCTCTCTTTGTCTCCAGCCATCATCCCTCCATGCTTTTAGGGTTTTGAAAGCATGTCTTTAAAAAGCAAAGGCCTGGAGCAGAGTCGACATCAGCATTTTGCATGCACGGCTTTACAGTACTTCAGGCTCTTCTGCAGAGTACCCCCAAGCCATATACTGATTAGCCAGAAACTGGGAGTGGGATGGGGTGGGGGTAGGGGGCCTTTCTCCATCTGTAGCTGTGCTTTAACAAAGGCCTAAAGTTAGTGTGTTCTTGGCTCTGTGTGAGAGATTTAATTTCTTGTCTCTTTCAATGAGTAAGTGGCCATTCATCTCCTAACAGCAGGCAAGAGAGAAGGTGAACAGGAAGACCCATGAGCTATATCTCTCCAGGACTGGTGTTGATGTCAGCTGCCATAAACCAACAGACAGAGCTGAGCAGCTAATGTCAGAGCTCCATCTCCTGGGTTCCTGTGAGGTGAGGGTCAAGGCTAGGGGACATTTTTTGAGGATTATTTTACCTGCTCAGATAGACAAGGGGTCCTGATACACTCACTGTTAGAACATAATGGACTGTGGCTGATGGTCCCGATGTCCAATCTTTGAAAGCCATGCTCATGTCAAAGCTACAAAATCCTTTGTTAAGCAGCTCTCAGGTCCAGAGAGTATTTTTCTGGATGGTCAAAGGAAGTTCAGTAACAAGTGGTTCAATATCTCCTCAAACATATAGAAAATGTTTTCTAGTACTGAACCAACTTTACCATGACAAGAGCTTCCTAATCCCCACAGTCATTCTGCCCCTTCAGTTAATACTTCAAAATGATGACTTGTCATCTTGCTGGACCTGGTGTGAAGGTGGGGTAATCTCACAATCTAGACAGGACACAAGAAAGAGGGAGTCGGAACAGAAGGCCCCTGGTTCTCAGCATGGCCCCCACACTGGCAGGACTAATGGAACCAGCGCTACTGATGGAGACCCAGCTGTGGTCTGGGGATGCCTTTCCCTTCCCCTCTCTTGGGGTAACATCCTGATGTGTCTATTAATGAAAACGGGCACTTTTTCATTCCATTGTGCTTCTCAGCATAAATCGAAACATTTGGAAACAGTTGCATGCGGAGAAAACATTTGTGCTAGTAGGACACAAGTTGAGGTCACTTTTTAATTTCCGTGATTAGAATTAATTAATATGAGTATGTTGTGTACCATCTAGAGATTCGCCTTCAAACTGAGCATCACCACGTGATTTCAGTGGCTGCTTTGCAGTTTCATTTATGATCTTTTTTATGCCAAGCCAAAGGCAAATGATATCATAGCATTCTGAAAAGGAAGATTTTACAGTAGTTCAGATCAAAAAGGGGAGAGGGAAAATGAATCATTTTGGGGCCTACAGAATATAGGCATGCCGAAACCCAAAGAATTTGTGCTGTGGCAGCCAGTACCATATTTATGCTGGGAGCAGATGTGTTATGCAGATTCCATTTTTGCACAGGCAAACTTGCAGCCATTCATCAGCAAAAAGTGTAGCAGTAAAAAAGCAATGCAGAATTTTCTGTTGATTCTAGCAGTAAGTGGATTAGATATCTATTTAATGCAGCTTTCAATAACACTGCAATGTGAAACTTATCTTCCAGTGAGCAAGCTAGATGGTTGTGGAGTTATCAAGGGACACCTTATTAAAATGTGTATCTCGGGATTGAGAAGATTTCTGTGAGGCCTGATTATTCTGGAGCAACACAAAGCTTTAAAATGTTATAGTGTATTTTTGTACAACTTATTTATGCCAAAAGGGTTTGTAATTTAGTTTCATGTTTTTGCAAGTTCAAGTCACAAAGAACTTATTGGGGGCAGGGGTGGTCTGTTGAATTTTTTCTCCTTTACAAAGCCTCATAGAGGCAGCCTCCAGGATGGCCCCAGCAATCCCAGCTCCGGGTATTCTTGCCCTGTGTAATCACGGCCCATGTTGTATTACAGTTGGTCAGTGGGACTAATAGAATACTGCAAAGTGGTGGGATGTCATTTCTGCTTCTCTCTCTCAGATCGTTCACTCTGAGGGAGCCAGCTGCCACATCATGAAGACCCTGTGGCTGTTCTATGAAGAAACTCCCATGACAAGGCTCTAAGGCCTCATGCCAAAAGCCATGAGAGGGAGCATCTTGCAGCTGATCCTCTAGATCCAGCCTTCAGGGGACTGCAGACTGCAAGGCAACAGCTAACTGGGAGGCCCTGACTTGGAACCATCCAACTACCCAACTGTGCTGCTCTGGGATCCCTGAACCTCAGAGACTGTAAGGGTTTGTTATTTTAAGCTATTGGTTATGTGGTAGCAGATATCCGATGTAGGTGCCTGTGTATAACTAATGACTGAGAAGCACTATGAAACGTCACTTCCTGAATTCAGGCAGTAGATGTGTTTACTGCTTAGTCACTGACCATAAGCATTATTTTTTTAAATGATATCAGCCTCGTCTCTTAGGGTGAGCTCATTAGTGACATTCATCCATGTTCATGCAGTCCCTCAAAAAATATACATAAGAACAAGGTCAACATTTAACACTGTCATTCCTTGTTATTGCTGTGGATTACCCCATTCCTGGTTCACTTTGATGAGGAACAAATGCCTGGCATATCTCCTGGTTGGTCTGTCCATTCCCACTTCTCGTTTTATTCAGCTGCAGAGTAGGACTGCAGATTTCATTCATACTTCAGCTATAATATGCAGAGACTATGTATCTCTCTTTTTTTTTCTATAATTAATCTTGTTTTGTTGCCATGGACAGGGAGGCCTGGTGTGCTGCGATTTATGGGGTCGCAAAGCGTCGGACACGACTGAGCAACTGAACTGAACTGAACTGAACTGAATTACCTGGGGAAAAAAAAAGCCAATACAATTCACAACTAACTTTAATACTTTGGATTCTGATTTGCAGTCTTAAAAAGGCACCTTCAGGTCAGTCTTTTAGGAAAAGAACCCCAACACTATTTATCTCTCAGATTTGTGTCATCTGCTTAGTACCTAGTTTCATTTCAAAAAGTCATCTGGGTTAAGTGGTAAGAATGGTGAGACTTACAAGATCTCATGGTGGAAGCAAAATCAGGGTCCTCAGACTTGGTGTCCTTTGGCTCCCTGGCTCCTGGGATGATATCTTGCACCCTGTGAACCTCTGTGGCTGCATTCTGGCTGTTGTTTCTCCCTCTTTGTCAATGCCTGTCATACTCTACAGGATGCTTAGCCTCCACTGTTCTCCCAGGGGTGCTAGGAAGCCTTCTGAATTCTGAGGGTGACTCTCATTTGGCTTCTGTCTAGGCCAAAACCCTCAATCCAGAGCTACCTGGCCCCAGGGGCAGTGATGCTCTGAGCCTGGACCCCAGCCAGATTCTCAGTATACCTGGGTCTCTTCTATGCTGTTTGGAACCAAGAGTGGTCCAGGGAAGCTAAAACTTAGGCCTGTCTCCCCCTCACCTTGCCAAACAACCAAGATTATTTTGTTGCGACTCTGTACAGGCTGGTATAGTCCCAGGAGCCCCTGTCTGTCCTCAGCCTGAATGTTGATGGTTTGATATGTGATATCCACACCAGACTAGGTTGAGGCCCAGATAAGACAGGCAATGTCTGTTGCACAATGAAATGGTCACACAGTGTAATGGTCTTCCCCTCCTCCCTTTCTTTTTCCCTGGTCTCCTCTTTCCTTCGGGTACCCACCACCTTCTTCTGTGTAAGGTCTTTCATCTGCAGTAGAACCATAAGCTTTATTGACTTGCTCCTCTAGTCACAACATAGCTAGGAGGATTATTTTCTTTATACCATGGAAGAAGAAATGTAAGGAATAAAGTGATTTAGAGTATTAGTAAAGCTTTATGTTGCTAAAAGTTTCTACATTGTCAGAAACCAAGTACAACCTCAATCTCACCCTGTTCATTTCTGGAACAAATCTTGATTTCCCATGCGGGTGGTTGTCTCGGGCCAAGGTGGGTGAAGTTCATGAACTCAGAAAGGCAAGGAAAAAGTCACACTCATAGTTTTCAGAATATTACCTTGTTATATCTATCTCTGTTATTATTTTTCAGTATCAGTTACCCATTCACAGATTACAATCTGCAAAATCGAGACAGGGACACTTGATTTTCATTTGATGCACTTCCATTTGTCTTCTAACTGCCTTAGAAAACGCCTGTGAGTCTCCTGCTTGTGTTCTGCTCCAGACACACAGGCCATCCCATTTCCCATAGGCACTAGGGTGTCAGTTTGTCAAGCTCACTTGAGCTGATGAGCAGTGAGGCTGACTTTGTGCTCTTGGGCTGTGGAGCACCTGATGATATATGTGGTGCCCTTGGGAGAACAACATAGTGGGTCATCAGGAACACTCAGTGAGTTTGTGACGCCTGGTCTGGGTCTCTCCCACATTCCTGCTCACACCTCCCTACTCAGCTGCAGGAGATGAAGTGAGCCCAGCCAAGCCAGTAAGTTCTACCTCCGAGGTCCTTGTAGTGTCAGGATCTCACTTTCCCTTGAGGCCCTCAGCCGCACAGAGCCACCCACCACCCAACAGTTCCCCTTGTGTTTAACATGACTGTTGTATGTTTCTGAACTTAAAATCAGACCTGCTTATACCTTCCAGATGCCACCAGGTCTCTTCCTATTGCTTTCACTTTAAATCAAACTACATGTGGCTGAAAGAGAGCCTTTATCACATTCTTTAATTGCTTCCATATCAGCGACTTGAGCTGCAGTCCTGGTCTGGCTCCTACAGCCTTCTTCTATCAGAATCCTCAGACTTTGGGCAACTCACTGCCATGCCTGCAGCATCTGTCTTTCCTTTTTGTAGGTGACAGTGCTTAGCGTCTGCTCCTACTTTCATTTAACGACACGGAGGAGCCTTGTAGGCTGCAGTCCACGCGGTCACGAAGAGTCGGACACGACTGAACGTCTTCACTTTCACTTCACTTTAGGGGACCTATTCTCTGAAGGAGACAATAACATTTGCATTACTCAGCTCCAGGCTTGTCTGTGTTTAAGTCTGTGATGCTGGTAAATGGTCACCAACAGTTACTGACCACCTACTGTACCTGAGGCCACTCCCTTATAAGTGTTATTTCACTTAGTCTTCACTGACAACTTTAGTTTTTATTTCCTCTCCATTTTATAGATGAGAAAACGGAGGCTTGGATGGGATAGTTGAGCAAATCGCCCAAATCACAGTCACTGAATGGCAGTTTCTCATACCAAAGACTGTTTGTCTCCAGTCTGCTTAGCTGATATCGAGATCTCAAGATTCTGTCAGATACATGTCTTATAAAAACAGCAAATAAAAAGCAGCCAGCTTCCTGGAGAGCTCCAGTTGGATGTCTTCCAGGTAACACTGCATCAGATTATTGCACGTGAACCTATCTAGGTCCATCCTAGGCCTACTCAGGGCCTTGAAAATGAGCAGCAGTGTTGGTCTCTGGGTCTTTGAAAGCCCTGATTCCTGGACCAAGAGCCTATGGAAGCATCTACCAGAAAATGCCTGCATTGCGCCTTGTCACAGTGGTTACTTTGCCTTCTGAGACTCATACTCAGTAGGAGTGAACTTTTTGAGAACAACTTCTTCATATGACAGTGCAGCATAAGCAACACTCTAGAGACTGGGTGTGGCAGGCCAGTGGCCCTTCATCCCTCCTCCTCCTAGATTGCCATTCCTATGCTTGGCAGCTTTTTCTAGTTTGCTCCTTTTGGCTGAAAAGGAGTATTTGAGGGCATCAGGGAGGAGTGAGGGAGAGCTGAGTGTTGAGCAGAAAGTGATGATGAGTGAGGAGATGAGGGCAGAGCATTCTTGTTCCTCTGCTGGCCCAAGAGATGGGCTCTGACTCCTGAGAAGCTATAAGGACCAGTTGACAAGGACCCAGAATCACTCCTGGCACCTACAGTACTGCATAAAGGCCCAGGTGACACGATATTGCACAGAATTCATGGGAAGAAGCATTCTTGTGTTTCTGTGCAGAACACAGTGACGGCAACCACAGAGCTCTGGAAGGTTTCGAAGGTGGAGACGCTGGCTGTTCCACTGGAGTTCCTCTGTATAGGATGGAGCAGCTGCAGGAAGGGGAGGTGGCTGCCTCACAAAATCTGTGGGCAGCAGCTTAAATGATGGATCAGAGAGTAAGAGAGTGAGTATCCTGGGAACTCCTAAAAACTACTGAGGACATGATGAGAGATGAGGGTGATGTCAGAATATGCTGGGGCGGGGGGAAAGGGGGTGGAATTTGAACTGGCTAAACTGTAGTACAGTTGCTGCTGAGGCTGTAATCTGGTCAGGAAGCTAGAGTGACAGGTGAACGTTCAAGTTTATACATCTTCACAGCAACTACAAATATGGCTGTGGTACAGCAACAGGGCAACAGCCTCTTTTCAATCAGTTATTGATAGAACCCTGTGTTTCCAACAGCTTGACAAGCATTTCCCACTCAATCCTTTTGTCCTTTGTAGACCTGGATTCTGCTGGATTTTTTTTTTTTTTTTGGTCCACCTTAATCCACATACCATGAAGATCCATGCCGTGTTGACCATCGTCAAAGCTTGGAACTCATATAATAATGCAAAGGACTTTTTTCCTATGGTGGCTTAAACTGATTTCTTCCAGATAAGAGCTTCCTGTCTTGCAATACATCATGCACATCTCATCAACTGCATCATGTTTGCATCTCTCTTGTTTCTCATGGCTAATTTCCAAGATCGAATACATGATAGGAAGACTGGGGAGTGGCTCTTCACCGTAACAGCTGGGCTGGTGCTTTCAGCTCAGATACCCGTGAGTATTGTTCATGGCTGTCAGGGAAGGAGCCGTGAAAAATTCTTGCCTTCCCTTTTCTCAACCTTTGATTGAGAAGAGATGAGCAGCTAGGTTATGAATTAGTTGGAAATATCGACTTTATTTTTCAGAAGCTATTTCATCTATTGTTGGTTCTGTATCCCGCAGCACCCTTTCTCCCGCTTCACACTCCCAGGTTATATGAAATGTATATGCTCCATGGAAAGAAAGAACTATGCACCTTATTTCATGATACTTATATATGGATTATGTTACAAGTGTTTGTGGAAAACAAAGTACCAATTCCAAGTGGTAGTCAGCTTTACAACTCCACCTAAGGGGACAGTTTCTCTAGCCCAGCACATTAAAAGAGAAATGGGCATCACTTATTTGTTAACTTGAGTTGCATGCACTCTAGGTTAATTTGATAAAAAAAGAAGTTTAGATTAAACAAGGACAGTAATAAATATTTCCCCACTTACCTTCATCATAGACATTTTGATTACAAAAATGGTTTATCCTCAAATGCAGTTTGGTTATCATTTCTTTTCCTGTCTTGAACACTGGATCCCATAAACCATGCAGTTCCCAGATTGCTTTTGCAGCTATTGGATTATTTTAAACAAAAAAGGAAACAGCCACAGAATAATTGAATCAATCTTGTTATATAGACATAGCTCCAAGCCAAAACCCTAGGCATTTATTTTATTCCACATTCTTCTTCTAGAAAGACTCCTTGGCTTTTTCCGGGCACTATTTCAGTTTTTCCCCCTGTTTCTAAATTTGTTATGCAGTCAAGATAGTCTACTTTATCTTTACATTTTATATCCTGAGAATTCATGCTTAAGCAACATACTGCCTTTAGAAAAACTCAGAATGCATTAAGCTTCACCATTCCCTTTTACACTGATTCCTTTAAGCTTAGAGATTGTTAGTCAGGGAAGTCAAGCGGTAAATCTGTCCTCATCTCTGGTGCCTTCAGACTACTGACTGGAACGCTTTGGGCTAACATGATTTTAAAAAGAGCTCCAATCCCAATCTACTTAGCTTTCCTTTCCTTTGTTTTCAATGATGTATGAAATTTCTTTTCAGGTATTACAGATTTTTTTTCCAAGTGTTTCTTTACTTGTCGACTGAAGAGAGCTCCCTTATGTCAGCTGCTGGGGCCAGATCACGACTTGAAGCTTTATTTGACAAAAGCTCAAAAACACGGGTCTGACATCTGTCCTGGAAACCTGATGTAGCCAGCTTGAAAACTTCTCTAGGACAGAAGCAGGGCAGAAGTAGAGCACGTTTTCTGTCACATTAATCTTAAAGAATGTGACTTTGTTACAAAATAAAAAAATTCTTCTAAAAATCTTGTGTTGAATTTATGTCACAATGATGAAGTTATCTATACTTTCTAATTGCATTTTGAAAAGTAGCTCCATCAAAACACACTTTAGAAGGGCAATTCTTACAACTTCATTTTATAGGATTTGGGGGTCATTTTTCAAGAGAGAACAAATTGAATTCTATTTAAAAATTTTTGACTTATTAATGAAATGCTCATTAATTAAAAGGCATTGGTGAAATTTGACAAAGAGACTGAAAGAATGTCCAAGTGTACTAAAAAAAAACAATTATTCTGTTTCCAACAGGTTTTCAACATTTTATTTTTCTAAATCTTTCACATGGAGTTCATGGTTGGAAAATTTCAAAAGTACATCTTGCTTCCTCTTTATCGAAAAGGAAAAATGTTCCCACTTTTGTGAGAATGTCTTGATCTTGCTTTTGGAGAGAGGGCCATGACCAGAATAATGGAGTGTCCCTAAGACCTAAAGCAGAGATCCGAATGCCAAATTGGCAAAACAAAAGCAGCCTACTTCCAAATTTAGTCACTGCTTTCTGGCTGGTACTGAATTCACACTATTCTATTTATGTTTCCATTTATTGCTGTGACTTTTGAGATAAAGACTCTTAAGTTGTGGCTGTCAGAGCAAGAAGTCAATGGACTATACCAACAGGACTGGGGGTGTGCTTGGCCATTGTTCCAGTCTCCTGATCCAAATTCTATCTAAGGCACTTGAACAGCTACAGATTTGTACAAGAGAAGTTGAAATCTCAGGCACTCACTTTCCATCCCAGCAATAATCAGACCTCAGGTCTGGGCAGAAACTCTGCAAGAATGCATTACACACAGGACTTTAGTACAGACTAAAATCATGCATGAGGAAAATATATATTTAAGAATTTTAGAAGTTCTGAGAATATTGTGGTTCAAAAAGATGAGTCTTTGTCTTCAGTTACTCTATGACATGCAGAGATAACTCATTATATTGAGATAGTACAGAGTGTGGTGGGAGAAATGAGGCAATTCTTTGAATAATATACATAAAATTGAAACTACTTATAATTCACTGTGTGGTTATTTCTGGGGGTAAGTTTTTCTGGAATGTCTAGGTAGAATTATTCAGAGTAGTGGCTTCATCTCTTTACTTGACATCTTTAAATTAAATATATTTGCATAACAAATGTACTTATATAAAAGGCATATAAAAAAGAACTCAAGTCCTATGTCCATGACTAGATTAATTGTCATAAAGTGCACACACTTATATGACCACCCCCTAGGTCAGAATGGAACATTCTAGGCACTCAAATCCTCTATTCATTCAGATCCCCTTCTAAAGCACCTGTTTCAAGCAGTGGAATTATCAGGAGACTCCAGCTACTCACACATTTCAGATCCACCATGGGCTTGACACCAAGGCAACTATCTCCCTGGGCTGCTCTCAGCTGAGGACCACACATGGCCAAAGCCTAGGACCAGTCATTCTTGCCCAATGCAGGACTTACTCTAATGGCCAGTCTTGGCTCTCTGACCCCCAGGGGAATGGCCATGATCTCTTCAGAGCTGCACTGCGGTCTGAAGCCGTTTGATCAAATTCTCATCCTGTGCCCATCTCTCTTTGTCAAACCAGTCCTGTATTGTGGTTTGAGGCTCTCCCACCTATGCTGACTTCTTCTCCCCTTCATCCTCCACAGGTGTTTCCCTGATAACCCTCTCACACGTCTCTCTGGTATCTTCTTCCCAGAGGACCCTAATTGACACAGGTGATTCCAGGAAAGCAGAAAATAAGATGGATTTAGGAGACTAGATCATTCCCTTTTTGGCTTATAAGAAAAAAGTTCAGTGGGACCCCCAATGTAACTTACATGTGGAGCATAGGTGGTTTCTGGCACAAGGTGGTAGATACCTGGGAAAACATCCTGGCAGAAGGGAACACCCTTACTCCCTTAATGATTCCCACATTTGAAAGCATTCGGAGGACACTGCCTAATGACAGTGGAGTCGGCTGGTTATTGTATTGATGGCTTCCACAGGGATGTTGAGAAGCTGAGGGTGGTTTATGAAAAGTTAATGGATGTGTAAGAACATGAAGCACTCTTCAGTAGCTTACAAAAAGGCCCCCACATCCTGCAGTATGCAGCTGAGCAGCAAGCATGGGGCAGAATTAGAGCCTGCGATGCAAAGGCCAGGCCACTGGTTGAAAATACTTGAGACCCTGAAGCATGGTTGGGGACATCTGGACAGATCCCCCTGAAGATTATGTCTCTGTACACTCCTCTGGACTTGTGACACTTACAGAGGTGACCCCTTGCCCTTCTGAGAGCTGGCACTTCCCAGTGTAGGAAGAGCTTCTCCAGAGGCTACTCTGGAGGCTTCTCAACAAGGCAGCAGGTGCCCATACCACTTCCCAAGGGAACTGTGCCACCACCTTTCTTGGATGCCAGGCCAAAAATTGTTACTGCTTTTGTTTAGCCACTCAGTCATGTCCAACTCTCTGCAACCCCATGGACTGCAGTCCACCAGGCTCCTCTGTCCATGGGATTTCCCAGGTAAGTATACTGGAGTGGGTAGCCATTTCCTTCTTCAGGGATCTTCCCAACCCAGGGATCGAACCTGAGTCTCCTACATTGGCAGGTGGGTTCTTTACCACTGAGCCACCAGGGAAGCCCCACCAGGCCAATTAAGTAGGCTCAAATCCCAGTGGAACCTGCAGACAAGGAAGGGAAGAAGAGTATTATACCCTGAAGGAACTGCAAGGATCAGCTAGGATGGACTACTAGGTTCTAAAGGTATACCCCTGGGCCTGGCTTTTGAGGATCTTGATTAAGGGGACTGGAGAGTACGATTCTTAAAGCAAGAATTCATTGACTTGAAGGCATTATTTTGAGATACAGGATTTAACACTCAGACAAGGAGCCAGGGGGTAGGAAATACTCAATGCTAGGGTAGGTCTAGGAATTCTGGACAGAGTGGTGACCTTTGCTGATAAAGGAGAAATGAGTGTCATGGCAGATGACAGAAAAAGGCATAAAATAAATACTCAGGGATCTTGGCATACTAGAACATACATTTAGGGGATGTGTGAGGCTCAGAAATTTTCCAGAGGGTGGTCTCTGTGAAAAGACTCAGAGGACATAGCATTCTCTAAGGTCATGAGGAATGGGTCGAATAGAGGGTTACTATGAGTCTGGTAGTGGCCAGGATCTGTACCTGCATTATTATTTCATTCTGACCACTCAGCTGTGTAAATTAGGTACCAGTTTATCCCCATTTGGCAGAATCTTCAGAAAATTAACAGTAACCATTCAGCAAATAGTAACTGAAATTGTAGTCAACCTCATTTTTGCTGTTATTTCTGTTGTTGTTCAGTTGCTCAGTTGTGTTGGACTCTGCAACCCCAAGGACTGCAGCACATCAGGCTTCTCTCCCTATCTCCCAGAGTTTTCTCAAACTCATGTCCACTGGTTGATGATAACATCCAACCATCTCATCCTCTGTCACCTCCTTCTCCTCCTGTCCTTAATCTTTCCCAGCATCAGGCTCTTTTCCAGTGAATCGGCTCCTTGCATCAGGTAGCCAAAGTACTGGAGCTTCAGCTTCAGCATCAATCCTTCCAATAAGTATTCAGGGTTGATTTTCTGTAGAATTGACTGGTTTGGTAATCTTGCTGTCCAAGGTATTCTCAAGAGTCTTCTCCAGCACCACAGTTCAAAGCATCAATTCTTTGGCGCTCAGCCTTCTTTATGGTTCAACTCTTACATGACTACTGGAAAAACCATAGCTTTGATTATTTAGGCCTAGGTCGGCAAAGTGATGTTTGATGTCTCTGCTTTTTAATATGCTATCTAGGTTTGTCATAGATTTTCTTCCAAGAAGCAAGTGTTTTTTTAATTTCATGACTGCAGTCACCATCCACAGTTAGATTTTACTAATGCCTTTTGCTTATGTATTTCATATTACTCAAGCTGAAAAAGACATAGTTACTACTTCTATCTAAAATTATGTTGCTTGGTATTTCTTTCAAGCTTCCATCCCAAACATTAAATCAGTTTAAGATATATTTTGAGACTATCTAAATCTACAGCAAATCAGTTTATGTTAAATAGCTCATTGAAAAAATAATTCTAGAAGAGTTAGATACTTGGAAAAATCAATTGGTTAAATTTAATCCTGAGAAATCCTTTACATGGTCAACAAATGGTTTCAAACTTGTTATAAAATATTCAAACTGTGTGGCCCATCCTTTTACATACCAAAAGCAAGACAATATTATATAACTAATGAATCTAAAATGGATAAAACTTATTCTGATAGTTCAGGTCACTTGTAGCAGTTTGGGTTACTGCATGGTTGATTTGAAAATGTGATTATCATTTAAGATGTCAAAACACCTGTTAATTTGATGTCAAATGTGGATGTAATAATAATAGTTATTTGGAATCTAAAGTGCAACACTTAGTTATTCTAGTTTAATTCAATTAACCTTTGAAGAGCTAAAAGTGCTATAAGTGTAAGGACAAATTATCATTTTGTTTTAGCAGTTTGATTTTGGCTACATGTCATTGTTTGTGTTGAGTTTCTAAATTAATATCTGAAATACATATTTCAAAAAACATTGTAATTATATATTCAACATGTGCCAGATACTGTACCAGATTCTGGAGACAGAAGAATGAGATATATTCTTCTCAAAGATCTCACAGTCTCAGTTCACTTCAGTTGCTCAGTTGTGTCCAGCTCTTTATGACCCCACGGACTGCAGCACACCAGGCCTCCCTGTCCATTACCATCTCCCAGAGCTCACTCAAACTCGTGTCCATCAAGTTGGTGATGCCATCCAACCACCTTATCTTCTGTCGTCCCCTTCTCCTTCTGCCTTCAATCTTTCCCAGCATCAGGGACTTTTCCAATGAGTTAGTTCTTCACATTAGGCGGCCAAAGTATTGAAGTTTCTGCTTCAGCATCAGTCCTTTCGATGAATATTCAGGGCTGATCTTTAGAATGGACTGGTTGGATCTCCTTGCAGTCCAAGGGACTCTCAAGAGTCTTCTCCAACACCACAGTTCAAAAGCATCAATTCTTTGGCACTCAGTTTTCTTTATAATCCAACTCTCACATCCATACGTGACTATTGGAAAAACCGTAGTTTTGACTAGACAGACAGTTGTTGGCAAAGTAATGTCTCTGCTTTTTAATATGCTAGGTTGGTCATAACTTTCCTTCCAAAGAGCAAATGTCTTTTAATTTCATGGCTGCAGTCACCATCTGCAGCGATTTTGGAGCCCAAAATAATAAAGTCTGTCACTGTTTCCATTGTTTCCCCATCTATTTGCCATGAAGTGATGAGACTGGGTGCCATGATCTTAGTTTTCTGCCCTTAATTTTCTAGTTTTCTGGGTATGGCATAAGCCCTCGTAGAAGAAGTCACCATTAACCCCACAATAGAGCTGCCAGAACTTACACAGGCCTGGGGAAACAGACTCTTTGAGGGCACAAAGAAAACATCCTGCACACCAGGACCCAGGAGAAAGGAGCTTGACCCAGACTTGCCCGTGATTGTCCAGGAGTCTGAGTCTCTGGCAGAGGCGTGGGTCACTGGTGGCCTGCTGCAGGATTGGGGGCACTGAGTGTGGCAGTGCGAACATAAGACCTTTTGAAGGACCTTTCTTCATTATCTCCACCATAGTTTGGCCTCAGGTCAAACAACAGGGAGAGAACACAACCCTGCCCATCAAGAAAAAATTGGATTAAAGATTTACTGAGCATGGCCCAGCCCATCAGAACAAGACCCAGTTCCCCCCTGCCCCCGCCCCCCCCGCCCCAGTCAGTCTCTCCCATCAGGAAGCTTCCACAAGCCTCTTATCTCACAGTCTAGTGAGATTTAATTTCAACCATGTAAGTAAGTGTAAAGGCTTCCCAGGTGGCTCAGGTAAAGAATCTGCAGTGCAGGAGACACAGGAGATCCAGGTTGGATCCCTGGGTCAGGAAGATCCCTTGGAGGAGGGCATGGCAACCCACTCCAGTATTCTTGCCTGGAGAATCCCATGGACAGAGGAGCCTGGTGGGTTACAGTCCATGAGGTTGCAAAGAGTCAGACACAACTAATTGTGTGGTTGAGCAGCCATGAAAGTGTAAATCTTAGTGATTAGCTACATTCCTTCTCAAAAAAGTATTGATGTTCTAACAAAAATAATCCTTGATTCTCCTGAGAGTTCATTTTATGTGCCAATTTGACTGGATTTCTGCGTCTGTCTGTGAGGGGGTTTCTGGAAGAGATTAGCATATGAATGGGTGGGCTAAGTAAAGTGGATTGCCCTCCCTAATGTGGATAGCCACCATGTGGTTCACTGGGGACCTGAATAAATAGAACAAAAAGGTGGTGCAAGGGAGAACTTGCTCTTTCCCTCTAACTACCTGGGATGGGTACCAATCTTCTGCCCTCAGTGCCTTTGTTTAAGGCCTTCAATCTTTGACTGGAACTTGCACCATTTACTCTCTCTTTCGGGCCTTTGAACCTTACACCACTGGGTTTCTTGGGTCTGTGGCTTACAGAGGGCAAATCATGGGACTTCTCAGCCTCCATAACCATATGAGTCAAGACCTTACAATCAGTCTCTCTCAATCAGTATATCATATTGGTTCTGTTTCTCTGGAGAACCCTAATACAATTTTTAAGCCCAATCTGAGACAATCAAAATTTCAATTGAGGATGGGCCTGATACCAGTTAGCATAGGAGTTTAACTAATTAGAACTTAAAATGAAAAAAAAAAAAGCATAAAAGTGCAGATTTTCCTTTTTGGGAATTTATGGTCCCTGGTATGGAAATGAGATGAAGCAGGATTTGCCTGCATATGGTGAATATATCTAAGTCAAAGAGGATACAGATATATTGGCATATTTAAGATTTTCATATTTAAAGTACATTAAGGAAAAATATACTATCACATTGTGGCATTATTATAGTATGTAATAATTACATATAATAATATAATATTAATATAATATGAATTATATAATTATAATATATGCTTATACAATAAATACATATATGTCATATATTTATTATATGTATTTTAATAAATATATTTATTATATTAAAATTATTAAATATATAAATATATAATATGAAGTTATATAAACATAAATTTATATAATATATAAATATCTATATAAAATATATTTATAAATTATTATAAACTGTTTATTATTTATATAGATATGTAAATTATATCTATATTATATATACTACATATATCTTTGTATTATAATATATAATTTATATATATTATATTGATTATATGTTAAAATATAATAATATGTTATTAATAATATAGTTTATATATATGATATATGTCTATATGTGTCTGTCCATATATATATATACATACACATACATACATATACACAAACATATATATATATATATATATCTTTATTTTTGTTTCTGGTTCCTGGCACAGAGTTTCAGAAACCCTTGTGGACTTCCCTGGTGGTGCAGTGATTAAGACTTCTTCTTTTCACTGCAGGGGTCTCAGGTTTGATCCCTGATTTTAAAAAAAAAAAAAGAAACTTGAAATTTCCTTAGTCATCAGTTCAGTTCAATCACACAGTAGTGTCTGACTCTTTGCGACCTCATGGACTGCAGCATAAAAGTGTCCCTGTCCATCACCAACCCCCGGAGCTTACTCAAACTCATGTCCGTCGAATCGGTGATGCCATCCAACCATCTCATCCTCTGTCATCCCCTTGTTCTCCTGCCCTCTTCAATCTTTCCCAGCATCAGGGTCTTTTCTAACGAGTCAGTTCTTCGCTTCAGGCAGGCCAAAGGATTGGAGTTTCAGCTTCAGCATCAGTCCTTCTAATGAATATTCAAGACTGATTTCCTTTAGGATGGACTGGTTGGATCTCCTTGCAGTCCAAGGGACTCTCAAGACTCTACTCCAACACCACAGTTCAAAAGCATCAATTCTTTGGCACTCAGTTTTCTTTATAGTCCAACTCTCACAGCCATACATGACTACTAGAAAAACCATAGCTTTGACTAGATGGACCATTGTTGGCAAAGTAATGTCTCTGCTTTTTAATATGCTATCTAGGTTGGTCATAGCTTTTCTTCCAAGGAGCAAGTGCCTTTTAATTTCATGGCTGCAGTCACCATCTGCAGTGATTTTGCAGCCCCCCAAAATAAAATCTCTCACTGTTTCCATTGTTTCCCCATCTATTTGCCATGAAATGATAGGACCAAATGCCATGATCTTAGTTTCCTGAATGTTGAGCTTTAAGCCAACTTTTTCACTCTCTTCTTTCACTTTCTTTCTCAGTCATAAGGGAGTTTTATTATTCATAAGGAAGTCCTTTCAGTAACAGGCAAGTTTATGCTAATTTTAGGAAGCTTTAGGTAGCTTGAGAATGGAGACTGGTCACCAGAAAAACTAACTATGTGATTAAAGGGTTGGAATTTTCAGCCTCATCCTCTGCCCTTCCTCTCAACTTGTAGTCTAATCTTTATATTTGCATTATTAATAAATTTTTCTTTCAGTACATGTATTACAAATATATATATAATATTTGATTTAATATAAAAGTAAAATTTTTCCCAAATGTTCAAGTAACATGGACCCTGTGGGTTGATCCTCCAGTTTATTGTATGGCTTTTGTCCCCTTGCCCCATAGTACCACTTCACCCCATGGGTATCTTCTCAGGTCCCCCCTCCCCAGTCCCTAGGCTACGTGGGAAACACAGCTGGAAGAGGAGAACCCACCTCCAGAAAGTAGTTCTGACACATCAGTATGGATAAGACTTATCCTAGGGAAGTTCTGTATAAGTGTAGCTTTATGGATGCTAGCCTAGAAATTCTTATTGGTAAGTATGGCAGTGGGTCTCAGGAATCTACATTTTATCCAGTACTTAAAGCATGCCTAATATTAATAATCCCTGCACTAGACTTTGAGCAAAACTATACGAGGCTTTTTTCTTATTTTTGACTACGCCATGTGACATGTGGGATGTTAGTTCCCTGATCAGGAATTGAACCCATGCCCCCTGCCTTTGAAGCTTGGTGTTGTAACCACTGTATAGCTAGAGAAATCCTTGTCTTAGGCTTTGGTCTCAGCAAAGTACATGACCTGAGTCAAGCAATTTACCCCTGTCTTCTCTTCCTCGTCATACAATAAGAGAGTTGATTAGATGTACTTGACCATTTCCTCAGCTCCACAAAGTTCTAGCATTCCTTTATCTGTCATGCTTGATGGCAAATAAATCATAAGCAAAGTTATAAGATAAAAAAATAAAGTCTTCCCTGATAGTAGAATACAGATATTGAAGGATAACCCTGCTTTATCTATAAATAATGTTCAAACTTTCTTTATAAAGTCCTTCCCACTTAAAAAAACTATACTTTATCATACCAGTGCAATAAGGTTTATACTTTTGTGGCTGTGAGTCATTTAAATTAAATCTAAGATACTGCAGGAGGGTAACAGTATAATTAGTCTCATGGATTTCATTATTGTGACTGTCAGTACTGTATCCAGAAATTTTCATCAGCATATTAATAAATGCCTTACGGAAAGATAACTTATTTATTCCTGGGTAGAGAAACCTATGAAAATATTTTCATAATAATTGTGCTTTTAAAATTCTTATTACAGCATGTATATGATTCTCGACAAACTATTTTATTCCTGTCTCCCCCCTCAAAAAACCCTAGATACTGTTACATCTAGAGTAGTCACAAAGACACAGACTTTTACATTAAAATTTAAAACTTTGGCTTGGGAAGGGGGAGCATATAGCAAATAGGGAGGGGCTGGTGCATAGTAACCAGAGGATGAGGCATTGAAGTTCCAGATGTGTACCTGTTATATTTTACTTTTAAATATGGGCATTAATAATAATATGCAAAACATGAAGGTGGGGAGAAAACATAAAATCTAGATCTAATTAATAGCCGGCAGTAATAGATGGGTAGGAAAAGTCATATACAAATTCATCAGGATCCCTGGCCTCCTCTATTTCTAGCACATTCAAATCTGGAACACAAGGAGCAAACCTCCTTTTAACCCAAGAGACCATTAAAGGATGTGAAGAAGAAAGAAGCCATATGTGGAGATAAACCCACTGGCAGACCCATGACAGAATAGAGATGCCAGACAAGACCCCACACATATGGTCAAGTAATTTCAGGGTCAACTGATTTGCAGAGAATAATAGAAAGGAGTGTCATAAAAGCTTCAGGAAATTTTGAAAATCTTGAGTTTCCAAAAGGAATACTATATAACTCCTGAGGAGTGGAAGGAAAGCCCTTTCCTCTGTGTTCACACATTTGAGAGGTTTATTTGCTCCATTCCTTAGGATGACGCCCTACAGCCAGTGTCCAGCTGCACCTTTGACCCTACATGGTGCTAAATCCCTTGCTTTCCTTCTCCTGCGCAGGAGTCCTCTGACAAGTCTGGGGTGGTGCATAAGAAAAATTGATAGTTAATGTTTTAAGTTGAAGACAAATTACTGGAAGGATGTATTTTCTGCCCTTTCAGTGGTCACGAAGAATTTGGTGGAAAGAATGGGAATTTCAAAGGCATTTTTTTCAATCCACGGCCTTGCTAGCACCACATTTCTGAACAGCAGGGCCTTGTGTGAGTCTCCCGTTTCCACACCCACATCCAGCCAGCTTTCATATCATTCTGTATAGGGTGTGGTGTTGTCATTAATAATAAGAATAATATGAAGTTACAGTGTTGATTACTATATTGAGCAGGAAACAGATGGCTCACTCAGAAGGGGTGATTGGAGAAGGCTCAGTGAAGGGGCTGTTTACAAAGGAGCAGCGCTGGTCGGAGAAACAGACTCCTGATGGTCCTCACTGAAGAGCCAGAAACAGGGGCAGGGCAGGGTGCACCCTCACCATCCCATGGCCTGGGGGGGCAAGGGGAGAGCATGGTTATCAAAGCCAAAAGAGAGCTCAGCCGTAGGCCTGGGCCGTCTGGCAGAAACTGGAGCGGAGAAAAGCACTGATGTTAGCCAAGGTCTGGCGCGGAGGGAGCCCAGGCAGACCTCTCTCTCTGGTCACTCTCAGGAATTCTGTGCCTTCCCCTGTCTCTACCCCCGTAAGCCCCCATGCTCAGACTCCCAGGGCAGAGAGCAGGATGACAAGGACAGAGGGTTGATTCAGAGGGCAAGCAGAGAATATCCTGCACGCCTGAAAGATACGAAAGACCAGACCTTTGCAAAAGAAAATCCAACAGACCTTGTTTCAGTGCAAACCTGCCATCTGCCCCATCACTTCCTCATCACCTTCTGCTTTGCTTCTTACATGTAGCTCCCTCTTAGCTGTGAGAGAGACAAGGGCCACAGTCAGTTCTGGATGGGGGAACATCAGCAGAAGAATACTGTGAAGGTTCCAGGAAAGCATTTGTGTTCCTGATAAAAGTTGCAGAGAGGGTAGTTATGTTTTTCCCTCTTATTCCTGCCTTAGACGGGTGTATAAGGCCTAGAACAGAAGTAGCCATCTTTCAGCAATGAAGTAGCAAGAAGAAAGAATGCTGGTCCTGATATTATTAAGCCATTGATCCAATGCCAACAGTGCCTACCTCCAGATATTTTAAGTGAGAAAAATCACCTCTGACTGTTTTCTAAGTGTTCATAAATTGGGAACTTGGTGCTTGATCAAATATAGGGGTCGGGTGGGTATGACAGCTAGACTGCTGTCAGGAATACTTGCAAGAAACTGTGGAATTGAAGCATATTTGGGGATAAAAAAATCTCAAAAATTTAGATCCAGATAGATTAAATTAGGTTATATGTGGGACGTCTATGAGGAAACAGAATGAGAAGTTGCAGTTATGTGTCTAAAAGAAAGGCTATCTTAGGAATAAAATTTAGGAATATATGTTATACATGATATAGTAATTTAAGTCTTAGAAGTAAAATGAGATCCTCTTCCTCTATTTTATATAAAGAAAAGTGTCAAGGACCAAGTTCTGAGAACTCCCACATTTAGAGCTTAGATAAACAAGGGGTGCTTCCAATGGTAAATTTAGCAAAGAACCAGGTAGAGGTCAAGAGAAGAATGCATTTTAAGAAGCAGACAACAGTTTTTGGTGAAATGGAGAAGTCAGTCAAGGAAGATGTTGGTCACTGATGATATTTAGAATATCATCTGTGGCTAATCTGATATTTCAAGAAACAGTATGCCTGATGCAAAGGGTTACCATACCCAGCATAGCTTTTCTCTGTGAAAAAAGTGCCAAAACCTTGTTATTGGTATAATTCAACTATTAATTGAGAATAAATAATGGCTCCTTGTTTCATCTATAAAAGTGGTTATTTTTAAGGTCTCTTGGAATATCTGTTGATGAAAATGTTACAAGAAACAGAGAAGGGGGAGAAAGAAAGAGAGAGAGAAGGGAAAGAGGGAAAGAAAGCAAGAAAGAATGTAAGAAAGGAAATATGTAAAGCAAAGGGAATAAAGCTTAACTTATTATCAGAGGTTATAATTAGATTAAAATAGTGGTCTTAAATACTACATTATAAATGGAAAATTTTAGTTAAATATGAAGGTGCTCTCTTTATTCTTTGTCATTAGAATCACAGGCCCCAAACTGGAAAACATGCTGAAGGTGGGTGAAGCACAAAAGCTCTAATAGGATGTTACTAACATGACTGAGCCATATAGACAATGATTTGAAGGCTTCTCTGTGTCTAATTAAATAATTACTTGAGGCAACTTACTTAATCTCGGAGCCTTGAATTTCTCATTTATAAGATGGGGACAAGAGTCACTGTCTTGAAGATTACTTGTGAAGATAAACCACAATTTGGGGGTGTTGAACTAATTTCTAAGTGCGTGCTCAGTGGTTCAGTTGTGTCTGATTCTTTGCAAGCCTATGGACTGTAGCCCACAAGGCTCCTCTGTCCTTGGGATTTTTCAGGCAAGAATACTGGAGTGGGTTGGCATTTCCTTTCCATATGGCGTTAGTGATAAAGAATCCCCCTGGCCAAGATGGAGATGCAGAAGACAAGGGTTCAATCCCTGGGTCAGGATGATCCGTTGAAGTAAGAAATGGCAACCCACTCCAGTATTCTTGCCTGGAAAATCCTATGGATAGAGGCGTCTGGTGGGCTATAGTCCATGGAGTGGCAAAGAGTCAGACACAACTGAGCCGCTGAGTGTGCACACTCACAATTTCTAAGACCCTCCCCAAACTGCTTTCCTTGAGCTCATGGTCTTCAGTCCACGCTCTCCTGTTACCCAGGAAGCACCTCATGATTTGTTCCTCATTGTTCTGTATGTGGCAGTGTTTCTTTTCAATTTCATGGCAAATGAGACCTTGATTATCCTGGAATGACCTGGGTGAACTGGGATTTGGAAACATTGAACATAATGTTTCCTCTAAAGGAATACACTTCCAGCATGCAGCCCTCTCACCTGTGACGGCTTCAGGCTTAAAGGGTCAGCATCTTCTGCTGACATCAGTTCTCATATTTGCTGTCAGCTGCCGCCTTTGTCAGCATTGCATGAGAGTCAGCAGTGATACCATTCCATTGTTGGTTTAGTGCTATTTCTGCATGTGCATTGCCAAACCACACTTAAGTTTAGTCGTGGTTATATTTAACTTTATTCTTCTCAGTAAACCTTTTAAGGCATTACAAAAAAGAATGCTTTCTCTCAGTGAGATGGATTTTTATAACTACTTGCAACTGCAGATTTTTTTCAGGGTTCAGTAAGAAGATGGGATACTTGATAATTCTAACCCTGCATCAGCACTTTCAAGACATGGCTCTCATTCCGTCTTGACTTTTGCCTGCAGTGCCATCTTGAATCAATAAGTTGAAACTTTCTTAATTTCTTTAGGAAAACCGCATGAGGTAACACGTATTTTGGGGGAATTATCAAGACATTGTCTCTGTAATCCAGAAATAAGAAACACTTTCCGTTTGATATATATAAATTTTGACTGTCTACATTGTTTATAGCACTGTGGTAAATACAGTAAAAATACAGCAAACAGTCAATAGATTCTTCCCTTTATATGCTTATATTCTTTGGAATAGATAAGGTCAGCAATGACATCACACCAACAATATAGCAAGTAACAAAATCTGCAAGAGGATTTAGAGAGAGAAGAGATTATTTCTAGTGAGAAGATCTGCGTCTGCATCTGTGCCTCTGTTATGAATCATTCTCTCGTTTTCTTGAAGTATAATATATGCTTGAAGATGACTAGTTTTCCTCAGTCTTTTTTCTCTCTGTAGAATTTTTAGGAATCATCCAACCATTCTTACATTTTATTCCATCTCTTTCCCTTTCAAGATGGCAGTCTTTCTCGTGGTATAATATTTTCAAAAACCTTGTGGCTCTCTTGTATATGTCACCTGGATCACCTTATTAAACCAAATGGTCTTCTGTCTCTGGGTAATCCTATCTCTATTTCTGTCTTCTGCTGTCTTCAGTACCAGCAAAGGTTTGTCAACAAAAGGTTGTCATGCTGCTGCTGCCGCTAAGTTGCTTCAGTCGTGTCCAACTCTGTGCGACCCCATAGACGGCAGCTCACCAGGCTCCCTCATCCCTGGGATTCTCCAGGCAAGAGTACTGGAGTGGGGTGCATTGCCTTCTCCGAAGGTTGTCATATTACCTTCCTTTTATGTGTGTTAAATCTTCCTCTGCTTCTCTCTTATAAGGACGCTAATGACTGGATTAGGGCTTCCCTGGTGGCTCAGAGGTTAAAGCGTCTGCCTGCAATGCAGGAGACCTGGGTTCAATCCCTGGGTCAGGAAGATCCCCTGGAGAAGAAAATGGCAACCCACTCCAGTACTCTTGCCTGGAGAATCCCATGGATGGAGGAACCTGGTGGGCTACAGTCCAGGAGGTCGCAAGGAGTCAGACACGACTGAGTGACTTCACTTTCACTTTCAGTGACTGGATTTAGGGCTCCCTCAGATAATCCTGGATAATGTCTCCATCACAAGAGTCTTAATACAGCTGTAAAGACCCTTCTTCCAAATCAGGTATCATTCACAGGTTCTGGAGATAAAGATGAGGACATATCTTAAGGAGCTGTTATTAGCTACACATCATTTATGTCTATTGGACAGAATTTAGTTACATTTTGTAGCTAGAAGAAAGGACAGTTAGGAAGTATAGTCTACCAGCTAACACACTAGGGTTCTATTACTAAAGAAGGGTAGAAGGGATATCATGGGGACAATTAGTTGTCTTTGCTCTCCCATCTCCTATGTCTATGAAGATAAGTGTTCTTGATTCACTGGGACATTAAAAAAATAAATCAATTCTTCCTCAGGGGAAGGTACCATCTTGGTACAAAGACAAGTATTTGCCAACTTAAGTCACTCTATTAGGCAGTATTGAATTAGGCCCCAAATGGTGATCCAAGTGGTATGTAACACATTTTCAGAAAATAATATAATCTCTGTGGGATGAAGCATTTTTATTGAAGTCTTTTTGGAGTAAATGAGGCTTGAAATAAGTCTGAGAGGACAAGAAGAGTTTTAGTCAGGTAGAAAGGACATACTGATGGGTATGGTCAGGAGGCTCCCCCTGGAAAATAGAATCTTCTGTAGAAGGTTCTCCAAAACTGGGAATATCTTGACTTCACTTGTTCTTCATCAGTCAGAAGCTGATATGTAGTGACTAGGAATATTAATACTGCACTTGAATCATGAAAATAGAGAATAGGAGCAATTACTAAAGACCATCAGAAGTTTCATGAGAACATATCATGATCAGTTTTGGAAAATAAGAAAGAGGAGTTTTGTATTCGATATCGACAAAGAAGTATTGTTTGGTCCTCAGTAGCATAATGTATTCCAAATACATACACACTTCTTTCTCCCCTTACCAAACAATTAGGGGGAGTGACAGAGTACAGAGATATGGAAAACTTTGCCAACAAAAGATTTGGACTGAAACTTAGAAAATTTTATCTCTTTTGGCTCAATACTTTTTTATTTCTTGTAGATAGAAGGGACTAGGGGTGGGGAGTGGACTCCATGGAGCACTTTTCATAACCTCCAGAAAGGTATCACTGCTGACTTGCTTCTGTGTGTGCTCAGGCCTATATCCATATCTGTGACAGGGTTTGTTGTGCAGACAGGTAAGAGTAAATGGGGCTGGATAAAGGAAAGGCCCAGGAATGAGTAGGGTCGAGGATGGGATACAAATCGCATGGAAGTTTGTATGCAGGACTTCCTGTTCCCCACACCTCAGGAGATCATACAGTGATCAGCTGTCAATTTGCACAGTGATCAAAGTAATAAAGTATTCACAATCAGCTGTCAATTTACATGATTTGTGATAAAGTAACATTCCGGATGGAAAATGAAGACTGTGCCTCAGCTGATGACATGTATTAATATTTTCAAACTCTTCATTTAAAAAACCATAATGCCTTTGATGAGATTGTTGTCACGAGGCTGAAGAATCTTGTAGTTTTACATATTTTCAAGAGAAAATAAGTCCTGAGTGTATCTTTTCCTGCCAAAATGTGGAAGAAATCCTTAGCTGTTCCTTACAGGACACTCAGAAGCTCTGAGACGGGCTGCCTGAGGCTAGAATTTGTAGAACTCTTCTACAATCAGTCAGGTGATGCAGGGCAAGCCCCAGCCTTTTGGGACAGGAATAGTATCACTAGAAAGGAAACATACCTGGAAATCTACAGCCTCAGCTTGTAAAGCCAGCTTCGTATTTCGGCTTAAGAGATGTATTATTCTGTGACATCCATTGGGAAGAAAGAGCGTGTTTGTTAGCATATGCGAGAAGCACAAACCAGCATTGTGCGTGAGCTCCAGAGCCTGCCAGCAGAGATGGATTCCCCTCTGAAGGACCATTAATAAAGGCTGTGGCAGCAGCTAGCATTTGTAAGAGGACAGAGGAAAGAATGGAGGTGTTGAAAGACTTCCGTGCATCCTAATAGGAAGAAGACAATGGTCAATTGATAGAAAGGGAATCCAGAGAAAGAGGGTCCACAGTGTATGCACTATAAAAAGTAGAATGTATCAAAGATTAAGATAAATAGATAGGTATTTTATAGAGAATTTCAGAGTTAAAATTTTCAATGCCATGGTATTATACAATATAAGATTTAATTATATTCATTCCCATTTTTAGTTGATAAAAAAAACACTTTATCTGATTTTTAATGGAAATGCAAGGTGAGGGAAATGAAGCATAGAACTACTTAAATGGTGTCTGCTTGTCATACCATGGTTACTCCCAAATATATAAGAAAGTGGTGAAAAGTGATAGAAAAATGCTTTTTTTTTTTTTTTTTTGGCTATGCTGTGTGCCTTTCAAGGTCTTCTTAATTCCCTGAACTGGAATGGAATCTATGTCCCCTGCAGTGGAAGTGCAGAGTTCTAACCAGGGACCACCAGGGAGGTCCTACAAAAGTGCTATTCTTGAGATGATGTTAATACCTTCCAACAGAAAACCCAATGAATGAATAAATTATCTGGGAACTGGAGGGAAAAAAAAATGAGTCCAATCCTTTAATGTCCTGTGTGATTCTGCTTTGCTCAGCACAGGTTCTCACTGTTTCTGTGGACTTGATAAATAGAGGTCCTAAGGTCTGCAGTCTCTCCCACCACCAGCCAGTGACCCTAGTCACCACACCCTATTTCATTCTGAGTGCATGCTCACAGAGCACTGAAATGAAGGCAGGGCAGGAATTAACCAGTTTGGAGCTTAGAGTGATAGAAGCCTGGGTCATACGGAGGTTCAGCCTAAGGCTGAAAGGTCTCAAATACTCTCATATTTTGATCTTTGCTACACCTCATGTTTGTTATTCTCCCACAGACATTCTGATTATGTTATTCTTTTTAAAAACCTTCTATGATTCAATCAAGTCACTCATTCTCAGCCTTCTACATAAAGCTGTTTATACAGTGGCTCAATCCATCTTTAATGTCGTTTCGCCCCATACCCTGCTCTCACTGAAGAGTCCAGACCTGCCCTGGGCAACCCTGTTTGCACATCCCTATTTACATTCTTTCCTCTTCCCCAAACCTCTCTCTCATCCATACATGCTTCTCATGTCCTCAAATAAGAGTCTTTCTACTCTGATTTAACATTTAACAATCTTTTTTTTTTTTAAATTTTAGCACTCACCAGAGTATCTCTTGAATTAGAAGTACTCATATACTATATGTTTACCCTCTACCAGACTGAGTTCTTGGCCATAGATTCTGCTGTTCGTATTCTCTATATTGGGTCCCCAGAGTCTCATAAAGTGGGCCTTGCAGATAGATGCTCACTCAGTGTTTCTTGGAATCTAACATCTGTTGGACTGTTGTCTTGTTTTATTATTTAGCTTGTCACTCGTCCATGCTTTCCCTACCCAGCTCAACTGCATGTCCTTTGAATACAACTATATTTTGTAGAAGCTGAAAAATACTGTGATTCCGGGAATTCCCTGGTAGTCCAGTGGTTAGGACTTGGAGCTTTCACTGCCAGGGCCTGGGTTCAGTCCCTGGTCAGGGAACTAAGATCCTGCAAGCTATGTGGCATGGCAAAAACAAAACAACAACAACAAAATGATATGATGATTGAAAGGAGGGTGATATAATGAGAAATGATACATGGGAGGATAACTTTTTAAAGCTGACTTGTGTAGCCAAACTCTTGTGTATGTGACTTTTATAATCACAGTTATGTCACTCCTTCCATGGCAGCATAGGTAATAGAGCAAGCCATTTCTTTTACTTCTCTTCATTCTGGTGATTCCAACAGAAAATAAATATTTTAAGAGGTAACAAGTATTTTGCTTGACAAATGATACTAGGATTTTGCCAAGATTTTTGTATTTTTTTTTTGGAAAATAGCATCTGGAATTTGCTGAAAGAATATGAGATTCTCCATGCTACTAAAGTGTAGGATATTATGACTTTTAGAGGGGATACTCTCTGAAGTTTGCATAAATTAATAGCGGGCATATTTTGAGGGCTTATTGTGTGTTAGGCACTCTTACAAGAGCTTTACATGTGTTGTTTTATTTAATCCCCATAACAAGTTCAGAAGCAGGCTCTATTATTTTTCTCACTGTTTTACAGTTAAGTAAGTTGAGACAAAGTGTTTTACAATCTGCTCCAAGTCACACAGTCACTTGGCAGAGCTGGGATCTGAGTCCAGCCAGCCTGACTCTAGGGTCTGAACATTATCCTGACGTTACAGGAGGGAGGTATGTTTTTCTTCTCTCTTTGCGGGCAAGGCCAGACACAGACACAGACACAGGTCATTGCTGCCCCAGATCAGCTGCCTCAGTGGTGCGTCAGGCAGCAAGGAGGCCCTGTGATGTGCCTACAGAGCTCTCTCCTCCTTGCACACTGTCTGTAGGGACTGGTACATGCAAATTATTGCTGGGAAACCAAGCAATTTCTACAGAGCCTGGGCATTTAATAGAAAAACGATTCAATCTTCAGGGAAAGTCCCAAATTGACTAGAGTTGATTCAGCTAAACGAGGTGTCAAGGTGTACACCAGGATATTAATCACTCTTCCTCCCTCCAGCCACGACTCCTCCCTGTTCACGGAAGCTGGAACCTGAGGGCACAGGGAGGAGGGCTCTGTGCTCCCAAGAGCGGCTCTGCTTCATCTGCCCTTCCGATTCCCTCCAGCGCCTTGACTGTGTCCCCAGTCTGCCAGCCTTTCTGCTGTGTTCAGCCCTAAATCATGAACAAACTAGAGTCAAAATAGTGCTCAGGAAAATGCCGCAGTAAGGTAAAATTGTATAGCAGGTTTCAAATCTGGTTAGCTAATGTTGAATAATTTTAACATTGCAACTCATGTCATTTTTGTTGTTATTGCTAAATGTTAAGGTTCACTTTGATTATGCCTGCTTCCCTTGTGGCTCAGCTGGTAAAGAATCCACCTGCAGTGCGGGAGACCTGGGTTCAATCCCTGGGCTGAGAAGATCCCCTGGAGAAGGAAAAGGCTACCCACTCCAGTGTTCTGGCCTGGAGAATTCCATGGATTGTATAGTCCATGGGGTCGCAAAGAGTCAGACACAGCTGAGTGACTTTCATTTTCACTTGGTTATGCATATGACTGCATAATACAAAAATATATATGATGTAAAAAAAAAAAACCCATATGGTATGTGTGTATAATATAGATGGTTTGTATAATGATGTATAAGTATATGGTTGACACCAAAGCTGAATAATAGATATCAGATAGATTGTCTTAACCGACTATTCAAGTGCAGCACACCAAGGTTAGAATCTCAGCTCTAACATTTACTAGCTCACTGTTAACTTTTTAAAGTACTTCAAGATCTAACATGAGGATAGTGTACCTAGTTCACGAGCTTATTCCATTTATAATTTAGAATTTTTTAGAAAATATGAGTTGAGGAAATTAAGGGTCTCTGACCTTGAAATCAAAATCCTGCCCTCCTAGGGAGAGGCCCAGATGTCAACAGAAGAGGTAACCATTCAGCAACAATCCCCTTGTGCCTTCTATGACAAATTTCCTAGGCTGATCTGGAATCTACATGACAGATTGTTGGTGCTAAAGGCCAGTGAGCTCCATCTATGTGAAGTATGGGTCTTTTGAAAAACAAATAAATCCAATTAAAGAAGAGAACTCAGAATGGGGATGACAAATGGTTTGGTTTGTTGTGTTTATTATGCCAGCTCAACTAGAATGCAAAAGTCAGAAAGTTTGTAACTAGGTAGGTGAGTGAAAATGTGGACAGTTAAGTCTCAAAGCTTTTTTCTTCATTTATTGGTCTTCATACCCAATTATATCACCCCCCTTTCAAGTCAATGGATTCTCTTCTTTTTAGCTCAAAAGAAACGCAATCCAAAATGGCAGGAGCATAATTCTAATTTATTTCCATTTCAGATTTTTATACCTATAATTATGTTTGTGTTAAACTAGATGAAAATGTCAATCTACCAATTTGCTTCTTCCTTTGTAACATTTTGCATGCAAAGTTTATCATTGTGACAAATAAAAGGGCTCTCCAACCTTGACACCAAAGAAGAAATGCAAATTATATTTCTCCACATTAGAAAACAACTATCAATCATGTCATTTAAAAATTAGGTGAGATTTCCAATGAAGTTTGAAATCTTTAGCTGTTTGGAATCTATGATATTAAACTATGATTTGATTTAATATTAAAAGAGGAAAATTAGTGAGAGCAGATGTTTTAACTGTTAATTCAAATAACCCAAATTATTAATTGAAGGCCTGAATAAACTGCAGATTCCACTTTAGGAAAACCACTTGGAAACTTTTCTGTGTGATTTCTGAAGAGTGCAAGTAACTCTTAAAATGTAGAACTCCAATTTACGTTGATTAGGGCTACTCTGGTGGCTCAGATGGTAAACAATCTGCCATCAGTAATGTTGGAGGCATGGGTTCGATCCCTGGGTTGGGAAGATTCCCTGAAGAAGGGAATGGCTACCCACTCCAGTATTCTTGCCTGGAAAATTCCATGGACAGAAGAACCTGGTGAGCTATAGTCCATGGGGCTGCAAAGAGTCGGACATGACTGAAGGGCTAACATTGTGTACATGTGTGTGTTGCTTTGATGAAATAGAAGCTAGCATTTTCCAAGATTATCTGACCCTAGCTTCCTCCCTTTCCAGAAGCTACCCCATTTCTTATTTTTATGTAGCATTTCATTTCACAAATTGCTTCATGAACAGTGGCCTTTAAAACATGAGAACTGATTTTCCTGGCTTTTAGCTGCCAAGAAGAGTAGATCGTCTGAAGTCTCAGGTCCAGATAAAGCAAGTCCCAGGGGAAAGGAGCACATTCCTCATCTCCTCCACTGAGATGACGGTGGGTCAGAGGGCCAGTGACTTCCTGTGACTCCTTTTCCATCACACGTCTTTGCTTTACTCTCTTTGCTCTTGTTCTTGGCCAAGGACTTTGGGAAAGAGAAAAAGACAGGTGTACAGACCACCCTGATTGGAATTAATAGCAACATCTCCAAGGTTAGTGTTAGCCTCTCAGTCGTGTCTGACTCTCTGTGACCCCGTGGATTGTGGCTCGCCAGGCTCCTCTGTCCATGGGATTTCCCAGGCAAGAATACTGGAGTGAGTTGCCAATTCCTTCTCCAGGGGATCTTCCTGACCCAGGGATTGAACCTGGGTCTCTTGCATTGCAGGCAGACTCTACCATCTGAGCCACCAGAGGAGCTTGAATTCTCTGTAGGCAGATGCTATGAGTCCTACTTTACAGGTGCTGAAACTAAAATACAGAAAATTTAACTGATTGACCCACGACCCTAATGGAGAGTTGAAAGCAGAGGTGAGGTGAGAAGGCGCATATTCAGGCTGAAACTAGGGTCTGAAGTTTTCCATTTTTTTGAGGTTAGGACCCATATTTGTTTCTGCTGCTTTGTACAGTTCCTTTAAAGCACTCCCCCACCATCACACACACAGGTGGGTTTTTCTTAAATGATGATGCTATCTCTGCCTTGGTGTGAGTGATGGTGGATTTTAAGGGCCCCTCTTTATCTGTCAGTCTCTCTCCCTGTCCCCAAATAGTGCCTGTGGATTAAGTTTTGTCTTCAGCTTGTCTGTGTTCAAATGCAAATAAACTTCCCAGGAAGGATAAAAAATTAGTCCCCTTTAAATTTAGCATGTGTCATTTAATCATGTTGTCAGAGAAAAAAAAAAACAATCTAAATCATATCTTCTCATCTTGAATTCATGGATCCAAGATGGAAGTGGCTGAGACAGACATGTGGGTGTATTTAGCTCTGAAAACTCTACCTTAAAACTATTTTCACCATTTTGAGTTTATCTGATTTTTTTTTTTAGAAAATCTGTCATTTCATAAGATTCTTGAAAAGGTGTGTGAGCCTCCAAAGTTTAGTTAATCACATGGGTTAGTGACGCTAGATCTAAGACCGTACCTGATCGAGACCTTCTCCAAATCAGGGAATCCTTGAAATCCACCTCTCCCTCCTTCACAACACTCACCAGCACTGTTTCCAGTGAACCTGCATAATAAGTAATTTTATTATGCCCTTTATCCCTCTGTATGTCAGCCACCGCAGCCCCAAACCGCAGGTCAAAACATCATCTCCCAACAAGAAACCCGCAGGCTCTGTACATACATTATTCTGTTTCCTTCCAGCTTTCCTCCTCAGTTCTTGATCCCTTCCATCGTGCTCTCTAGAAATTAGGGTCTGTTATTGGCAATAATACTTGGGCCAACTAATGCGAAGAGCTGATTCATTGGAAAAGACCGTGATGCTGGGAAAGATTGAAGGCAAAAGGAGAAGAGGACAGCCAAGGATGAGATGTTGAGATAGCATCACTGACTCAATGGACATGAATTTGAGCTATCTCTGGGAGATAGTGAAGGACAAGAAAGCCTAGTGTGCTGCAGTCCATGGGGTTACAAACAGCAACCCATTGTGTGTTGTTCCCACAACTTAGTGACTGAATAACAACAGCAATCAGCAACGTGATCTGTCCTCCATCTATCTTCTGAATGCTTTTTTCATCCTCTGGCTGAAGGACTGACTCTCTCCTGAGGACACTGCTTTCCTGCAGCCCCTCAGTGTGGCTGTTGCCCCTTTCATAGCCGTTATGCCTCTGGACTTGGAGGGGAAGTGGCCAGACCTCCTCATTGTCCTCGTTGCTGAGTTCTCTCTCCTTGCTCCTCCCTGAAAGCCTGCTTTTCTATTTCCATCTTGAGATTATATTTCCCACTCCCAGGTCACTCTTTTTTAGGAATTTCAACTTCAATACTATTGTTATCTTAACCTTAGTGAATTCAGTATCCTCACAGATGATCACATCAGTATCTTGGTTTCTCTGTTCCTTGAACTTTAAAAAAATGATCTTGCTTTCTATTCTATTGAAATATTTCTATTTCAGTTATTCCCATGGATAGACCCTCTAGTTTTTCTCAGAAGGGGCTCTTTGTCTGATCCATAGAATGCTGTAGGTGATTTAAATGAATATTTTCTCAAATCTCTCAAAGATGGTATGTAACTAACACCATTCTAAATTCATAGCAGTGAAGTTAATTCTTTACATATTTTAGATACATTGGGCATAAAAGCTTAATTCTCTCAGGGAACTCTGGTTGAGAATGTCTGTACCAATGATTGCAATTCTCCATAATCCTAATTTCAGGTATTTTATCTTTGACAATAGCATTCTACCTTTCCAGCATATTCCCACTCATTGCCAGCTCATCTGTCTACCTCAGTATCCTTGACTTAATAACAACGGCAAAGTCCCTTTAACCATAGAAAGATAACACATTCACAGGAATTACAAGGTGAATTACAAGGCGAACATTTTTGGGGACCATCATTCTATCTACCACCTAGTCTAGCTTCAGCCATTACTGTCAAAAATATAGATAGTTTATGTTCTTTCATCCTGTTATATTTTCTTGTTTCATCATCTTCTTCAGGGATTTCTATTGTTTGGATTTGTTTGTTTATCATCAATACTTGTCACTTTCTCTTGAATCTTTTTATCTTCTCATTTCTGTTATGATTTTTGAATGTTTCCTTCTTTTCATCTGCTGGTTCTCTTAGGACATTATTTTATCTGTGTCACTTCCAGTGGTCTGGTATGACTTTTAGTCTAATAGTCTGAAATAACCTTTTTTTTAAAATGATTTCTAATTCTTTAGTGGGTTCTGTCACTTCATTTCATAATTTATATGATTTTGGTTTAAATTATTCTTTGATGTCAATTATTGAAGGTTTATTACCTTGTTTTGAAATAGTAAGTACAGATTTTATTTGGTCAGCATGACTTTGAACTGTCCGTATATCTATATGATATTTTGCTCCTTATTTTTGATCTCAACATGGCTTTGCCTGTTTTATTTTGATTAATTGTTTTATGTTGACCACTTTCAAGAAAATAATTTTTTGAACTTTTGAAAGGTTTGTGGAACAAATGTTCACTTCACGGACTACCCTCTTCTATTGTTTTGTTTTGTTTGCTTTTTTGTCATATTGTATTTAAAAGTAGGGCAGTTTTCTCTGAGATTTCCTGGCTTTGTTCTCCCTTATGACTTTTATTTGGAAATTCTTTTTCTTCATCTTTGTGTCCTTATTTTGCTCAATTATAATTTCAGTTCTAGCATTTTTGTTGTTGTTGTTGTAAATTTAGTGGCCTTTTCATGGAGGAGCTATGGTAGTTCTGTCTGGGGAGCCTGGATGTTCCTAAGGATGCTGACTGCTGGCCCTTTATGCCTTACTGAGGGTCCTTACACTCACCCGCTAGTAGATTGGGCACGATCTCTCCCAGCATCAGGTGCATTTCTCACATTAGCTGGTCACACTTCCAGTGAACACTGGTTGACTCTCTTAGGATTCTCTCCTCAGATCCATTTCATGCTCCCTCTGCTTCTTCCTGCACGGATTCTGGTTTCACGCAGTTCTGGTGGCTATTGGTGGTTCATCCCCATCTGCTTGGCATTTCAACATTCATAGAAGATACCATGTCAATCAGATTTGCTGTAAATTTTGTCAATTTTTTTAAATTTTGCTATAAATCTATAGTATTTACTATTTTGCTTCATCTGTTTTTATGTGGTTGTTTCAAGAGATCGAAAATTATACTGTCACCATCATCTTTCTAGAATGGTAGAAAGATGATTTCTCATAGATAGATAATCTATTCATTAAAATAATATAGGTACAACAATTTATTGAAGTTTTGTTTTAATGCTTTTAAAAATAAAATTTTATTCATTATAAGTGACATTTAGATTTTCGTTGCCATATTAAAATTATATACATACATAATTTAATAAACATTTTCTTTTAAATAGATTCAGATTTACAGGAAAAAAATTCAAAAGTCATACAGAGAGCTCCTGTATACTTCTGTCTCACTTCTAGTTTCCCCTAATGTTATAATCTATATTCCCACAGCATATTTACCAAAACTAAGAAACCACCATTGCACATTACTCTTAACCAAATTCTAGACTTTATTTGGATTTCACTAATTTTCCCACTAATGATGTTTTTCTATTCCAAGATCCAGATAAGGGTCCTCACACCATATTGCAGTAAGATTTCATGTTTTCTTGGTCTCCTCAGGTCTGTGACAGCTTCTCAGGCTTGCCTTGTGTTTCATGTCATTTATTGTTTTGTGAGTACTAGTTAGATATTTTGCAGAATGTTCCTTGTTTTCATAGAATATTCCTCAATTTTCTCATCATTAGATATTTTTGTTTGTTTTTGTTTTGAGGGTTTTTAAAATAACACGGAAATGAAGTGCCTGTCTCATGACATCATATCTGGAAGTGCATGATATCAACATGACCTTAATGCAGTGTTCACTTTGATCACTTGGTTGAAGTTCCATATATTTTTGCTGAACTATGAACTGAAAGTATTTTCCTCCTGCAAACTGCATCACACAGCTGCAAACTGCATCCACTCAATAGTGTCTTTGATCTCCTTTAAGATACCAGGCACTTCAGCTTTCGTCTTCAGGATCCAGGCATACATATTTTAAATATTCAGAATTTTAACTCTCTATCTAGAGAAAAATAGACACCTCCATGGCTGACATGGTGTGCCAATGTGAGGAACATACCAAATATTCTTCCAGGAAAACTTGACTTTTTGATAGCCTTCAATTCACAGTAATAAAATTCATATGAGGTGTTTTCAGAGATTATAAATCATAAAATTAAGAGAATATATCGAGAAGTTTAGAGTAGATCATAGATTCACTGCAGAGCTTGCTTAACTGACACCTGCCAAGATTGTGTTTGATTCTAATGAAGCCCTAGCTCCCAATGCATCTCTCTCCAAAGGAGATTTCAATGACAGGAAAGAAGTGAAGATCTTACTTTTTCCTGACCCATCAGGTTCAATTTGGGCGTACATAATTTACTGCTAGCAATGTCTTCTTTCCATCATTAAAACAAAAAAAGAAAATGTAACATTTCAAATACATTACTGCTGTTGGTTCGTCAACTTACATATATGAGAAAATGGAAAGGTGATATTAATCACATGTATCCACCGGAATTGAAAAGCATTACAATATAAAGTAACCACTTTGCTAATCCAGTGGAAAATCATATACTGCTTGGGAAGATAATGTTTGCACAAAACCTGCTGGGCTCTGTGAGTTTAAAATGGCTAATCTATAATAGTAAACCATGCATTTTTATGGAACTCCAAAGAGTAAGGGCTACTTTTACATTTGCTGCCTCATTTTATTTTCACATATCTCCTGTGAGGTGTGAATTTTTTCACCTGTTTTACAAACGAGGATGCTAAGGCTCAGAAAACTTAAGAATGGTACCCAAGGTCCCATATCTTATAGCTGATGTCCATACTGGGTCATTAAATTGTTCTTTCTTTCCATCTAAGCTTGAAGCTGCATTTCACTTTCGTCATATGATTCGTGTCCCACTATGGAAAATAAATTTAACTTACCAATTATGAGAAAAGGGTCTGAATGAAGGGAAAACCTGAATAAGAGCCTATATACTATAGTCTACTATTTATTTAGCACTTTCTGTGTGCCTCTGTAGTTAATTCTATAATTAATTATAGCTACTCTATAGATTGGCTTCCCTGGTAGCTCAGCTGGTAAAGAATCCACCTGCAACGCAGGAGACCTGGTTTGATTCCTGGGTCAGGAAGATCCCCTGCAGAAGGGATAGGCTACCCACTCCAGTATTCATGGGCTTCCCTGGTGGCTCAGATGGTGAAGAATCTGCCTGTAATGTGTGAGACCTAGGTTCCATCCTTGGGTTGGGAAGATCCCCTGGAGGAGGGCATGGCAACCCACTCCAGTATTCTTGCCTGGAGAATCCCCATGGAGAGAGGTGCCTACCAGGCTATAGTCATGAGGTCGCAAAGAATTGGACACAACTGAACAAGTAAGCACAGTGCAGCACTCTATAAATTGCATAATATTCTTTCATTTTTTATTAATAAAAAACTGAAGTTCAGCTAGATTAATTAATATAAATGATGCTAATTGGTATAGCACAGAAATCCCAGTCTTAGTGTTTAAGACAGTAAGAGTGAATTTCTGGCTCCTGCAGCATCCGGTACAGGTGTTCCTGGCTGGTGAATGGCCTTCTGTGTCGTCAGTCAGGGTCTGGCCTCTGCCACCTAGTAGGGAACTGCAGTCTTCTGCTGGATACTCTGCATGGTCCTGTCAGAAATACTGTTCACTCAGTTAATAAAGGCTTTATTGCTCACCCCACATTAAGTTTATTCTAGCTCCTTCTGAGTTAGATCAGTTTCAAACTGATGTTCAAATTTATGCCAGCTTCCCAGGCTCAAGGAGTTCTAGTGGATGGGATCTAGGAGCAGCATGTATTACTTCTGTCCATGGTGCATTTGTCAGAGCTCCATCACATGTGCCCTCTGGGCTGGTGGAAAGGCCGGGCGACATAATCGCCCAGATTATTATTAAAGTGTGTGCTCAGATGGGAGGGAAAACAGGTTTCATCTGCTGCACTGAGCGACTTGCCCAGAGTCATTCAGATAATAACTGGCATTAGGTTCTGATATGCTTCTTTCACTGTATTATACCACTTCCAAATATTTTTAAAAATAAATTTAGTTTTATTATTTTCAGGGATCAACTTTTCTGTGGCAATATCAATTGTGGATATAAGCAATGCCACTTTAATCCCTTTTTTGTAGTTTAATATGGGTCTTTATCTTATATTTCTTAAGTTTTTAAAAAAGATAACAGACTTAATTTTTGAATTCTAATAAGCCATATTTGAATTTGAGTGAATCCTTAATCCTTTTTCCTCTGTTCTCCCAGGCCCCTTTTCTAGCCCCACATCGCCCCTTGTCCATGACTGTATCTGGGACACTCAGATACGAGTCCCATGCTCTAGGAACGCGTCCTGACCACTGCCATGTGACAGCCCCCTTGTGCTTTCCTCCCAAACCACCAGCGATGTGAAATCACAGGTGCCTCATCCAGGAAGCTTCTTCTCCTTACCCTCGCCCCCATTTTCTCACCTAACAAGCCATCAGATAAGACAAAAGCCTGATGCCTGATAGAGTCATTACTGCAAATATCGGGAATGCAAATAGCTACTTCTCCAGTATCTGTCTATCATGCCTCTCTCCTCAGCCTTCAGATAACAACCAAGAGGCTGCCAGAGAAGCAATCTAAAAGACGCCAGTCCCTGCCCTTCCCATCACCCACTGCCCCGGTGTGGATCCCTTCCAACAAGAGACGACACAGGTACCTGAACTCCTGGTAGGCTCTCCCTATCGGCCCAGTCACATACCCACAGTTCCCAGTCCACACAATGGACTTTGATTACCCTTAAGCTGGGTTTCTGTGATACTGCAATTTATAATAAACATTTATTTGGTCTTCATCCTATTTCTGTTACAGAGCTCCTAAAACTCTTTGCCATGATAAGAGTGATAAAGTTCTTTCACTAATGAGATGACTTCTGAAGTCCCTGAAGCTAGCCCAAGGATGGGGCGGGTTGCCAGAGAACCCAACCTCGTGATTAGAGGGTTAGAATTTCTTGTCCCAGTCCCACTCTCCTCTCTGCCTCCTGGGAGGGGAGAAGTGCTGGAGGGTTGAATCAGTCACCAACAGTCAACGAGCTAATCAATCGTGAATATGTGTTGAAACCTCTGTAAAACCCAAAGGATGGGGAAGGATTGGTGAACACGTAGAAACTTGGGCAGAGTGGCTGCTTGGAGAGGTCACGAAGCCTCCCCACACCTTGCACTTCACATCTCTCCCATGTAGCTATTCCTGACTTCTTGTTTTTCAGTCACTAAGTTGTGTCCAACTCTTTGCAACCCTGTGAACTGCAGCAGGTCAGGCATCCTTGTCCTTCACCATCTCCTGGAATTTGCTCAGATTCATGTCCATTGGGTTGATGAGGCTATCTAACCATCTCATCCTCTGCTGCTCTCTTCTCTTTTTGTCTTTAGTCTTTCCCAGCATCAGGGTTTTTTTCAGTGAGTCATCTCTTTGCATCAGGTGGCCAAAGTATTGGAGCTTCAGCTTCAGCATCAGTCCTTCCAATCAATATACTGTGTTGATTTCCTTCAGGATTGACTGGTTTTGTCTCCTTGCAGTCCTTGGGACTCTCAAGAGTCCTCTCCAGCACCACAATTTGAAAGCATCAACTTTTCGGTGCTCAGCCTTCTTTAAGGTCTGACTCTCAGATTCATACATGATCACTGGAGAAACCATAGCCTTGACTAGACAGACCTTTGTTGGCAAAGTAATGTCTGTGCTCTTTAATATGCTGTCTAGGTTGGTCATGATTTTCCTTCCAAGGAGTAAGCATCTTTTCATTTCATGGCTGCAGTCACCATCTGCAGTGATTTTGGAGCCAGAACCTTTGTCAACAAAGTGATATCTTTGCTTTTAAATATGCTGTCTAGGCTTGCCACACATTTCCTTCTTACATCCTTTTATAGTAAACCAGTAATCGTTGAACACTGTTGAGTCATTTGAGCAAATTAATTGAACTCAGAGTCAAGGAGGGGGTTGTTGGAACCTCCTATCTATAATCAGTGAATCATAAGCACAGGTGACAACATGGGTTTGTGACTAGCATAGAATTATATGGTGGAATGGGGGGAAAGGGATTCCCAGATGGCTCAGTGGAAAAGAATCTGCCTGCCAGTGCAGGAGACCTGATTTTGATCCCTGGGTTGAAAAGAATCCTTGGAGGGGGAAATGGCAATCTATTCCAGTATTCCTTCCTGGAAAATTCCATGGACAGAGGAGCCTAGCAGGCTACAGTGCATGTGGTTGCAAAGATTTGGAGGCTACTGAGCATGCGCAATGCTTCTACAGATGATAATAGGGGAAAAAAAATGTTGGATGTTGGAATTGGATGCCGAACCCTCAGTTTCCCACTACCCAAGGACACATAGTACCAGAATACAGATGACCAAATGGGTTTAGTTAATTTTCTTAGGAGACTTGTTTTGATAAACAAATAGGAATAGCTTGCTTGGGAAAAAAAAAAGAAAGAAAAGCTTTGAAATGATAATCTTGAAGTTACTTAAAACTATTTTCCTCTCATAACCATTTACACCTTCTCCCTGAAATGTTGCATATAAAACAAATAAACTCTTTATAGGTAATCCAAAAGCAGGTTTTACTGTGGCTCCATCAATTTCCAGATTGATGTTCAAATTAATGCAAGTGTCCTGGGTACACTACATTTCAGTTGTTATGTACACAGACACCAAAGTGTATACATTCTCACATAAATATACTCACTGGGAGTGATGAGGCACTCACTGCACAGTGGGAAATAAAAGTTCCCCGAGGACTCACCGTCTCTGCCTATGCACCTTAAATGAATAGCCCTTCCACTGGATAGTCTATTAATTCCAGCCATTTAGTGATCAATGAAGATTGGTGAATGAGTGATCTGTGACGGTGATCAATATGCACCATGAAGCTAGCTGAAATGGACACCAGCTGCATATCAATATGGCCTCAATCAGAGATGAGCGCACTGAGAACCCAGTGCAAGCTGGGCCCTTGGAGAGGCTGAGAGAACAGAGAGAACCTTCCAGAACAGAGAATCCCTTCTGAGATATCCTGCAATGCAAGGACTCAACCTGGCCCTGTTCTTTTTAATTCTAGATCTTTCTGTCTCCTACTTCCCCTTCAGTGAAATATTCTTGCTACAAAATGTTAGGGCCCAAATCTGATTTTTGGACCCCCATGAGTATTGTTCTCATTGATTGTTTCATATCTATCTTGCCTTAATTCAAAAAGAATTTGATGCTTGCAGAAATATATCTCATTTAGAAGATACAGTCTCAAACTGAAGAAGTGGGGATTTGCAACACCGCAGGGGTACAGGAGGGGAAACCCTTGAATGTGTGGTCCCTATTGCTACAGCCAAATCATCACATTATAGGTTCTGTCTGTCAATGCACTCTACACAGAGTCTATCTCTGGGCTAAAGGTTACAGGCTGATTCTTCCCCACAAGATGTGAAAATAAGAATTAGTAATACTTAGATCTACATCTAGGAGCGATTACAAAGAATGCCTGGGAAAACCCTGAGTTTCTTAGAGGTGAAGAACTAGCCAAGAACTATTATTAACATTTCATCTTGGCCCTGAGAGAGGTTCACTGTGGGTCTGATCCCCACAGCCAACAGGACAGAAAATTCATGATTTCTCCTAATAAAAGTTCAAAAACTCAGGGTGCCTGGGTCCCTGGATTAAGCCTCAACCCAAGCAGACATGGCAGTGACAAAAAGGCCAGTTTGTATAAAGATCCCTGAGTATTTCTTCTTCTTTTTTCTAAAAAGCAAATGGAGTTCTCTCTCTCACTTCGGAAACAATTGTATTCTGACTGGCCTTTGAAACTAGTGCAGACATGGAAAAATCAAAGGAAACCTGAAGGAAAAATGTCCATCAGCAAAAATGGGTTCAGAAAAGGTCAGCAGGTTAAGCTCAGGAGGAGGTTTGCTTCATGGAAAGAAGCAGTGACTCCTCCAGCAACGTGGAAGGGTGGGACCCAGACAACTGGACGCTCCACAGTCTTGAAGAGAGCCTTCCTCTCATCCTCGTTGGCCTGAGTTTCTCCCCTGGTGGAAAAGAGCTCTGACAAGAAGAGGCCGCTTGGGTTTTTCTTGCTCTCATAATGGAAGCGCCTCTACAGTCAAATATGTTTTTAAACTAGTTGCCATGGAAATATGTTTTAAAGATAGCTAATACTAGCAGAGAAATCTAACTGGCTGTGATGGCAAATCGAGCTTTCATCTAACCTCCTAATGCAGTCTGTCAAGCAATTTTGGAACAAGTGTATGCGTAACATCGAGGTTTCACAGCCCAGTTTGCTCGCGAGTGTGGAGAAAGAACCGTGTGAGGAGCTTCTGTCAATTGCTGATTATTCAGGATGCGATTTTGAAGCTGGAGGGTTTTCAGCTCCTTGCTTCTCCTCCTCCTCCTCTGTGCACTGGGCTTTAGCCATTTCGTCGCTTATTAGCATTTCCACCAGAGAGTGGAGAGGATATAAAATTCCAATCAGCCTGTTAGCAGCTTTCAGGAGAGATCTGCTGAGAAAAAGAGCTAAAACCATTGGCTGAAATGAGGTCTGCAAATTATCTATGGATTTCATTTATGGTTTCTGTGTGAGTAATTTGATCATTTGGCATTGGTGGTGTGTGGCTCAGTTGGAAACAGCAGCTTTGATGAAAACAGCCTTAAAAATATGCACAAAGATTTCTGTCCACATTGGATTAAGTAAATAATTGTCTAGAAACACAGATTTTAAAAAAAAATGTGTGCAGAAGTGCAGATCACTAAGGCTTTAGAATGTTTGTTGTAACATAAATAATCAGTTTGACCATTCAGATTGTTCAGATTTACCTAATAATTGCCAAATTATTAGCAAAACCATACTTAAATAGTTTTAACACAAAGAAGAATCCAGAAGGAGAAACTCCTGAGCTTTCACTGAGGCTCCGACAGTATGTGCTGCTCAGTCACTTCAGTCGTGTGCTGTGGACTGTAGCCCGCCTGGCTCCTCTCTCCACCGGATTCTCCAGGCAAGAATACTGGAGTGGGTTGCCATGCCCTCCTCCAGGGCATCTTCTCAACCCAGGGACTGAAACTGCATCTCCTGTGTCTTGCACTGCAGGCAGATTCTTTACTGCTCAGCCACTGGGGAAGCCCTCTGACAGTATATACATCTAAATATACAGAGAGATAAGTTTAGAAATATATAGTTAATATACACACGTATATATGTACATTATATAGGATATGTGTGTGTGTGTGTGTGTGTGTGTATGACAAGGCTCTTATTACTTTAATATTTCTCATGCATAAATGCAGACTGTGGACTGTATTATAATATGTAACAATGTAAAATGCATTAACATTGGAGAGCACTTTCAAAATGAACTCACTCCTCTCAGTGCTATTATTACTACCCTTCACCATTTTGTGGAGTGATCAAAGCTAATGTATTTTTGGAGATACAGATACTGACACCAAATTATCTATGCATCCAGTGATGATTCATTTTTCCAGTGGAAATGATTCTCACTTCTTTTTTTTATTTTTTCTGGGCAGAATACAAACTAGAGACTTCTGGGGTGATTCCTTATTTCAATTAAGAATAACCTGCTGAGTCAGGTATCCTTCACTTTTCCTTTACAGAAACTTTTTTTTTTTCAAATTGAATAATATATTTTATTTAAACCAATGTATCCCAAATAGTGTCATTTTAACATATATTCAGTATGAAATATACTCAATTTTTAAAAAATATTGAAATATTTTATATTCTTTTATTTTTACTAAGTCTTTAAAATTCAGCGTTCATTGTGTATTTACAGCACATCTCATTTGGAGCCCTATATTTTCACTCTGAATGCCTTGACCTGTGTTTAGATTTCACAGCAGTTATGTTGAAAGAATAAGTGATCATATTTAAGTTGGCCCAAACATACTGAAAAGTTTTCCAATAACTGAATCAGGTGTAAGTTTTTAAAATCAAATTTAAATAACCTTTAAAATTCAATTCTTTGGTCTTCCTAGGCCACATCTCAAGTGCTGAAAACCATACATATGTGGCTAGTGGCACCATCGTGGACAATGTAGTTTTATCCTGTCCTTTGTAAGCAGTTTAAAAGGTTTTTAAAATGTGACAGAATACAAAAGCTTTACTGATAAGGTTTCAGATTCTACATTTGCAGCTAACTTTAAAAAAACCACTTGCTGGTTTTTAGTTCAGTGGACAGAAGGATAGCCACCGTTACCTGAAAAAGCTATTAAAACGCTGCTCGCTTTTCCAACCACATAACTATGTGAGGCAGCGTTTTCTTTTTTTCTTGTCAATTTTTTATTGTGATTAAAGATACGTAACATAAAATTTACAGTGTCAACCATTTTTAAGGGTACAGTTCAGTGGTATTAAAAGTGGTCTTTAAAGTTGGTCCTCGCCCAGCTTCTGACTTCCAGGGATCAGGGGCTAGCTGCATGGGGTTTTGTTGTTTTGCTGACTGATAGAGCAATATCTTTTCATTTCTCTCTCTGGAGAAGCCCTCCTGTAAAACACACACACACACACACACATACACACACATGCTGTGTTTGTAGGGAGCCACATAACACCAGCAGGGTGTGGTACAGTTTATTGAGTTTCTCAAGGAAAGCAGTTCTATCGAGTCCAATTACAGAGCAGATTAGACTTCTAAAAGTTCTCTTGTGCATCCCTTCATCTAAAATACCCCCAATATATTGTGGTTTATTAGAATTCTTACATTGTGCTCAGGTGAAAAATACCCTTTGCTTTAATACACTTGGGTGATAAATTAATTTTTTCTAGGAAATATTAAAGAAATATATAATGAAAATGTTGAAATGAGGAAAGGAACATTATTGATAAAGTCATTTTTCACTTAAGCATAGATCTCTCCAAATGATAGTTACTTCAATAAAAAGCATTAGGCTTTACTCATCTAGATTTTAAAGGACTTGTCGATTCATCTATAAAGAACTGCATGGATAAGTGTTAATATAAAACATGAATTACTATACATTCCTGTTTGAGACATTTCTAATCCACATGTACTTTCAAAGAGAGAAAATGAAGCCTGTGCAGGAAGACAAGCAGGATTTTACAGTTTGTACCTTTCCTTCCCACAACCTTATCTCCTTTCCTGATCTTCCCTTTGTCTCCTATTCAATGTTTTCAGAAGACAGCAAATAGAGGAGTGCTGCTAATCAAATAAAGTTGAAAATAAAGTTCCAGAGACTCTGCATTAATCAGGTGAAATCCCTCCATTGTAATGCATGGCTCGCAATTGCTTGTGGCCACTATAAGTATCCAGATCCAGGCTGTGTTCTCTGCAGCGCTTTAACACTGAGATCTGAAGATGTTTGTGCCCCAGAACAAGACCCTTCCTGTATGCCTCTGTGTTTTACTCCTTTCACAGTGGCAAAATTGAGATGCAGGGAGGTGGGTTTCCTTATTCACAGAGCCACCACTAGTAAGCAACCTCAGATTTTTCTGGCCCAAAAGCCCATCCTACTGACCATCCTGATTCTCCTCCTGCTGGTACAACAAGATTCTGGCCAATTATTATTTTAGGGGCCTGACTTCCTTTTCCTCTGTGCCCTGGTAGGGAATGTTCACCCACAAAGTAAAGCAGAGCCTGTTTGGTAATTTTCCCACCCTCCAAACTACACCACATGTTACTCAGAGATATCTGTCCTTTCCCGGTCTTTACCAGCCTTGCTGTGAGCCCTTGGGTGGGGGGCAGTGGCAAGCTGTTGGGCGGTGGACCCTCAGGAGCCTTCTTGCTGGAGGTGACCAATTTTAAAAGTTTGGGGCAATCAGATAGGTCATTAATTAAATCCCCACGAGTAGATAGAATCACTTAGTGCTCATGAGAATGAATCTTTGCTCTCTTTTAAGTTCATTAAGCTATTTAAAATTTGAACAGACACTGCTTTAAGAATCGCATTTTCTACCTGTCTGCAAAGATTTGACAGTTTCACTATTTTATTGACACAAGTTAAAGCATTCAAAAGCATGCAGCTGTTGATGTTTCTGAATTAATCAACAGGATGAATTCTATAGATTCACAGTCTTTTTTATGACTTAACAATTTCCTTGTTTTTTTAACAACCATATTGCATACCTATTTCTGGAGGTTTGTATACACACATATAGATTTGTACTCTTGATAAAGAAAAAATGCAAACTAATATATGTAACAGCAGGGAGAGAAAATGATCAAATTTAGTTTTATTTACTATAATTTGTGTGAATAGGTTAATTATTGTTTGTTTAAATAGGTCATACTTCTAGCATTGCTGTTTCAGGCAAATGGAAGTGTTAAATACACTTTGTTTTCTGGTATTAAAGGTAGTAATTTAAAAAGCCACATATTTAAAAAAAAGCCACATATTTGCCAGAAAAATATTTGTGTTTATCACAAGACTATTAAAATAATTAGCTCTGGATAAAGACATTCAATCAGAAACAGTGAATGTTTGTACAGATTTTTTATACCTGTTGTAGACATTAGATGCATCTAGTCTTGACTTACTGGAGATATAATGTATTTTAATGTTTTGTGTAATGTAATATATGGGCTTCCCAGGTAGCACTAGCGACAAAGAACCCACGTACTAATGCAGGAGACTTAAGAGACACAGGTTCGATCCCTGGGTTGGGAAGATCCACTGGAGGAAAGCATGGCAATCCACTCCAGTATTCTTGCTTAGAGTCCCATGAACAGGGGAGTTTGGCAGGCTACAAACCATTGGGTTGCAAAGAGTCAGACACCAGTGAAGCAACTTAGCAGGCATGCATGCAGCGCAATGTATTGCATTAAAATATTTACTGACAACTACTTTGTGCCTGGCTCTATGTTATGTGATTGTTAATTGAAGAGCTATTAATTCTTCTATGAAGGAGCCAACCAACCACATAAGAACATAACAGATTTATAGTTAATGTTGTTTGAAACCAAACACTAAGAGACTGGATCAACTCCAAGTTAATGACTCAGATATGCAGATGACACCACCCTTATGGCAGAAAGTGAAGAGGAACTAAAAAGCCTCTTGGTGAAAGAGAAAGTGGAGAGTGAAAAAGTTGGCTTAAAGCTCAATATTCAGAAAACGAAGATCATGGCATCTGGTCCCATCACTTCATGGCAAATAGATGGGGAAACAGTGGAAACAGTGTCAGACTTTATTTTGGGGGGCTCCAAAATCACTGCAGATGGTTATTGCAGCCATGAAATTGAAAGATGCTTACTCCTTGGAAGAAGAGTTATGACCAACCTAGAGAGCATATTCAAAAGCAGAGACATTACTTTGCCGAGTAAGGTCTGTCTACTCAAGGCTATGGTTTTTCCTGTGGTCATGTATGGATGTGAGAGTTGGACTGTGAAGAAGGCTGAGCACTGAAGAATTGATGCTTTTGAACTGTGGTGTTGGAGAAGACTCTTGAGAGTCCCTTGGACTGCAAGGAGATCCAACCAGTCCATTCTGAAGGAGATCAGCCCTGGGATTTCTTTGGAAGGAATGATGCTAAAGCTGAAACTCCAGTACTTTGGCCACCTCATGTGAAGAGTTGACTCATTGGAAAAGACTCTGATGCTGGGAGGGATTGGGGGCAGAAGGAAAAGGGGACGACAGAGGATGAGATGGCTGGATGGCATCACTGACTCGATGGACGTGAGTCTGAGTGAACTCCAGGAGTTGTTGATGGACAGGGAGGCCTGGCATGCTACAATTCATGGGGTCGCAAAGAGTCGAACACGACTGAGCAACTGAACTGAACTGAACTGAAACTAAAATCACCCTTCCCTCAAAAGAGTAACTCCTCTCTTTCTGTATAGAAAATAATAGTTCTTCGCTTTGTGGACTTCTGACCTGAGACCTCTCCCTAAGGTTAGGCTTTATAGTCAATAATAATCTTTGCTATTTATGAGACGTAAGTTTCTGTAACATCTGTGTGTTCCACCCCTGGACAACCTATGGCCACTGGTTCCTGGATCCCTCTGGAACAAAGCCTTGAAGCCTCCAACTGGCATTCACCCTTCTCTATCTGACCCAGCCTTCTCTGCAGCCTCACCTTTCCCTAATTACCTTTCTGCACTTTATGCTCTGGTCAATTTGCACTACTCCCTGTCCACCCTGAACAAGTCCCGATAACTTGCCTCAGTTGTCTCATCAGCATAGAATTCTCTGCCTCCTCACCCTTGTCTATGGAAAACTCTGTCCCCTCTAAGAAGGGCCTGATCTTCCTCCCCAGCCTGATACAACTACTCCCTGGTCTGAGTCCTGACAAAGTTTGATCTGTCTGCTTGTATCTAATCTGTTCCTTAGACTGCAATGTTTGATTGCTTGTGTACTTGTGTTAGTTTGAATTAAATGGTAACTTTGGGGTAGGATAAATGCCTATATTTCATTCATCTCTGGATGCCCTGTTGAACTCCATACCAAGGTACTTGGTAAATGCTCGTTGGATGACTAACTGAATGTAGGCCTCACTCCCTCTTTGCCTTCAGCTCCATGTTTATAAAAATGAGAGACATGGTATATATTTAAGCCCTCCATTACGCCTCGTCTACCTACATCTGTGCAGAAGTGCTCCTGTACTGAGTCTTACATTGAGCATTGAACTCTCGAGTCTATTTCAGACAACAAGCAGTAGTGGCCGATTTTGTCTTCTTGCAGATTCCCCACTTATGCCAACACCTCAGGGAACTGTGGCCTCTAGGAGTCATGGATGGAGTGACAGGTCATCATTTGAACCATGAAACATGCCAGTGGAACGACCCAGAGCAGCCCAAGTAGATGTTGTCCCTCTTCAGACACACTCTGACCCCTGTAAACCTGCAGGGGAACCACATCTGTGGAATTCTGATGTACTTTATCCTCGCTGTGATGCAAACAACTGGGCATTTACTGGGCTAGTCCAGGTCAGAATTCAGGAGGGCAGCAAAAAGATACCTCCCATCTCTCTTGTCTACCCCTCTGCCCGCTTTGAACATTCTACTTCTTAGGTTATGTCTAATTCATATACAGATTAGGGGTAGAAATTAACTGAGTGTAATTCTCAGCAGTATTTGCAGTATTTAAAAAGAAGGCCTAGAAAGTTGACACTTCCTGAAAGGAAAGTCTCTCTTAGGCTGGTATTTCAGTTTTGGGACCCCCTATGGATGTGTCAGTATAGTTGAGTGATAAAAACCATGATTATTTATGAGCGAAGAAAATATAGACTGATAGTTTTTTTTTTTTAATTGTAAAATGGTGGAAATAAGAGTATCTTCTCAAGGTTGTCCAGAGGATTAATTACTTCTGCCAAGATATTACTTCTGGGAAAGGCCCTGATGCTAGAAAAGATTGAAGGCAAGAGGAGAAGGGGACAACAGAGGATGAGATGGCTGGATGGCATCACTGACTCGATGGACATGAGTTTGAGTGAACTCCGGGATGGTGATGGACAGGGAGGCCTAGCGTGCTGCAGTCCATGGGGTCGCAGGGTCAGACACAACTGAGCAACTGAACTGAACTGAACTGGCCTCTGCCAAAACTAGGGTAGAGTCTGAGATTTTCCTCTGTTCACAATCTAGTGGGTTATCCCGCCACAGTTTCCTTGATGCTGGCAGGAGACATGAGACCCCTGTGTCAGAGACAAGTGGACAAGCTGTAGCCAGAGCAGCACATTTTCTTGGGCCTCTTTCCCACAGGACGGTACAAAGAGGGCCGGGTGACGGTTGCACACACGCAGTAACTGTGTTCCAGAACTCTCAGCTTAGGCTGAGGGAATCCTTCAGAATGGGGGCAGCACGCTTCTCCTTTGTTTCACAAGGGGACATAATGTTTATTGCTTTGGACAGTAAGTCTGTTTCTTGTCTCTGGAGGGAGACACTCTATCTGCTTTATCTCCCAAAGCTGGGAAAACATCATCGAGGACAAAGGCAGTGTCTCTCCTTGCCGGACACACAGCAATATGACGACTCTCGACTCGTAAAGCCCTTATATCAGCATCTGGCACACAGCAAGCACTTGGTGACTGCCATTACTACTGCTATTAGGTCACAAAGACAATTCCACCTCATTAAAAGATGACCTTGTTCAGTGACGGATGAAATAAATATGCAAACAAATCATCCTGTATCCCAAGGATTTTAGAAATGGAAATAGTTGCTAATTGTCCATGGGCACCCAAACCAACACAGGAAGCTTAAGGAGAGGTTTTGCTTTTGCCTCCAGTGCCTTTGGCGTTGGCACTAACTGCACTTTCTGGCTGCTCGAGGGATGATGTGTGCTTCCTGAGACAGCATCTGTAAGAGGAGGCACTGCCCATTCACCAGTGAGTTCCGTCTCTCCACCCTTGAGGTACCACTCTCTGCTTCAGCACGCAGAGCCATAGCTTGCTTCATTTTTTGCAGGATGGAGGTACTGTGGTCCATGTCCTTCTAAAAATAAATATGCACCTGGACATTTTGTCTTCAAAATGCCATTGGGTTTTTCCATTAAGTTGAAATGACAAAGGATGCCTTTGAATGGAAATGGAAGCATCAACTCAAGGACTTGATTGGCTCCTAGAAGGCAAGCTGGGTCAAACCAAGATACAGCAGAAGGTCACACTTGTCTTAGGAGAGCCCTTTCTTCTGCCCTTGAATAATCCCTCCTTCCAGAGAGAAGCCTGCTGTTCTCTGAATGCCCAGCTCTCTTGTCTCTGAAAAGTGAAAGTCTCTTGGTCCTTTCTGACTCTTTGTGACCCCATGGACTGTAGCCTTCCAGGCTCCTCTGTCCATGGGATTCTGCAGGCAAAAATACTAGAGTGGATAGCCATTCCCTTCTCCAGGGGATCTTCCCGACCCCTTGTCTCTGGGGAAAAGTAATTATTCGGCACTAAACTCACTCACCCCTAGCATCCCGTACTATGTGGGGCACATAAAGCAGGCACATTAAAAACTTCTTAATTTTCTGACTAAGTAGTAAGGGACCCATGTGCTTTCCCTCCCAGGCAATGTTTGTATTTTAATGAAAATGGCACAGTTTAGGCAGAAGATGAAGGTCTAAAAGGATGAACACTGGCATTTCAACACAGGCGAGAAAGATAATTTGGGGATGGGCGGGGATGGGTTGGTGTTCTGGATGTCCTTCAGCTCCCGTGACCAGGATCTGTTCTGTTTGTATCAGATCCTCTGCAGCTGGCTCATCTCCAGTGTAACGGGCATGTGAGTCACTGGACATCGTGTAAGAGGCCCATTCTGATTAGAGGATCTGGGTGGGGTCTGAGCATCTGTATTTCTTTCAAGCTCTCAGGTGATGCTGAGGCTATTGGTCCACTGAGGAGGGTTTGAGCATCACTGATTTAGAATACTTGACTAAAGAAGGCTTGCGGTGGAGGAGCAGGGCAGGGCATTCTGGGGCTGCTTGGCTCTCAGACAGCACACTCTGCAGGCTTCACCTGGCCCAGAAGTTGCAGTGAGGATGTGAGCCCGGAGCTTACTGTGACACTCTGCACCCCTCCCAGATGAGTCCAGAAAAGCAGGTCAGGATAAGTGCTGGTGGTGGGAGGAGGGCTGGGAATGACCCAGACCGTGCTGCTGCTTCTGTGAAGCAGTGCGGGGTCCCAGCACCCGGTGGACGGCAAGCTTGGGGCTTTCAGAGCAGCGGGCAGGCAGGAAGTGTCACATGGAGGCGCCCCAGGCCTGCTCACAACCCCCCGGCCCCTTCCCTCGGCAGCTCTCACACCTCCCTCCTCGGCTCCATCCCAAGATGAGCAGAGCATCACCTGACAGGCAGACTGTCTGCTGATTATTTATCACATTCCCGAGTCCTGGTGCCCAAGCCCAGACCCCAAGCCAGCAGAGAACGGCCCTGCTTTAGAGAAACTTGCCCCCGCGCCAGACAGAGCCAGCCGGGCCTGTGAGGTCAGACTTCCAGATCTGGGGTGACATCTCTGAGCTTCAGAGCAGACAGCAACGAAAGCAATATGTTCTCAGGCCGCATATAGCTTGTTTCCTAAAACAGAACAAAACAAGACATAACTCAACTGAAGTCATTTCTGGTGCAGTGCCTGGAATTATGATGCAGGTCAGTTCACTCTGAGTCGATTCAGCAGATATTGGCAGAGGGGGTTCCAGTGCTTAATCGAGACCCTGCCTGGGGTGGGGGAGACCATCTTCTACTTGGACTTGAGGGCAGGGGTGTCCCCAGGGCCCTGGCCAGCCTGCTGCCCCCTGACTTTCCTTACTGTGTCTCCCCATGCAAAGGGTACCTCTCTCTAGCTTCTCCTGATTCTCACCACCCTGCAATCCACATCCAGGTTCATTTCCTGAAGCAAATCTGGCAAGGGAATTTCAAACCAGGTTTTAGTGAGAAGGGCAGCCCACATGTCCTCAGATATGCTTCTGAGGTCATCATCTTGTGTTGATGTTCCCCATGGAAGGGCCAGAGGCTGGGGAAGCCGGGGTTAGGAGGGTCTGCCTCCAGCCCTCCTCCAAGCAGCCCAGAGAACCTCTGCCTAATATGTACAGTCACCCAGACAAATGGAAGGAGCTCTCTATGGGCCGGGAGAGGCAGGACAGGCCCAGGGCAGGGAGGGTGGTGGGCATAGGAGCTGTGACCATAACATCTCTAACCTCAGGGCTCCTGGAACGTGGCCCCAGGCTCAAAAATCTTTGGGGCAGGGTGGCAAGAGCAGGTGCATATTCTTAGAAATTCCTCAAATCGCCTGGCAAAGATGACTCTGCCCTGTTTCTATCAGCGGATAGTGCAGTTCCTTGCAGAAGCACTGAGGCATTCCACAGCTAGTTAAGCGATGCTGGCTTGCTCAGAACTCAAGACAGAGTTCTTAATGTGTGCGTGTGTGCTTAGGTGCTCAGTCCTGTCCCCTTCTTTACCCACTGAGCCATCAGGGATCTGACGCAGGCTGATCTATCTACCTACTTATCTATACATCTGTCTACTTAATTCAGGCTTATTTATCTCTATCTACCTATCTGATAGGACTTCCCAGGTGGCTCAGTGGTAAAGCATCCACCTGCAATGCAGGAGATGTGAGTTTGATCCCTGGGTTGGGAAGATTCCCTGAAAAAGGAAATAGCAACCCACTCCAGTATTCTTGCCTGGGAAATCCCCTGGACAGTGGAGCCTGGTAGGCTACAGTCCATTGGGTCCCAAAGAGTCGGACACAGTTTACCAATGAAACAACAACCTGTCTATCTATCTGTCTGTCTGTCATCTATCACGATCTGTCTATCTCTCTGTCTAGAATATATTCTGTAATATTTTCTGTGTCTGAAGTCAATGGTTTCAGGCAGAGACCCCTTTGTCTCAGGATTTAGAGGTACCTCAGTTTCACTGTTACCAAGAGTAGTGAGGGGAGGGCTTCCCTGGAGACTCAGTGGTAAAGAATGCCAATGCAGGAGACACAGGTTCAGTCCTTGACCTGGGAAGATCCCACATGCCATGGGGCAACTAAGCTGATGCATCACAACCGCTGAGCCTGTGCTCCAGAGCCGAGGAGCCACGACTACTGAGCCCACGCGCTGCAGGCGCTGAAGCCTGTGTGCCCTGGACAGCCTGACTGCGCTGTCAGACAGACAGGCCTGTGCGCCTTCTCTCTCCTTCACAGCAAGAGAAGCCGCACACTGCGACTAGGGAGTAGCCCCCGCAGCAACAAAGACCAAGCACCGCCAAAAATAAATCAATAAAATTACTTTAAAGAAAAGAATAGTGAGGGAGAGTTAGGTAAATCACCCCCCTCATTAATTCTCCCATCTTGCAGCTAACACCATCCGTCCCCCACCCGCCCACCCACCCGTCCGTCCATGCTTCCACTGACTTGTTCCCCAACTACCATCACCACGCCACAGTTCCTCTCAGTAACAGCTGCTCTTATGTCATCATGAGCCTTATTGAGGTGACTAATTTCAGAAGTTTGAGAATCTGGACTTAAGAGATTGGCATTGGATGTCACTGAGCAAACAGCAGGCAGATGGGCAGATGTTAACAGGAGCTCTGCTGTTTAGGGTGGTATTTTCCTGGAAGTCTGTCAAGGAGTTTTCCAGCTAAAATTAACTTTGTGGCATCTGAGCCAGAAACACAAGCTGTGCTTTGTTCTCATCTTCTGATGTGAACTGTTGAGTGCATGTGCCTCTGTGTGTGTGTGTGTGTGTGGGTGTGGGTGTGAGAGATGGGGGCACACATAAAAAAAGTGCTCTGGAGAACAGTTATAAAGGGCAGCATCGTGTTAGTTGATACGTCTCTCGTGAGAATATACCCAGTGCATAGTTCACTGCGGGATGAAATGCGCTGTCTGAGTTGCACTTAATTGAAAGCAGAAGCCCACCCTGGTTGGGCTGACACCTGGGAATATAGCCAGTCACCAGCAAGGGTGGTTATAACCCGGGTGATAATATGCCTGTTCTTACTTATCTGGGAAATAACAGTGAAAGATGAGGCATTGAGGGTTCTTGGAACTAGCAACCTGAAGCTTGGCTTTCTGTGAGGCGCACTCTACAGACCATCTTTTGTAGAGCCTCTCTTCCCAGAAGTGCCCTTGGAGGCTCCACTGTTGGGATTCCCCTGGAGGCTCCACTGTTGGGATTCCACTGGTAGGCTTCCTTGCCTTCAGTCTCTCAGATGGGCTGGATCAGTGTTTGGGGAGGAGAGGTGAGGAGATAAGCAGAGGCCGGGGGGAGTGTCAGGGAGAACCGGGTTGGGTATTTATTCTCCGGGGTTCCTCCAAGCCACTGGCTCTGGGCTGGTTGCATCCCATGGCTGAGTTCACCCTCCTTCCAGGGTCCTCTTAGGTGATTCCCACTTCTTATGGCCCCTCAGGCAAAGGGATGGTAAGAGCAGCCTTTCCCAGCCCCAGCCTCTTGTGCCATCCCCAGGGGTTTCCCTCCTCCTTGCCTATGCCTTTGTAATAATCCCCTTTATTTAAAATCAGGCCAGTGTCTGGCCAGGACTCTCTGATACACACATAACTTGAAATAACGGAATCCTAAAGCAAGTCCTTTAACCTGTTTATGTATGATTTGCCTCTCTTGGAAGTTATGTAATACTAGTCTTGTCCTCTCACCAGGAACTTGTAAAAGCAAAATGAGAAAGTAGAAAAAGAGGCTCTGGAAGGGTTAACATGAAAGAAAAAAAGCAATTCAAAAGGAAGGTGCTAATGCTACTTGTGCAGTGTCATCTCTTTATTTTTTTCAGCCGTAATAACAGGCAAGGTAAAGTGCTTAGTCACTAGCAATTCCAGGAAAGTGTATCCTGTGAGTCGTTCTGGGGTGCTTTTCATGAGGCAGCATCTTGCTTTCTACCGGCAGTTCGGCCGAGCATGGAAAATATTGCGCGCAAATTCTAAACTTCATCAGAACATTCCTACATTTGGCTGAGTGCCCTGCATTTTGTGGACACAGATGCCCAAGGGCTGAGACCAATGAATCACACTGGTAATCAGTAAGTGCAATAAAATCACATTTGACTTTGTAGAGAACAGCTCACCTGTGTTCGATGTTTCCTGACCCAGTTCAAGGAAGAACTTTCCCAGGCCTCCTAGGGCACAGCCTGTTCCACTTGGTTAAAACCAACCAAGTGGGCCGATGCCTCACTGCCCAGTGTCACGCTGCTCTAGGACACATGTGGCCCCTGGGCCACTTCCTCACACCCCTCGGTCCTGACCTGCTGCTCTCTGGCCAGCTGGCCCAAGGAGGCACACGGGTGTCTAAAGGTCTCAGTGAGTACGTGTCGACACAGGGGTTAGGTTGTTCTGCTCTCGTTTCTCAGGGGTTCTTTACATACCCAGGTTTTTCAGAATTGCTATGTGGCTTGTCACACACACCTGTAAGCCTGATCTTTTAATAAAAGTCCAGGCCCCCAGATATGCCTCACTAGCTCCTCAAAGGTTTTGACCTGTGCAAGAGTGAAACATGGAAGGCGTGGCAGGTAGATGCTTCCTGGTTTAATTCTTTTCACTCCTTCAACGGATAGAAAAATAACCTTTAGGCTAGGATCAGGGCTGGAGAGGAATGAGAACTGAGTGTTCTTGGACCTTCATGTTATGGTTTGGTAGTGACTTCTAGGTCTTTGCATGGCCGTATAGTTGAGAGTAGGAAAGCAGAGATTTAGCTCAAGGAGACCAGTGGCTTGCTGGTGTATTCTGTGAAATTCAGGGTCCTCCTTACAGAAGGGTTCCAAGCCAGGCAGCTTAGTCTGTGCATAAACATCTCCCTGACCATATCCTTCTAAGACTAGAATTGTGTATTCGACAGCCTCAATAAGGCTTCACAGCAATGCCCATGATACCATTTCACATGTAGCTACTGGAATAACGCCTCCACATCACCATGTCTCCCCATTTCTCCTTAGCTGTTGCAGTAGAGATCCAAGTAAGAAAGATGCTGTGTGTTCCCTCAGGCTTTCAGGAAGAGTCTGGTCCCTCTCCTGATAGAGCTGCGGGTTTACCCTGAATGATCTGTGCAAATGCAGTGAGGCGTGGGGGCCCCTCGCTGGCGTGGTCTGTCAGCTCGCCTAGAATAGAATCTCCATCAGGGCTGTTTGCCTCCTGTGGCCACTCCAGCTGGCAGGCAGGTTGAGTCTCTCCCCCGGCATCTGGCTCCCATCTGCCCCCTATTGGTCTGCAAATGTGATTCTGTTTTAACTCTGATTTTCAGCAGAGCCATGAGCAGCCACAAATGCCATATGGGTTTGAAACATTCACTTTTGAAAGTGACACTGTAGTTCAGTCATTTAAAGTCAGTATCTCAAGCAGTTTCATTAAGACTCTGCACTTTTCTGATGCCGGCTGATTTAAATGGAGACATTCCATTAATTCTAGGAAGTTGGAGAAGGTCAAAGCCACTCAGTTCAGTACACAACTCTGTAAGTTTCTCTTACAACACCCCTGACAAATGTCCAGAAACTGAATCAGTATGTATGTTCTCCTCTGCGACTGGTTTCTTGGCACCTTGGGGGCACGCTACAAACCCAGCCCTGGAAGGACATTTCACAGAGATCACGGTTGAAACCGGCACTGATACCGGTCACCTTTAGCGTCTCAGAGCAGGATTTGTGGGTTCTTCCCACTGAAAACAGTTAGTGCAGGGGTTGAAATCCACCAGCCATATCTGAAACTACTTTACCTGCTTTAAGGAAGCAAGGCAGGTGATATCCCAAGCCCTCCCTAAAACGAGACAGTTGGACTGGAGAAATCTGTCAAAGTCCGTTGGGCTCTGGAGCTAAGCGTGTCTCCTCTAGTTTGGTAATCCCTCTTCTACCAAGAGCATTTGACAGGATCTTTGGGGTTAATAAAAAAGGACAGAGCAAAGACAAAGCAGACAACACATGACTCTGGTTATAAGACAACACCCTGTCTCGCTGCATCCCCCACTGGTGGTGCTGGTGCACAGGGGAGGGGCCCAGGGTCCCACCTCCCTCTTCCCCTCAGGTAGAGTTAATACAGGACTCTCACTGGGTGTTGTTTATGTGAGCAGACCCCTCGGGGATAGATTAATATATGCTCCCATAGAGGGCAACCCCTTTGCCTCTGTTTACCTTGGCACTGATTCCGTGCATTAAAAGATCTTTGAGGAATTTGTGGTATTCAATACCTGGGAGATTCTGAAATTGTGTGATTTCTTTCCATGGACCCAGGTCCTGAATGAAGAGGGACCATCATTGGCCAGGGAGATCTCCCTCTTGTTTTATTCCTGGTGGCATTTGCTGTCACAGATTGCATGTTACTGAAAAGAAGGATCCAGAGATAAAGTTTTGGAACACAGGAGTTCCCTGGCAGTCCAGTGGTTAAGACTCCATGCTGTCACTGGTAGAGGCCCGGGTTCGATACCTGGTCGGGGAACTAAAATCCTAAAAGCTGTGCACTATGACCACACACACACACACACACACACACACACACACACACGAAGTTTTGGAACTCCAAAGGAGACTCATGTTTACCAATCTCAGGGAGGGACCACACCAGGAGGCTGGAGGCCTATTTGGTTTTTTTCATGCCTTTCTTAGACATGATAGGGGCATTAAACTATTTACAGGCTTAAATAAACCTTAAGATCAGGACGCTGGGACAAGCATAATACAGTCCTCCCAACCGAACAGTGCACAAGCAGGCACTCTGGAGACTTCATCACACAGGACTGCTGTGATTATAATTAAGAGGTTCGGCGTAGTTAGCTCCCTGAAAAAAAGACTTGACCCAGGTTGACACTTATTTAATATGAATAACTTTTTTTCGAATTAAAAAAAAGAGAGGGACAATGATTTCTCAGTGTGCTTTCTGTGATTACACTCCACCTTGTCTCAACCCTACATCTTAGAGTCTCTTCTCAAGTTCATATCCAGTTCATATGTATTAAATATGAGAGTCCCCACCCCCTTATGATCCTATTGTTGCCGCAAGGTGCAGAACATTGTGGATGGATTGCAACCTGTTTTCTTTTTGGGGTGGCTGCTTTGACATCTCAAACACTCAGTACTTCTGCTTTAGATTTTTCAAGATTCCACTTATGGACTCTTCTGCTTGGGCTATGCATTATTCTCCGAAGAAGAACACATCCGGACCCTGGGGGTCCTCATTTAAGCTTCCTGAAAAGCACTAGCTCATGGGCTGACAGTCCTGTGCCTTCCACAGGACATTCCCTCTGCTGCTGGAAGAAAATGTGTAATTACCAGAGAAAATGTCACCAACATGATGTACAGGTGATGCGGGAAATGAGGTATAGTCATAAAAAGCAACAAACATTCCAAATACGCCTGCCTCATCTGTGCTTCCTTAAGAGCCAAATACCATTTCGGGGCACAGACCTTTCTCCAGTAGCATTTTCAACGACTCCCAGCCCTTCTTACACCTGCCTTTGATTGAACTCAGCATTTCCTTGTCAATTAAAAATGATAAATTAAGCTTCTTGCAGGGCAGACAAACAAACAGCCATTGTGAACCATATGAAGACCTAAGATTTTGGATGAATCAGACTCAGCCTGAGAAATTCATCTGGCAACTCCCAGGCCCTGACTATTATCCAGAGGAGCATCTGAGATGTCCCACGCGGCAGCCAGGCATGCTGATGGCCCACTGGCATTCAGAACATTGCAGCGACCGACCGCCTCGGCCTATGCATCCTTCCTGGTGCTTGGAAGAATGGCCAAGTACATCCATATTTATCTACCCAGACGAATCCAGGACTATATTCAACACAGATGTTTGTCCTTTTCAGCTTTCATTTTTAGAAGCATGTTGTCTGGAAGTGATGCCCATTCAAGGATTATTCATTTTGCTTTCTGCTCCAGGGCTGTTGATAAATAAAGAGTGAGGATCTAAATCATTGGTCCCCCTCAGCCAACTCACAGAAGGTGTCCTGATGCATTTTATGTCCTGAGGGCAAGTGAAAATTATGTGTTGCATATCGCAATTATTTTCTGTGTTGCTGCTCCTTTCTGGGCATATGGACGTGTCAAGAGGGTGACTGTTTATCAACTGGAGGGGGGAGGGGCGGGTGTGGGAGCAGGCGTGGATCTTGCACCTCTGTTTCCTGTCACACAGATGCTCTGATTTTATATGAAGTAACGCTCTCTGCACAAACTGATCTGCCTTTCTCAGATACTTCCCTAAGTAGAATTTCCACTAAGATGGGCTTAACTAATGATGAGAAGATGTAATCCATCTGTGAAAAACCCTTAATCTTCATGGGGAAAAGAGGAAAAAAAGAAGCCTGATGTAGAGGGACTTTGTACATGTTGGTTACCTCTGCTCCACTTCGTCTCCCTTCACAAAACAGTTGTGTGTGCAAAAGGGGGAGAAGCCAGCTGACATTTTCTACAAAATGCATCCTACACCGTTAGTGTCAGTAACGGGTGGAAAGTGAGGTCATAGAAGATTGGGGCTGCCTTTTAGTAAGCAGTTGATGAAGATAGTTACGTGTATAGTAATGTTGACAATGAAAGTAACAGTTAAAGCTTTTTGAGTTCCTACCGTGTACAAGTCTCACTGATAAAGTGCTTTATGCGCCTTCGGCCATTTAGTTGGTCCAGCAACCATACTGTTGTTACATATCCTTGTCTTATCACATCTAAAACAGAACTCTGGATTCCACCTCCCCAAATGCACTCTTCGCCAGGACTTCTCTTCTCAATAAATGGTACAACTAGATCTTGAGCTGCTCTGGCTAGAGGCCTGGAAATGGGTTCCCTTTTGTTCATCTCTTTCCCTTTGCCTCCCATGTCTAATTTGACAGCAGGTTCTGCCAAACGTGACAGCAAGTTTCCTAACTTGGTGTCTGCGATAGGATCCCTGCTTACTCCCCAGACTTCCATCCCTCTTCTGGCTCAGTTCCCAGGGACACTGGCATTTCCATTGCTTAAATGCATCACACTTGTTGGAAACATATTTTTAGTATCTCTGTTTAATATATGTCGAGTCCTTCCTTTTGTTCAAAGTCCATTGCCATAACCTCAGGTTAAACATCATCATCTCCAGCTGAGAGCATGGAAATGTTTTTATAACCAGTTCCATGATTTCCCTCCTGCTCTCTCAAAAAGACCCGACAGTACGAATGGATCATGAAACTAGTCAAGTCACCCTGCTGCCTGAACCTCCCATGACTTTGTGTTGCTCTTAGAAGAAATCCCTGTTTCCTGCTGAATCTGACTGCTGCCTGCTGCTCCCTCCCCCACGTTCCATCACTGCCTCCCTCACTCTCCTGTCCCACGTATACTGGCCTGTTTTGTCTCTCTTGAACACATCCCACTTGTTTCTGCCTCAGAGCTTTGAAATTACTGCTTCTTCCTCCAAGAAACACGCCCCCTGTCTTCACATGGTGGCTCCACATCATGGTCATAATTTTATACCTGTGAGTAAACAAGAAATAGTAATCAAAGGGGAATAATGTGTAGCCATACTTGCTCCAAAATTGGGTGAAGGTTGAGAGACAGGTTTGGGAGGAGTTTGGATGACAGAGCAGCAGGTCCTAAAGAGGAAGACTTTGGGCTTTGTGCACAAGAGTCAGGCTGAGGCTGAGACTGTGTGTACAGGTACCTCTTGGGAAGAGATGATTTGCATCTTTCTCTGATTTGATCATAACCGTCACAGACAAGGGGCTTCCCTGGTGGCTCAGATGGTAAATAATCTGCCTGCAATTGGGATACTTGGGTTCGATCCCAGGGTTGGGGAAGATCCCCTGGAGAAGGGAATGGCTACCTACTCTAGTACTCTAGCCTGGAGAAACCCAGAACAGAGGAGCCTGGCGTGCTTGTAGTCCATGGGCTTGCAAAGAGTCAGACACGACTGAGTGACTAACACTTTCACACACGTCATGAACAAATTAAATATGTTTGCACTGATATTGCCTCACTGACTCTTGAGTGATGCCAGCACTGCCTGGAAGAAAACTCTGGAGGGTACAGAACAGGCAAGTTAATAGAATAGGTGAATTGCTCCTGCGGTTAAGGAAATTTGGACTTAGAGGTCAGATATGCCCTGCCTAAGTTTGAAATTAACTCATAGAGGCAAAACTTACACCCAGAGCGGTCTGCCTCTCCTCCAGTAATGTGCTGGTCCATGCTGTGCTCACATAACCTTCTTATTATGTAGCATTTCATCTGATTCATATAATTGAACACAAGATTAAATACACTCTTCCCTATTTCATGTGTTACGTATTTTGTCTTATCAGCATATCTGTAAGTTCCTGGACTCTATAGACCAGCCTTTCATAGTCCTTGGCACATAGAAGTCCCTTCATAAGCATTTATTATTTAGATAACCATATTTCTTTTGTATCTCTAGAGAGATTTGGCCATGTTATTAAATTCTTACTGAAGTTATCAGCAGCTGTGCTGCTATTTTGTGTATGACAGTGATACTATATAAAATAGAAGTATTAGGTCACCGAGTTCAGTTGAAACAGAATGAATATTGAGTTTCTCTGAATGAACTTACATGCATACATACACACATGCATTCATCCACTCTATTCCCAGTTCCTTTACAAGGGAGTTTCTTAATGGAATCATGATCAGTCATCATTCACAGTACCAGTCTGAAAATAGAATGAAATATCAAAATTACAATGAGAGAAAGAGAAAGCAAATGCCATTTCTCAAACTCAATCATTCTTCTTGGACTCGGCAGGTCCCTGGGTTGTCACAGATAACTGCATATCTCAAGTAATGCATGATGACAAGCCTTTTACCAATCATACCCAGTGTGTCTGAGTTACCCTCTCTCTCAATGGGTGTCTGGGCAATGGATTATAAGTCAGTATGTTACTTTTGCCAAGTGGTCATTTATTCATTTGCTAACTAATAATTCAATATTTATGAAAATCATGTAGACCTGACCATGAAAAACTGATAAAAAGACATATATGAAAATTCCTAGGCCCTAAAGTACAAGTACAGACAAAGTCTGACCCAGTTTTGGCACAACGAGCAGTCTGCTGCTCGGACCCTGGCTGTTAAGCTGTATGATACTTAACTGAGTTGCAAAGTTAAAAACTGGGCACATCTCTGTGAGATACAAAGAGAAACAATGGGAGCTACATTCAGCCCCACTGTCCTTGTCTGATTAATGACCTTTGCCATATTCATTAGCTGCTTTGGGAGTAAAACAAAGAAAAAGTGACCTTGAACCAAATCCACATTATTATTCTCTCCTGTCCTCTAATTTGAAACAGTCATCTTAATATGACTTATTGCAACTATTCTATGTGCTGAGAATTCAAAGATACTTAAGCTGGGATTCCTTTCCTTGACAAATCTTGTGGTATTATATGTAATGAACACACACACACACACACACACACACACACACTGGGCTTCCCAGGTGGTGCTAGTGGTAAACGACCCGCCTGCCAACGCAAGAGACATAAGAGGTGTAGGTTTGATCCCTGGGTCAGGAAGGTCCCCTGGAGGAGGGCTTGGCAACCCACTCCAGTCAGTATTCTTGTCTGGAGAATCCCATGGACAGAGGAGCCTGGTGGGCTACAGTCACAGAGTCACAAGAGTCAGACATCACTTAAGCAACACACACACACACACACACACACACACACACACACAGACATATATAAGCACACATCCACTCACATATACACAAATACATGTAAGATGCCATGGGAATGCTGGGAGAGACAACTAATTCTGTCAGGGTCGCGGGAGGTGGGGGTTGGAGAGAAGAAAGAATGGACATTTGAGAATTCTGTTTGAACTGGGTCTTGGTAAGCAGTTCTTTAGACTCATCAAGAATGAATGACACCCCAGGCAGAGGAAACAAGAAATAGGAAAACAGAGCAGAACGGGGCAAAGCATGTGGATGCAGGCATGGCCTAGGATCGATAGAGTCCCTCAGAGAGGATGAAGACAGTGATTAGAATTCACTGGGCAGAATTCCTGGAAACACTAACATTCAGGGAAAATGGAACCTGAAAAAGATTGAAAAGGAGCGTTGAGCTTGTACGTGGTGAACCAGGAGAGAACGACATTGAAGGAGCCCAGACAGGGGATAATGGGTGAAAAGTACCTCCTGGAGTTGCTGGTAGGTGGTGGCTGGTGTGCCTCACTGAGTGCCAACATGGAGCTGTGAGAGCAGAAAGTGGTTGGTTGTATTTTAAGAATGAATGGGAATGAGGGAATGGAGATGATGATGTAGGCTGCTCATATGGAAGGCTACTTTTGTGGGAAGCCCAACAGGAAGAGAGGACAAGACAGTACCTAGAGGGCATGTGTTCAACAGATATGGTTTGCATTTAAAGGATTCCTGCAAGGAATCAGAAGGAAGATAGATGTTAATGACAAACCTCTATAAAGAAGGAGTTGACTGCTGGAGGAATCATAGGGAAATGCTAAGTGTTGATGGAGGAATGAGCTTGACTGAGATAGGAGCTAGTCTCCAAGACAGAAGTGAAAGGGGTAAACGCAGGTGAGGACGGAAATGAAGAAGAACACTGAGGATCCTGACCTGCAGGCAACTATTTTGTATGAGAAGTAGGAGGCAATGTTTATTGTGTCAAATTATATGATAAAAGGATTATCTTAAAAATTCTAGACATTGGAAACAGATGGAGAGAAAGAGTTCTGGAAGGATAACTGAAACAAGCTGTGAGTTTCACCCTGGAGATGAGCATGTTTGTCCCTGTAGAGGGAGGAAGGGAAAATGACTGAAAGAATCATCCCTCTTGATAAACCAACCTCTGCTTTCCAGGAAGGAAAAGAAGGGACGTACTCTGCCTATTTGCGAACTGAACAAATGTTTCTCCTGGAACATGAGTAGTTTTGGTGCCTTTATTTATGAAGCTTTTACATTTGAATAATTGAAAATACTTAATAAAATCTGAAGTATTTAACATGACATCACAATAGTTATAACCAAAGAAAACCCAATTTTAATATAGAGCCATGAATAAAAGTTATTTGCAAACTTATTCAAAGGGACAAGGTATAATGGAAAACATACAAAGGCTTATTTTTATCTTTCAAGAAAAACTTTGGCAGATTTGTATTTTGGATTCTACATATTTCACTTCCTGTTGCAACCGACATTCATGAAATTCACTGACAGAAGCCTAACAGCAACTTTTAAAAAATGAAGTATCTTTTCCTTAATTAATGTCTACAAAGAGATTTAATGATGAAAAGTGCCATTAAGTGCCGAGTATTATTAATTATTTTCTGCTGCAAGAGCATGCAGTCATTATATACTGTTTTAAATATTATGAAATATTTATAAAATAAGTTTTAAAAAACTGCAAACAAGCCAAATAAAAAGGCATTTTCCTTTTGAGGTGAAACTAAGATCAAAACCCAAAGAAAAACTCATTTGCTTCCCACATGAGGAGACTTTGATGAATGCTCCAAAAATACCTGGCACTTTGCTTGTTCTTTCTCCATATCCCTCGTACCTCTACTGAATGCACAAACTGAAGTGCGTTACTGCTTGAAATGTTGGCACAAATGTTATTTTTTAAACTATTTTTAAACTTTTTAATTGAGGTATAATTTAAAATGCTCTATTTCAGTTATGCAACAGTTATTCAGTTATACATACATATATGGATATATATGTGTGTGTGTTCTTTTTCAAATTATTTTCCACTATAGGTTATTACATAATATTGAAGATAGCTCTCTGTGCTATACAGTTAGCCCTGTTCATTATCTTCTTATATTTGGTGGCATGTATATGTTACTCCCAAACTCCTAACTTATTCTTCTCCCATTCCCCTTTGGTAACTCTAAGTTTGTTTTCTATGTCTGTGAGTCTATATCTGTTTTGTAAATAAGTTCACTTATACCATTTTTTAGACTCCACATATAAGTGATATCATATTTGTGTTTCTCTGTCTGACTTGCTTCACTCAGCATGATAATCTCTAGGTCCATCCTTGTTGCATAAATGGTATTATTTCACTCTTTTTTATAGCTGAATAACGTTCCATTCTGTAATGTATGTGTGTACTGTGCGTGTATATGTATACACGCACACACACACACACACACACACACACCCCACACCTTCTTTGTTCATCTGTCAATGAGTGAATGGACAGTTTAGGTTGCTTCCATGCCCCACACCTTCTTTGTTCATCTGCCAATGGGTCAATGGACAGTTTAGGTTGCTTCCATGCCCTGGCTATTGTAAATAGTGCTGCTGCAAACACGGGGGGGTGCATGTATCTTTACAAACTAGAGTTTTCTTTGGATATATGCCCAGGAGTAGGATTGGAAGATCATACAGGTAACTCTGATTCTAGTTTTTTAAGGGGCCTCCGTACTTCTTTCCATAGTGAAAGAGAAAGTGAAGTCACTCAGTTGTGTCTGACTCTTTGCGACCCCATGGACTGTAGCCCATAAGGGTCCTCTGTCCATGGGATTCTTCAGGGAAGAATACTGGAGTGGGTTGCCATTTCCTTCTCCAGGGGATCTTCCCGACCCAGGGATCGAACCCAGGTCTCCCACATTGGAGGCAGACGCTTTAACCTCTGAGCCACCAGGGAAGCCCCTGGTGATCAGATAATTTTATATGATTGCAGACATATGCTGGGACCTCCCACTTCCCATCTCTGTCCAGATGGTAACTTTGGGACTATCCTCTGAGGACTCGGTCTCTGAATCAGCTTCTAAAATCCCCTGGTTTGAAGGGCAGGAAAACCAAGAACTCTATAATCTCTGGGTCTAGTCTCAGTAGGAATGTGTCCCAAGTTCAGACCCAAGTTGGTGCAGAATTAACGGGTAAATGCACGTATTAAATTGAACAGTAACTTGGTGCATTGTGCCGGTTCTGTTCTCAAGTTATACACTGGTTACCGGGAAACTTTATTCCCCTAATTACCACTGTCTAAGTCTGTTTGGGTTGCTGTAACAAAATAACACAGACTGTGTGACTGTGGTATTATTTCTCACAGTTACGGAGGCAGGAGGGTCCAAATTCAAGGTGCTGGCAGGTATAGTGTCTGGTGAGCACCAGCTTCCTGGTTCTCACATGATTGTTTTCACCTGGAGGAAGAGGCACCTAGAAAGGTGCTTTCTAGGGTCTCTTGTATAAGAGCACTAACCCCATTCCTGGAGGCTCTGTTCTTATGACCTAATCACCCCAAAGCCCCACTTCCAAATATCATTACACTGGGTATAAGGTTTGAACACATGAATTTGGGGGGACACAGTCTATATCAACTATTTTATTATATGCTCTGCTTTGTATTTTCTTGTGAAAGAAAGCCAAAGTAGGGCAGGTTAGCTGGCAGGAGAAAAATGTTAACCTTTTCATTTTTTATGTTTTCTCTAAAGGCCCACTGGCTCTCACCATTTATGGAATTGCCTTGGCTACTCAAGGGACCAGATGTTGCCTGGGGTTGTGACCCACTGCTCCTGCATTTAGCCTCCTGGCTGGCTGCTTGCTTGCCTGGACTCAGCCCAGTACAGATGGCATCACTGCTAAATCAGAGAGGATGACACTCGGTTTCCTGGTCCTCCTTCAAGTTGCTGCTTTGTTGGTAAGAGCTCATTTCCTGGGAGTCCAAATAATTAAGTTTCACCTGTGCTATGTACTCCATAATTACATTATTTTTGTTAATTATGCTTGATGACAGAGTTATCGAAATTCAGCTTGATCAAAACCAAAATAAAATCTGGAAGCAAAAGTCTCTTGCTGTACCATCACGGCCGTTTCTACATATTATAGGACACTTTGCACTTCCTGGAGGGGAAGGAACTAGACTCTTCTTCAAAATGACACTAACAGTTGGCCACATTGGAACCAAATGGCGAATGTCTTGGAAATACGGGAGCTCCTATCTATGAGTAAGTGTGACTAGGGTTCATCACCACATGACTGGAGGGTGGGCAGTGACAGGCCAGCATCTGAAGATGTCAGGGAAGATGTTCACAGCAGTGATGCTCAGCGAAGCTGAGGGCAGTTTCCACTTAACTTCGCCTCCTTCTTCCCCGCCCCCCTCTCCCTCTGCTTCTGCTCTGTTTCCACCTGCTCCTGCCCCTCCTCTCTCTCCTCCTCCTTCTTCAGCTTGTGCTTCTGCTGCTTCTCCTCATCCTCCTCTTTCCCTCTGCTTCCCACTTTGCCTTTCCTCCCATAATAGGCATTCATTCAACATATCTTGACTTGATGTGAATTGAAGGCATCTGTATCAACTGAAGTTTTCTCTCCCTTGAAATTGAGAGAAAGTTGCTTGATGCTTGATCAAGTTGAATTTTGATAACTTTGTCATCAAGCAAGTTGAGCATCAAGGAAGTTGAGACAGGAGATTTAACAGTAGCACAAGTTTTTATATATCTGCCAGATGAGAAACATCTGAAGACCCTGAAGTTTTGGTCAAGGACATGAGTACCCATTTGTACTTAGGTTCTGTCTGTAGAATTTCAGTGGGACTTGTTTGCATCTGAGCTCTCTGGTATTAATAGGAAGAGTTTTACTGAGAACATACAAGAGCAAAATTTCCTTCAAAAGGGCACAGGGTAATATGAAGGCTTTTACCATTTTCCAAAGGAAGCCATTTTTCTGGTCATGGTCTGCCGGGAGTTCTCATTGACTGGTTGATACTCAGAAGCATGTTTTTTTTTTTAATTTATTTAATTTATAAAATTTTATTTTTTAACACCAAAGACATTTTGTACTGGAGTATATCTGATTAACAATGCTATGATAGTTTCAGGTGAACAGTGAAGAAACCTGACATTAACTGACAACTCTCCTTACTCTACATTTATTCTCCAATATCCCATCACGTGAGGGTGACCAACCCCACTAGAGGATTTTTTTTAATGCAGGAAATGGCAGTGTTCATTTCACATGATAAGTCCTAAGAATTGACTCTAATCACAGGCAGCGTGGGGAGTACAATTTGAACAATGCATTGTAAGAGGCATGGGACCCTACCCCATATCTTGCTGCTATTTCACCTTCCCCAGGGTCTGAAATTTCACCACTGGAAATTCTTTTTTGTGTCTGCTCTCATCACTGACGTCTAGATGAAACTGCCTGTTCAAGTAATTCTTACGAGGGTGATGAGGACTCATTACCACTTTTTTCTCTAGGAAGAAGAGACCTCTAACTCCTTACTGACTGACTGACTGAAGTCGCTCAGTCGTGTCTGACTCTTTGCGACCCCATAGACTGTAGCCTACCAGGCTCCTCTGTCCATGGGGTTCTCCAGGTAATGGTACTGGAGTGGATTGCCATTTCCTTCTCCAGGGGATCTTCCCAACCCAGGGCTCGAACCCGGGTCTCCCACATTGTAGACAGACGCTTTACCGTCTGAGCCACCAGGGAAGTCCTAACTCCTTACAGAAGGTGTGGTATTGAGGAGAAAAGAAGTAACACCAGTGTGAGTTAAGAGCTAAGTTACTCCTGACAGAGTACAGGCTTTACCTGCTGTACAGTTCAGAGTGTTGACTTTTAGCTGGGATGCTGTCTGGGTACCAGGGGTCCTGCCCATTGGAGGGAGCCCCTACTCAAAGTCCGATTGATATTTTTGTGCTCCTAGGTCAAGGTGTTTCCAGTCTTGGAACACTGGGGTGTGGTTCTCTGCAAAATATTGCTGTTGTCAAGCTGTCTGCCTGCGAGATTACAGAGGACAAACAGGGAGCTTTCTGCTTATCATCTTTCAAAGCATCCAGCATTGAAGACACTCCATCAGAAGCAGTGAGCCATTTAGTGCCACTGTCTTACCCCTGCGGTTCACTAGGGGACCCAGCCTGGGTACTTTATTACCTTCTATGCAGATATATTGAAATGAGATGCTTATCACCCTAGGTACATATGCTCGTTCACTTTCTGGGCTGGAATTGTCTTCCTAAGGGTCATAAGGGAACAATTTTTCTCTCTTAATGCTTCCAGATTTGCAAGATTTTAATTCTACATGGCTTTATGACATGCATTTAGCTTAAAGGCAGGTAAAACAAACAAACAAACAAAAAACCTTGCACCACTAGAGAAGAATGGAAAAGGAATTAAAATATAAGCAGACAATTTACAATGTAGGGAGAAGGTAGAATTTCTTTTGTTACTGATGGCCTATGTGGTACTTCTTTGAATGTTCCTTTCTATGGACTGAAGCAATTGCTCATTTGTACTGAGGAAAGATGCTTCAAATTAATTTTGGAAACTTCAATACTGCACTGTGCTAAATTTTAATTATTTCACTTCCTGCTTGGTATATTAATGTTGTGATTACCCTTGAAAGTGTATTACCGATGATGATTTATGCAAAACCCAGCTAGCTCCACAGCTCCGTCAGTTTCAATTAAGACCAGCCACAGAGGAAGTGGGCTGTGGTCGTGTTGGCTGCAGACCATCATTATGCTCACAAGCAGGTACGGTCCGTTTGCTTAAAGCATTACTTTTGTTTATCCTTCTGGAACCATCTCTTCCACGGCATGACTAACCACTGAGAGAGGAAACTGTATGTAGCGATTTGGTCTGTCCAGGAAAATAAATTTTATCTCTGTTTCTCTGCTGATATAGGACATTTTGGGCCAATTCTTCCCTCTTTTGAACTGTTCAAGGACTGAACTGGCCAAAGAAGCTATTGCAAAGTTATCATTTTCTGATTTCCAGGAACAGGGTTTGGTCAGCCTCCGGAGACTGTGGTCATCTGGAGTTAATCATAAAGTACGTCCTCCTTCTCAAATGAAGCACTGTTTCCAGAGCTCATTTATCTCGATGACTTCGACTATTGAGAGGTCAGGAGGTTTTCCCTGGTGCGTCCCTGGTACCCAGTCCTTCTAATGACTAATTTGGCTGCCTAGTTATTGAAATCTCTTGTCTACCTGGCAGCCCGTCCTAAATCTATTCCAAACCATGTCACTGAGGTTGCCTGCCAGGTCTGGGAGGCGCTCTTCCTTCTAAGTACTGGAGAGATGGGCCGCCAGACCTGATTTCCACGGCAGTTTCATTTTAATCACATTTGGAAATTCTTGACTACAGGCTGTGCATTTATGAAATCAAGGGAGCCCGTACCTGCCAAGTGAGAGCTCTCCTGACAGCCTGCCAGGAGTGGGACCTGATCCGCAGCAAAGAAAGGACAGTGCATCCACCTTCCGAGACTCAGGGCCAGATGGCACCTTAGAATCATGGCTGCGAGGCCTCAGGCTCTTCCAGGGCTCATATTAGGTTTACATTTAAAGTTGTTCCTTCGTGTCTGACTCTTTGTGACCCCATGGACTATACAGTCCATGGAATTCTCCAGGCCAGAACACTAGAGTGGGTAGCCTTCCCCTTCACCAGGGGATCTTCCCAACCCAGGGATCAAACCCAGGTTTCCCGCTTTGCAGGTGGATTATTTACCAACTGAGCTATCAGGGAAGCCAAAAAGCTGACACTTATCATTTGTTTCCTCCTGCCACTTAAGAGAGAGACAAAAAATACCTGACGCTTGCAGCCTATTTCCTCCATCTGGAGACCCCTAGCCTTCCTGCCTGTTACCCTCTCATTCCCCCCTTTTCTTTTAGGAGAATTTTGTTGCCTAGGGAAAGGGGCATCATTTTTATTCTTCTGAGCTGATAAGGGGCATTGTCCCTAAATTGGTGAGGCAACATATTCTCCTAATCCTCAGGGCTCTTATGTGGTCTCAAATTGACCCTTCTTTCCAGTTTCATCTCTTGCCCTTTTCCACCTTGCGCTCTGTGCCCAGGACACACACACCAAGAGCCTTCCCAAATCCAGACTTTAGCCTTCACTGCTCTCTCCACCTGAAAAACTTTGCCTGTGTATTTTGAATGGGCAGTCTTTGTGTGTGCGTGTGTTTTTAAACCCTCCACGTCTTTGCCTGAGTATTTCTTCCTCTGAGGTCTTTAACTACTACACTACTCCCCATCCTATCTTGTTTATTTCCTTTATGGCATCTCCCGTGATACGTAAGTTTACTTCTCTCTTATCTGACCCTCCTGCTACAGTGCGATAAGCTCCACGAGGACTTTTTCACCACGACCTCCCCAGCACAAATCACAGAGTCTGGATGAAGTGTCACAATTCAGAGCACTGTAATCAAGAAGGTGACATTCCAATCTAGCTATGATTCCCATTCCCTCCTATTCAACAGACATTTACTTATTTATGACTATATGAACCACTCACTAAAAGGTGATTTTCAAGGCAGGTTCTTAAGAAGGCTATTTATGGAAGGCAAAGTCTTGCTGTGCTCAGTGGAGACTGAGTTAAGATCCACTGTCCCCTTTTGGGGGAGGGGCCAGGTGCTGTTTGTACTCAGGAGGAGAAGTGCCATTAGTTAGTGTGATAAAGGGCAAAGCCCTCCCCCCACCATCTGGCATTGCTTCCCTGTATGCACTGTCTTGGCATATTCTAGTGACTGCCAGCCTCTGCCCAGGGGCAACTAGGCCAGGGAAATAAGCCCCAGTGAAGAGTATTGACAGGGAACTTCCCTGGTGGTCTGGGGGTTAAGACTTTGCACTTCCAATGCAGGGGACATGGGTTCAGTCCCTGGTCAGGGAAGTAAGACCCCACGTGCTGTGAGGTGCAGCTAAAACCAAAAAAAAAAAAAAATGTTGACAAAATAGCTTAATCTCACTCTGTCTCCAAATGCTAACTGGTACCATCCTTATGTGTCTTCTCTGGTAGCTCAGCTGGTAAAGAATCCAGCTGCAATGCAGGAAACCCTGGTTTGATTCCTGTGTCAGGAAGATCCTCTGGAGAAGTGATAGGCTACCCACTCCAGTATTTTTAGGCTTCTCTAGTAGCTCAGATGGTAAAGAATCCACCTGCAGTGGGAGAGACATGGGTTCGATCCCTGGGTTGGGAAGATCCCTTGGAGGAGGGCATGGCAACCCACTCCAGTATTCTTGCCTGGAGAATCCCTAAGGACAGAGGAGCCTGGTGGGTTAAAGTCTATGGGGTCACAAAGAGTTGGACCCGACTAAGCACAGCACAGCACCATCTTTATAATTTGTCTCTCTTAACTGCCTTTTTTGTTGAAATTGAGTTGCAATATGGTCTATTTTTGTCTTTCTTCATCTTTAAATACTATGCAACTTTCTTCTGAGTTTCCAGCCTAATCCTAAACACATGTTTTTGTAATACTCATGCCCTTAGCTTTGACTTCTAATCTCTCCTGATCTGGCTTGCACTGTAGTGCGGTCGGGCCCCTGCTGAAGTTCTCTGTTCTTGTCTGGGAAGCAGAAACTGAAGTGCAGGTATCTCCAGCGCTCCTTCCTCTGCCCCTGGCAGATCTGCAACCCCCTTCTGGTGTAGCAGTTGCAGTGTCACCCGTGCAAAGGGACAATGCTTGCGGCCTACAGGGGCCTTAAGGACATTGGTTTTGTCATCAGCCAGATGTTACAATTCCGGTCTTACTTTTTCTAGCTTTATAATATGATGCAAGTTACAACTGGTTTGACCTTTGATTTCCACTAAAATTGAAACAATAAAACCTCATGATTATTATTGTGAGAATTAAATGGATAATATACAATTAACTGGGTATAATTCTGGCACACAGGACATAGAAGCTCAATCCAGCTATTTCTTCAGAACAGTGTAGGGGGTGGTTCTTCACTCTCAAATAATGAAAGCCTAAAAGCACATCATTAGATATTTCTTCTTTGGAAAAAAATGTTCCATTTGTAGTTCTTGACAGAAATAAATAAACTCAGGTCATTGTATCCATCAGGGTTTTATAGGAAATAGATGGCATACTCAAAAAGTTTTAACTAAAGAGATTTTAATAAAAGGTATGAACAGAATTGAAGGAACTCATAAAAGAGGAGGAAGCACTCAGGGCCCAACAGCAGGAAAAATAAAACAGTGCAACTTCAGTGGTAGAAAATAATCTAGAATAAAATTGCAGCTTATTTTTGAGCTCCTACCCTGTGTTAAGTTATGTGCTAGGCTGGCTGATGGGTCCACAAGAGCTTAGAGTCAAGTTCAGGGTAGAGTACACACAAACTGTTAACCACGGTGGTGCTTGAACGTCAGCTTGCATCAGAAACAGGTGTTGGATTTGATAAAATGCAGACTGCCAGGACCCAGCCCCAGAATCTCTGATTCAGTGGGTCTGGGGTGAGGCTGAGAGCTTGCATTTACAACAACTTCTCAAGTGATGTTGATGTTGCTGGTCCAGGCCAATGCTTGCAGAATCATGGAACTATAATGGTGTAACAGGAAAATAAATACAACTCTCCCTAGAGTTTGGGGGGCAAATGCCTCAAATTCAGAGAATAGTAAGCGGCAGGCCACCTATGCAGAAGAAGCTAAGTGTGTGAAAAATAATCTCTGTAGCTACTCTGTCTTCAAAGTGGTAAAGCAAAACTTCCCACTATGTGAGCTGAGCATAGTGACTTCCTTCCAAAGGGTACAGTGTTGAAAGAGGAAAATATGAAGAGTAACTTTCCAGTGAAGAAATTGAACAAGCACTACCTTATAGCCAGTTGGTCAAGGTCAATATCAACAGTAAAGTTAATGCAGACAGTATGTACTCTTGATACAGTGTGATGAGAATGGCAGTTTACATGTGTGGTCTTCTTCCTTAAAACCCATAACTCTAGTGTAACATGAAATGTTCTCAGTTAGGGACATTCTACCAGATAACCTGATCAGTATACCTCAAAACTAGCAAGCTCATCAAAACCAAGGCTGAGACCCTTTCACAGCTAAGGGGGGGCCTGAGGTGACAAGAGGCAGACATTGGCAGATGGATTATTTACCACTGCACCACTTGGGAAGCATCCCCACCCACCCCACCAAATAATGAACTGAATAAAGTATGCTGCTGCTGCTGCTAAGTCACCTCAGACGTGTCCGACTCTGTGCGACCCCATGGACTGCAGCCTACCAGACTCCTCCATCCATGGGATTTTCCAGTCAAGAGTACTGGAGTGGGGAGCCATTGCTTTCTCCGGAATAAAAAGTATAGACATCAGTTAATAATAAAGTACAAATTTTAGGTCATTAGTTGTGTCAAATGTACCACACTGATATAAGAAGTTAAAAATAAGGTCAACTAGGTGTGAGGTACATGGGAACTCTCTTATTATCTTAACAACTTTTCTGTAAATCTAAAAATATTCTAAAATCATATGACCCAGCAATCCCACTGCTGGGCATACACACCGAGGAAACCAGAATTTAAAGAGTACGTGTACCCCAATGTTCACTACAGCATTGTTTACAATAGCCAGGACATGGAAGCAACCTAGATGTCCATCGGCAGATGAATGGATAATAAGGTTGCGGTACATATACACAATGGAATATTACTCAGCCATTAAAAAGAATGCATTTGAATCAGTTCTGAGGTGGATGAAACTGGAGCCTATTATGCAGAGTGAAGTAAGTCAGAAATAAAAACACCAATGCAGTATATTAACACGTGTATATGGAATTTAGAAAGATGGTAACAACAACCCTATATGCGAGACAGCAAAAGAGACACAGATATATAGAACAGACTTTTGGACTCTGTGGGAGAAGGTGAGGGTGGGATGATTTGAGAGAATAGCGTTGAAACATGTATATTACCATATGTGAAATAGATGACCAGTCCAAGTTCGATGCATGAAGCAGGGCACTCAAAGCCGGTACACCGGGACAACCCAGAAGGATGAGGGGTTCAGGATGGGGACACATGTATACCCATGACTGATTCATGTCAATGTATGGCAAAACCACCACAATATTGTAAAGTAATTAGCCTCCAATTAAAATAAATAAATTGATTAAAAAAACCATATTTTGCAACCTATAAAAAAAACGTTGGGGACTTCCGCGGAGGTTCAGTGGTGAAGACTCTGTGCTCCCAGTGCTGGGGGTACAGGTTTGACCCCTAGTTAGGGAACTGAGATTCCACATGCCACATGGAATGGTCAAAAGAATTAAACATTTTTTTAAAGTAAAATTTAATTATGTATTTTTTAAGAAAATACTCCTGTGGAATTGAATATCTCTGAGACAAGGTGACCATCAGAGAAGGACCCCACTGGTAGATGGTCAGAAGCTAGGGTGAAGGGGTCATTCATGGCCAGTTGGGAGAAGTTAGCTTGTTCAGGGAATGACAGTAAGATGGCCCAAGACAGTAAGATGGCAGAGGATGAGTAGAGAGGTTTTATGAAGACTACCTCCCTGCAAAATAAAGAGACAACCTGTGGTCACTGGGCATGCACAGCTAGCCTTGACCCAGCATACCACCACATTAGCCAAGTGACATGGGAATTTCCCACTGAACTCACTACTATCACCCCCAGTTCCCTGTGCTTTCTGTTGAATGACTGACAGAATCAATGATTGATAGTAGATGTGTCTACACTTTACGTTTCTGCAAGCCTACATCATCAGTTAGTACCTGAGAATACTGTAAAAATTATAGGGTCACTCCAAGATTACCCAAGGGAATAGAAGCGGAGAAAAAAAAAAAGCTATTCAAAAGTGCAAGTTTAAAAGGCAGTAATGACCCAAAACACTCAAGTTACTTTCTGCTTGTATCCTAATGTGTTCAGATTGTTCAAATAATTCTTTTTTTTAATTTTTATTTTTACTTTACAATACTGTACTGGTTTTGCCATACATTGACATGAATCCACCATGGGTGTACATGAGCTCCCAAACATGAACCCCCCTCCCACCTCCCACCCCACACCATCCCTCTGGATCATCACCACGCACCAGCCCCAAGCATCCTGCATCCTGCATCGAACATAGACTGGCGATTCATTTCCTTCATGACACTATACATGTTTCAATGCCATTTCACCAAATCATCCCACCCTCTCCCTCTCCCTCAGAGTCCAAAAGTCCGCTCTACACATCTGTGTCTCTTTTGCTGTCTTGCATACAGGGTCATCATTACCATCTTTCTAAATTCCATATATATGTGTTAGTATACTGTATTGGTGTTTTTCTTTCTGGCTTACTTCACTCTGTATAATCGGCTCCAGTTTCATCCATCTCATTAGAACTGATTCAAATGTATTCTTTTTAATGGCTGAGTAATACTCCATTGTGTATATGTACCACAGCTTTCTTATCCATTCATCTGCTGATGGACATCTAGGTTGTTTCCATGTCCTGGCTATTACAAACAGTGTTGCGATGAATATTGGGGTACACGTGTCTCTTTCAATTCTGGTTTCCTCGGTGTGTATGCCCAGCAGTGGGATTGCTGGGTCATAAGGCAGATCTATTTGCAATTTTTTAAGGAATCTCCACACTGTTCTCCATAGTGGCTGTACTAGTTTGCATTCCCACCAGCAGTGCAAGAGGGTTCCCATTTCTCCACACCCTCTCCAGCATTTATTGCTTACAGCAAATAATTCTTTACAATTCATTGTGCTGTGTTTTGTTGAAGATATACAGGTAAGGGGGTAGAAAAATTATAGAGACAGCAGTGGATTAGAATGATGAAAAGAGTTTTCCACATGAAAAGGCCACTCAGGAGGGCTGCATTAAAGCAAAAAAAGAGGAGTATCCAGGCTGCAAGTCTTTGTGCACACATGTGAACAGGCACACACAAACACACACACTCCTCAAGAGAACACAAGAACTAAGGGAGGACCGTGATCAGTGCAGACACCTGGTGGTGCAGCACGTGTTACCCAGGGGCACACGGGGCAGGAGGGCACTCAATACAGCTGGAGGCTGCCAAAAGAATACATATGTTTCCTGTTCCTTGCTAAGAAGTGACTCGTCGTAAAAAGTCTACAATAACTAGTCCAAGAACAGGGTGATGTGGACTTCTCGTGAGGAGATGGGTCAAGTCGACATTTCTTGAGTACAATGAATTCATCCTGGAGATCTTAGGATGTGAGAATAAAGGAGACGCAGAAATCAGAGCTGCCTCTCAGTTTCCAGATCTGATGCTATTGATTAATGATACCAAAAACTAGTATAGGGAAATCAGTTAGGAGAGCAGGTCAAATGTGGGTCAGTGTGTGTTTTGGAGTGGTCAGCTCAGTTTGAGATTTTTATGAGACAACCAGAAAAATGATTCTATCATGCAGAGTGTGAATTAATTTATTAGTAAAGTTATATGCTTTCTTGTAACCCTGGATAAAATGCGCCTTCCTCTCAATTCTGCTTTGACACCTCTTTATTCGTATTTTTCTCTGGTCCCTCATCTCTCTCCAAAGCATAATTGTTCACACCTTTCCGTGTGTCATCAATACTGAAAAAACCTCAAATATAGCACTTAAACCATTGTTTGTCCGTGGTTCCCTGCCAGCCTCCCCTGCAGTAAAGAGCCATTTGCAGCAAGGAGCTAACTTGAGCCCTTCACTGAACCTGGAACACATGAGGTACTCAATAAATATTGTTGAATAAATGAGTGAGGAGATTTGGCTTCCTGTGAAACAAGAAGGTCCTCTGGAGTGTGAGAGCATGCCGAGTGGAAGAGGAAAAGGGGATGAAGTCGAGAGAGACAATGAAGGATAAAGCGAGGGTGAAGGATGGGCCTGGCAGCTCTTGGGTGTGCAATCAGCATCACCCCAGAGCAGGCGGGATGTTGGTGGTGTGGCACTCTCAATGCGCTAGTCTTGTTTGATGTCACCACTGTTTCCTGGTTACTCCTTAAAAAAAAAAAAAGATTAATTTATTTATTTCTGGCTGTGCTGGGTCTTCCTTGCAGTGTGAGGGCTTTCTCTAGTTGCGGAGATGCGGTGCAGGGGCTCTCTTGCCATGGCTTCTCTTGCTGGGAGCTCAGGCTTGAGTAGTTGTGGTGCGTGGGCTTAGCTGCTCCATGGAATGAGGGCTCTTCCTGGACCAGGGGAGGAACCTGTGTCTCCTGCAGTGGCAGACAGATTCTTTCCCACTGAGCTACCAGGGAAGCCCAGCTTCCTGGTTACTCTTGATGAAGACTGAGGTGGCTTTGGACACAGGGCCAGTGTGAGTGTATGGAGGGGCGGACACACGACCTTTTTGGGGGACCTTCACTGAGATCTAGTGTATCATCTGGTATTTGAGCCACACTGTTTTTCGGCATCTAGGGCAGGTTAACTTTTTTCAGCTCCGTTTTCTATACATCAGAGCTCTGCTCAATGAGTGGAGCCTAGTACAATGTGAGTGCCAGCCACACACATCATTTAAATGGAACCAATTTTCTCCTCACTCAAAATTCCTCTGAGGAAGAAAACAAATGATTTCATTGGCTTGGAATTTATAGTTCTCAAAGAAGCTAGAAATGAATAAAATGAATAGGAATGGTGTTCATAGGAAGTAAGCACATGGATAGTTTAAACTTTTAGTTGTAACAGTCTTTTAAGAATGCAAATTGTTCATTAACAGATGTACACTTAAGTACCTGAGATCTAAGTAAGACCATATGCAGAAATGAAGAAAATGGCTAAAAGGCCCTGACTGCCTTCAACTGATATCTCTCTAAATAAGCCAAAAATTTTTTTGAATTCAGTTCAGTTCAGTTCAGTTCAGTCGCTCAGTCATGTCCGACTCTTTGTGACCCCATGAATCGAAGCATGCCAGGCCTCCCTGTCCATCACCAACTCCCGGAGTTCACTCAGACTCACGTCCATCGAGTCAGTGATGCCGTCCAGCCCTCTCATCCTCTGCCGTCCCCTTCTCCTCCTGCCCCCAATCCTTCCCAGCATCAGGGTCTTTTCCAATGAGTCAATTCTTCGTATGAGGTGGCCAAAGTATTGGAGTTTCAGCTTCAAAATCATTCCTTCCAATGAACACCCAGTACTGATCTCCCTTAGGATAGACAGGTTAGATCTCCTTGCAGTGCAAAGGACTCTTAAGAGTCTTATCCAACACCACAGTTCAAAAGCATCAATTCTTCAGTGCTCAGCCTTCTTCACAGTCCAACTCTCATATCCATACATGACCACTGGAAAAACCATAGCCTTGACTAGACGGACCTTTTTTGGCAAAGTAATGTCTCTGCTTTTCAATATGCTATCTAGGTTGGTCATAACTTTCCTTCCAAGGAGTAAGCGTCTTTTAATTTCATGGCTGCAATCACCATCTGCAGTGATTTTGGAGCCCCCAAAAATAAAGTCTGACACTGTTTCCACTGTTTCCCCATCTATTTGTCATGAAGTGATGGGACCGGATGCCATGATCTTCATTTTCTGAATGTTGAGCTTTAAGCCAACTTTTTCACTGTCCTCTTTTACTTTCATCAAGAGGCTCTTTAGTTCTTCACTTTCTGCCATAAGGGTGGTGTCATCTGCATATCTGAGGCTATTGATATTTCTCCCATAAATCTTGATTCCAGCTTGTGCTTCTTCCAGCCCAGCATGTCTCATGATGTACTCTGCATAGAAGTTAAATAAGCAGCGTGACAATATACAGCCTTGACATATTCCTTTTCCTATTTGGAACCAGTCTGTTGTTCCATGTCCAGTTCTAACTGTTGCTTCCTGACCTGCATACAGGTTTCTCAAGAGACAGATCAGGTGGTCTGGTATTCCAATCTCTTTAAGAATTTTCCACAGTTTATTGTGATCCACACAGTCAAAGACTTTGGCATAGTCAATAAAGCAGAAATAGATGTTTTTCTGGAACTCTCTTGCTTTTTCCGTGATCCAGCGGATGTTGACAATTTGATCTCTGGTTCCTCTGCCTTTTTTAAAACCAGCTTGAACATCTGAAAGTTCATGGTTCATGTATTGCTGAATGTGAGATTGGAGAATTGGAGAATTCTCAAAATTGGAGAATTTTGAGCATTACTTTACTAGTGTGTAAGATGAGTGCAATTGTGCAGTAGTTGGAACATTCTTTGGCATTGCCTTTTTTGAATTAATATCTAACAAAGCAAAATTTACATTATAATTCACAGGCAGTTGATTTCTTATAACTCCAGTTCCTAATATACTGATATTATACTGCTATATTAAAGATATTTAATACTTAGGGATATGGTCAATGCACATTATTTTGTGCTCTACATAGAATTTATATTATTAGTTATTCACTCCATCCAAAGAGTATCTATTGCTGGGGAGATGGAACAGAGATAGTATATATTTATTTTCTACCCAACATGAAGTACAACTTGAATCAATTTCTTGTATACAAACAATGCTAAAGCAACCTAAGAGAGATAATTGTGTACTTGGCATTGCTTGAAACCATAGAAAGGGAGTAAAGTGGTGTCACAATATGGAGCAAAGACTAACTTTCAGTCTGATAATCCAGCCCAGGGGCTTAGAGGCTTAAAGAAGACTATATTTTCTGTAAAGAGCTTGCCTTTGAATGGACAGTAGAAAAGATGATATGAAAAATAAAACCATAAGAAATATAAAGATTCAGGATACTAACACCTTGAAGAAAAAAATAACCTCATGCAATGTATTAGAGTCGATAACTCTATGAATTCCCTAACTCTTATAACCTTTCTTCTCTTAGCTAGAAACAACTCAGCTTCTCTTGGACAATCAGCTCAGTAACATTTTCCCCAATCACTGTCAGAGACCTACAGTCTAGCCGAGCCTGAGTATACATTGTCAAGTAGGTATAGAACCCACAATGGGTGAAGACCCTGGTTTCCCTTCTCCATCTTTACCACCAGTAACCCAGCTAAAGAACTAATATTTTTGAGATCTTGCTATTTACTACATACCAGGCGTGGTGAAAGGCATTTTTTCCTCATACTCTTTTCCCTCCAGTTAAAACCTGTTTTTAGAGGAGGATCTAATGTATTTAATTACTCGATTACTAATTAATAATAAGTAAACAAAGGAGAAGTCATGTGTTAGGGTGACTATTATATTTCCGTTTTAATAAGACTTGACCTTGAGTACTGTGGACAAGACAAGAGTCTTGGGGAAATGGCAAGATTATCAAATGAGTTATAGGAGGATGTGATTTTAAAATGTTGACGAACGCTATCTTGGGTCAATGACCTGATGTCCACTAATGACATCATGAACAGCTCTTTGGGGAGAGACTCCACTGCTGGAAGTCCACTGGAAGTTCCTGCACACACCTGCCTCTGGCCCTGGATCTTTAGAGGCACCTGAGTGTTGGGATCCATCCCATCTCTGCTTTTACTTGTGGACTGTTCACATGTACAAGTCCCCTGGCTTTCCTTAAAACATAAAGGCTATACTGAAGGCTGTATTCTAGAACCTTCATTTTGAGAAATACCTTCAGTGAGCACCCAGAGAAGGACTTGAATCTTCTGGGGCCTCCCAGCTTTCCAGATCAATGTTTTCATATGGTTGAAAGTCTGTTTGTGTTGTGCATGCAGAAATAAAAATATTATTTCCCACAATATCATGTCTATGTCTCTCATCCTTCAAAGTAAAAGTTAAGCTAGTAAGCTTCTGTAATATTTCACAGAATCTTACTTGAATGCAGCCCAATTTTCTCCTGAAATAAAATTCCATTTTAAGCACTAGAATTTGTATGCCAAATTTGGCCCTTTAAAAATAATGGAAGATATAAATTTTTACCACTGAGTTATAGGCTTTGGAAAAGAGAAGGTTAGTAATGAAAAATGTCATACAAACTGAATAACTAATGCCAATAACAGATGATGCCATCTCAATAATGCATCTTACACATGGGAGGACTAACATTCGGGTTGCATCAGAGCTTAGTTTTGAAAGAGGTGGAAGCTTGCTCACTCAGCACCTTTGGTTTTCAGACTCTATTATCTTGCTTACTTAGGAAATTTACTGTTGTGTAATTTACTTTTTTATCGCCTCATTTGAAAGCCTCTCTTCAAAACAAGATATCTTTAGGGGCTTCGACTGTCTTTTACACTCAGATATCTATTTTTATAAAAGTATAGGAACTCTTGTTAAAGAAGATGAGCAACGAACACTGCAATTTATTGGAATCAAGAAAAAAATGCCACATTGTGTTCTAAAATTACAAAGACAAGGATGGACTGAGGGCCTGGAGAATTGCAAAAGCTGTTAAGCAGTGAATACTGTCTTCAAGGAGAAGACCTCTATCAAAATATTAAAAGAAAACACATTCCCATCAGCATTTTTCTCTTCATGAAGGATTACAGTCTTTTATAACTGATTTGCTCAGATATCCTTTCTCTAATTAGAGTATGTATTTATCTATGTTTTTTCAGTTAGAACAACTCCTATTATTTTTCCTCTCTTCCACCTGTCTAACACTGGTCCCAAGCTGCTGTTACTGTGAGGTGAACCTGACCTTGTAAATCAGCAATGGATTGTACTGCTCACAAAAAGACAAACATAAAGGAACCCATTCTACAAGTTTGCAAATTTAGAGGCCCAATATCAGGAAAACAAAAATGACAATAATTAGAAAATCCAGTTCAAACCTATACAGTCAAGAGTGTGTAAACACTGGGTATTTGGCAAGCTATCTTAGGCATCTGTAAGAGATGGTCTTATCATTTTAAAAACTAAATCTGATAGTAAACAGGGATTGATAAAGAGCCTACTAGGTGTTCAGATTTGGGAAGAGGCATGAGATGACATGAAATATTTCTCAACGGCCTAGGGCCAGGTTACTGTCCTCAGAAATGGACCAGATAGGAAGGGTAAATGAACCAGATTTCCCTCGTTACGAGTATGAGCACTCCTGTCTTCACACTGTGTATGCCACCGAAATAGAAACAGCTTGGTTTGCACCTATGTGTCCTGCCTGCATATGACAATGAGGCCCTTGGAAGGCGGTGCAAAAGTTTCCAAGGTTATCTGCAGTGTTGCTGCTGGTATCTTGGGGAGACAGCAACATGCATTGGTCATGAACTTGGACTCTGCGGCCGGGTTACCTGAATTTGCATCCACTCTTCCTTGCTTACTCACTGTGTAACTCTAGGGGAGTTACTTAACATTCCTGTACCTCATTTTCCTCAATTGAAAAATGGGGATAATAATAGAATAGAGTTCCGAAGATAGCTGAAATTCATGTAGGAAGTGCTTAGAACAGTGCCTGCCAAACAAGAAGCACTCAATAAAACACGCTATGGTTATTTTTATTTTTTCCTTAAGGATGACAGAAAGATAAAAATGCCTGGTTCCTGATGGGAAGCTTTGCATCATCGATTGCTGTTTCTGGAAACAGCAAGGTTGCGTGGTCCCCCAGGTTTTAGAATCGAAATGAGGGAAGTTTGCTGATGATGTAATGCCACTGGTAGAGAGAGGGGACCCTTATCGTTTTAACATCCTTATTCTCTCTGTGCTTTGATGGTCTTTATTTTCATTTGGTTTCAGTTCCTCACAACATCTTTCGCTCTCAGTAGTAAATTGAGTCTTGACGTGGTTATTGTTAGGCTCGCTGTCCCTGGAGGCGGCTGCGTATTAACAGTGTCAGCGCATCCTCCCCCTCTCTTTCTTCTTCCTTCAGCTTTATGGACTGGCTCCTTGCTCCATCCCTAGTTTCTTCTTAGCAGGCAGGCACTCTCCCCTGCTGCTCCAGAGTGGTATTCTGCTCTGACAGCCAGTCTCACCATTTTGTCCGAATCCTTTATTTAAAAACTCACCTCATCCAAGAGACCTTTCCAGAATGAAAATGGTCTCTTACAGACAGCAAGTGACTGACTGGAAAACCACCATGTACTTCAGACCCCCTTCTTCTTATGCTCCTCTCTGTGGAGTTTCCCAGGTCAAATTTTGCCCATGTCTCTGCGTCTTTTCCCACTTTCCTTATAATCTTTCAATTTCTCACTAATTTTTTATCTGTAATCATATAGATTCTTATTTTTAACTGCATTATATTTACCTGCATTTTCCATATGATGAACTTGATTTCTGGGGAGAAGGCAGCCATTTTCCTGTTAGGAAACTAAAAACACCAGACCAACTATATTATTTTAATCAGTGTTTCTCATCATGCCCATAGTTACTCTGTGAATATCCTCTTACTTCTCTCAATGAATGAGCTATTTATTGAATGCCTTGTTCTTGTTATTCTATTGCATTTAAGTTTAGGTTGATCAGCTTAATTGAAAAGAAAATAAATGGAGTATTAAAAGATGATATTTTTGAACAAGGGAGATGGCCAATTATATATCTTATTTGTTAGTCTTTTGCAAACTAGAAGGTAGACTTTATCTAACATTGTGTGGATTATGTTTTATAAATAGATTTGCATGAAAATATAAAACCCAAACCAGGTTGATTTCCATAAAGGTGAGTTCTGTCTTAGAATATGCTTTCTGTCTCACACAGACTATGGTTCCCTAGCTCTAGCCCTGTCCCTATAGGGGGAGAATCCTTTAGGACCTAGTTGTAATTGCAAAGAGTCAGCAGTGAGAACTGACTTTTCTAGCTACATAAAACTGTTGTAAAAACCAGCAGAGCAATACTCTCTCAGAAAACAAATGACAAAGAAATCACAGGGGCTAAAAGGTATGTGCTATGATAAGTTGAACCATTTCAAAGGAACTTTTTTTTTTTTTTGCAAGGTGGGAGGGGGGCAAATCATATTTTTTTTTTCCATAGCCTCGCCAGTTTTCTGGAGAAATATTTCCCAGTTTGAGTGTTTGATAACTATTACATTATTGTGTGATGGGTATAAGATGTTCTGGGACCTCTTCTGCTACACTTTTTCCTTAAATTATTGTTAATCTTTTGCTTTTAGCTGGTTACAATGGTTAAATTCATAATGGCTTTTCATTTTGACGAACATGTTTAATTTTCCATAAAGGTAAATGTACAGAACAGTTCCCTCTGACTCTCCTCTCAGAATTCCCTCTCACATTCCCTCTCAGAATTCCCTGTCACCACCTTCTCTCATGGCTTCCCAAGTGGCTCAGTGGTAAAGAATCCACCTGGCAATGCAGGAAACTCTGGTTCGATCCCTGGGTCCTCAAGATCCCTGGAGAAGGAAATGCCAACACACTCCAGTATTCCTGCCTGAGAAATCCTATGGACAGAGGAGCCTGGCAGGCTATATATAGTACATGGGGGGATCCTAAAAGAGTCAGAAACCAGTTAGCTACTAAACAATAACAAAAACCTCTACTTCAGTCAAAAATCCTTCACACCGTTACTCATTCAGAATTCCCTCTTGCACTCCCTCACTCAAAATACCTCTCCTCCTCCTTATCTCAGAATTCCCTCACTCATAAATCCCTCACACCAACTCAGGCTCAAAGTTGCCTACCAACCTCCTTCTTTCAGAAATCCATCTTACCTTCCTAGTCTCAAAATTCCAACAAACTTCCCATTCTCTCATAATTCCCTCTGACACTTCTCTCAGAATTCCCTCATATTCACCCACATTCTAAGAATTTCCTCATACTCTTTGACTGTCAGAATTCCATCTGAATCTCTTTCTATCAGAATTACCTCTGACTCTCCTAATATGAGAAATCTCTCATCTTTTTTCTCTCAGAATTCCATCTCACCCTCCTTGTCTCAGAATTCCCTTACAATATCCTTCTCTCAGATCATTCATATCATTCTTCCCTCAGAGATCTCACTCACCTTAGTGCTTTCAGAATTCCATTTTCAATCAGGAATGCCTCTAATTTTGTTATCTCATAAACTGCATATACACTACATCTGTCAGAATTCTCTTGAACATTCTGTTTTTCTAAGAATTCCTTCAGGCTCCCCATGGTTCTCAAAATTCACTCCATCTTTCTGTCAGAATTCTCTCAGAAATGTCCCTCTTTCTTTCAGAATTCTCTCAGAAAAGTCCGACTTCCTGTCAGAAACCTTCATCTTTCAGTGAGAAACGTCATCTTTCTGTCAGAATTCTCCCAGAAACGTCTGTCTTTCTATCAAAATATTTGTCTTTCCCTCAGAAACGTCGTTTTTCTTGTCAGAATTCCCTCAGAAATGTCCGACTTTCTGCCACAAACGTCCATTCGTTTTGTCAGAAACACCCGTCTTTCTGTCAGAAACCTCTCATAAACGTCTCTTTTTCTGTTAGAAACGCCCATCTTTCTGTCAGAATTCTCTCAGAAATGTCCGTCTTTCTGTCAGTAATGTCTGTCTTTCTGTCAGAATTCTCTCAGAAAAGTCTGACTTCCTGTCAGAAATGTCCATCTTTGAGTCAGAAACGTCATCTTTCTGTCAAAATTCTCCCAGAAACGTCTGTCTTTCTATCAATGCGTCCATCTTTCATTCAGAAACGTCGTTTTTCTGTCAGAATTCTCTCAGAAACATCCAAATGTCCATCTTTCTGTCACAAACGTCCTTCTTTTTGTCAGAAACACCTGTCTTCTGTCAGAAACATCTGTCTTTGTCAGAAATCTGTCAGAAACATCTGTCTTTGTCAGAAATCTCTCAGAAACATCTGTCTCTCTGTCAGAAATATCTGGCTGTCCAAATTCTCTCAGAAACATCCATCTTTCTGTCAGAAACATCCATCCTTCCATCAGAATTCTCTCAGAAATGTCCGTCTTTCTGTCAGAGACATCTGTTTAATATACCTTACTTATTTTGCTCTTTGAAAAATGATGAACTCAACAATTTTGGAAATGAACACTTCTCTGAGGAGTAGAAACCATAATTGCTGGTTCAGGAGGACATAAGTTTAAGGACCTGAAAAATAGGGCAATGGGTTATAGAGGCACTGCTTTTGCAGCTATCTCTTCCTTGAATGCAATCTGCATCAATATTGCATGTGCTATTTTCTCTTTCTATTTCACTTACTTTTTGAAGTACCTTTGCAGTGACCCAGTACCCTAGTTACCATGTTCTCCTGAAGACATTCTCCAGAGACCTGGGCTTCCTCTTTTAAGTGCTTTCTCAGTTAGTTGAACTCTTGGAACTTAGGACATGCCTCCAAAAATGATCCCAGGCCTCTCAGAGACAGTGGTTCAAAACACACAGATAGTTCTCCTCTTAAGGTACTATACCGCTACTTAGAAGAAGGAGAACCCATTGTGTTCTATAATTAGATATTTTCCCTTATTTCAGCAGAGAGAGAGAGAGAGATGAGGGAGACAAAGAGAGAAATGATGTAGGGAAGTAGTAGATACAGGTTTTCTTTTTTTGCCATCTTTATTTACACTCTCTACCAGTCAGTGGCAGCTGTTATATGTGTAAAAGCAGCAGTGTTAAAACATATGAAAAATAACATAATGTGGTATGATTTAAGTTGCTAAATATGAAATGACTGTCATGTGTTTGCATGGCTGGTTCAAAGGATGTACTATATTGGTTTATATATAAATACACTGATATTCAGAGAACTAATTTATGGTAAAGTCTTCCTCTGCCTTTAAAATATTTTAAACTTACTTTGTTAGGTTTTTATATTATGTAAACATCTAAAGGGGACAAAAATGGTACCAAACACAAATAATCAACAACAAAGTATTCCCAGATACTTTTTTTTACATGTTCTATGATTACTTGAGAATGTTGTTCTTTTCTTTAAATTGCCTGTAGTAACCTATCCTAACAAACCACTTCAGTATTCTTGCCTTGAGAACCCCATGAACAGTATGAAAAGGCAAAAAGATAGGACACTGAAAGATGAACTCCTCAGGTCGGTAGGTGCCCAATATGCTACTAGAGATCAGTGGAGAAATAACTCAGAAAGAATGACGAGACAGAGCCAAAGCAAAACAAAACAAAACAAAACAAACAAACAAACAAAAAAAAACACCCAGTTGTGGATGTGAATTGTGATGGGAGTGAAGTCTGATGCTGTAAACAGCAATATTGCATAGGAAACTGGAATGTTAGGTCCATGAATCAAGGCAAATTGAAAGCGGTCAAACAGGAGATGGCAAGAGTGAGCATTGACATTTTAGGAATCAGCGAACTAAAATGGACTGGAATGGGTGAATTTAACTCAGATGACCATTATATCTACTACTGTGGGCAAGAATCTCTTAGAAGAAATTGAGTAGCTGTCATAGTCAACAAAAGAGTCTGAAATGCAGTACTTGGATGCAATCTCAAAAACGACAGAATGATCTCTGTTCATTTACAAGGCAAACCATTCAATATCACAGTAACCCAAGTCTATACTCTGCTCAGTTATGCTGAAGAACTTGAAGTTGAACGACTCTATGAAGATTACAAGGTCTTCTAGAGCTAACATCCAAAAAAGACGTCCTTTTCATTATAGGGGGCTAGAATGCAAAAGCAGGAAGTCAAGAAACACCTGGAGTAATGGGCAAATTTGGCCTTGGAGTACAGAATGAAGTAGGGCAAAGGCTAATAGAGTTTTGCCAAGAAAACACACTGGTCATAGCAAATACCCTCTTCCAACAACACAAGAGAAGACTCTACACATGGACATCACCAGATGGTCGATAGCAAAATCAGTTTGATTATATTCTTTGCAGCCAAAGATGGAGACGCTCTATACAGTGAGCAAAAACAAGACCAGGAGATGACTATGGCTCAGATCATGAACTCCTTATTGCCAAATTCAGACTGAAATTGAAGAAAGTAGAGAAAATCACTAGATCATTCAGGTATGACCTAAATCAAATCCCTTATAATTATACAGAGAAAGTGACAAATAGATTCAAGGGATTAGATCTGATAGAGTGTCTGAAGAATTATGGACAGAGGTTCATGATATTGTACAGGAGGAATGATCAAGACCATCCCCAAGAAAAAGAAATGCAAAAAGGCAAAATGGTTGTCTGAGGAGGCCTTACAAATAGCTGTGAAAAGAAGAGAATCGAAAGACAAAGGAAAGAAAGATACACATTTAAATGCAGAGTTCCAAAGAGTAGCAAGGAGAGATAAGAAAGCCTTCCTCCGTGATCAATGCAAAGAACAATAGAATGGGAAAGACTAGAGATCTCTTCAAGAAAATTAGAGATACTAAGGGAACATTTCATGCAAAGATGGGCACAATAAAGGATAGAAATGCTATGGACGTAACAGAACCAGAAGATATTAAGAAGAAGTGGCAAGAATACACAAAGGAACTATACAAAAATGATCTTCATGACCAAGTTAACCACAGTGGTATGATCACTCACCAAGAGCCAGACATCCTGGAATGTGAAGTCAAGCAGGCCTTAGGAAACGTCACTATGAACAAAGCTAGTGGAGGTGATGGAGTTCCAGTTGAGCTATTTCAAATCCTAAAAGATGATCCTGTGAAAGTGCTGCACTCAAAAGGCCAGAAAATATAGAAAAATCAGCAGTGGCCACAGGACTGGAAAATGTCAGTTTTCATTCCAATCCCAAAGAAAGGCAATGCCAAAGAATGTTCAAACTACCACACAATTACCCTCATGCTCAAAATCCTCCAAGCCAGACTTCAACGGGCTGTGAACTGTGAACTTCCAGATGTTCAAGCTGGATTTAGAAAAGGCAGAGGAACCAGAGATCAAATTTCCAACATCTGCTGGATCATTGAAAAAGCAAGAGTTACAGAAAAACATCTACTTCTGCTTTATTGATTATGCCAACAGTCTTTGACTGTGTGGATCACAACAAACTGTGGAAAATTCTTCAAGAGATGGGAGTACCATACCACCTGACTTGCCTCCTGAGAAATCTGTATGCAGGTCAGGAAGCAACAGTTAGAACTGGACATGGAACAACAGACTGGTTCCAAATCGGGAAAGGAATGAGTCAAGGCTGTATATTGTCACCCTGCTTATTTAACTAGTATGCAGAGAACATCATGAGAAATGCTGGACTGGATGAAGCACAAACTGGAATCAAGGTTGCCAGGAGAAATATCAATAACCTCAGGTATGCAGATGACATCACACTTATGGCAGAAAGTGAATAAGAACTAAAGAGCCTCTTGATGAAAGTGAAACAGGAGAGTGAAAAAGTTGGCTTAAAACTAAACATTCAGAAAACTAAGATCATGGCATTTGATCCCACAAGGCAAATAGATGGGGAAAAAATGGAAACAGTGAGAGACTTTATTTTGGGGGGCTCCAAAATCACTACAGATGGTGACTACAGCCATGAAATTAAAAGACACTCCTTGGAAGAAAAGTTATGACCAACCTAGACAGCATATTAAAAAGCAGAGACATTACTTTGCCAACAAAGGTCTGTCTAGCCAAAGCTTTTGTTTTTCCAGTAGTCATGTATGGATGTGAGAGTTGGACTGTGAAGAAGGCTGAGTGCTGAAGAATTGATGCTTTTGAACTGTGGTGTTAGAGAAGACTCTTGAGAGTCCCTTGGACAGTAAGGAGATCTAGCCAGTCCATCCTAAAGGAAATCAGTTGAATATTCATTGGAAGGACTGATGCTGAATCTGAAACTCCCATACTTTGGCCACCTGATGTGAAGAACTGACTCATTTGAAAAGACCCTGATGCTGGGAAAGATTGAAGGCGAGAGGAAAAGGGGGCGACAGAAGATGAGATGGTTGGATGGCATCACCGACTCAAAGAACATGAGTTTGAGCAAGCTCCAGAAGTTGGTGATGGACAGGGAAGCCTGGCGTGCTGCAGTCCATGGGATTACAAAGATTCAGACACGACTGAGCAACTGAACTAACTGAACTGAACCTACCCTAGCAAGTTCTCTCATGTATTATAGAAGCTGAAAGTATGGAAATTAGATTTTCAGACACATTGGAATAATGTGTGCAAGGGTTAGGCACATTTTCCTTTTTGGAATAGCAGCAGTTTAATGTTGTCAGAATACAAAGGATGTCTCAGGATTATGGAGCTTTGAAAGGAGGTATAATAGTGGCAGCACCAGGCACTATTTTAAGTGTTTCACATGTACTAACTCATTTATTCCAAACAACAGTCCCCTTTTAACAGATAAGGAAACTATGGCACGAGAAGATTAATTTCCTCAAGGTGCCATGTAGGAGATAAGAGATGAGTTTTGTTTTATGGTGTCAGAGCCAGGAAATGCCTTTAAGATGACACAGAGTTTCCTCATTGAAGAAAATCTATAAAATTTTTCTGAAGCACGTAAGAGAAGACCCAAATAAATACTGACAACAACAGGTCTCTCAGTGAAAAGTCCTCAGACTGTAAATGTTAATTCTCCCTAAATTAAGCCATAAATTCAATTTAATTCCAATCAAAACTCCTTCAGGATTTTAAATGACATTTTACAAGGCAATTATTGTATTGAATTAGATTTATCTGGAAGATAATTTTTATCTAGAAGATAGAATTCTCAAGTTTTACCATGAGAATTTTGAAAGAAATTTGAATGGTGACTTTTACTATCAAATATTGAAAAATACTATAGTAATGAAAGCAGTGAAGCATTAGTAATGCTGGTGCATAAAAATGATAGAGGAAATAACCGTGAAAAGTCCAAGATCAGTGTGCACATATGAACAATGAGGCATTTAAAAGAGTAATGGTGGATTTTTGAAAAATGATGTTGGGACAGGTTATTATCCATTTTGATAAAATGAAGTTAGACACTTATGCACATATCCAAAAATCCATATAGAATAAAATTGTGAATTTTTATTATGAAAACATTAGAGTAGTTAAGAATTAAATAATTTAGAATGGAAGTAGAGACTTCTTGAGAATATATAAACCCCAGAATTTACAGAGGAAAAATTGGCAGGTTTGAACTGCCTATATTAAGGAGAAAAGCATTCTTATATATCATTATCCTGGAATGTGAAGTCAAGTGGGCCTTAGAAAGCATCACCACGAACAAAGCTAGTGGAGGTGATGGAATTCCAGTGGAGCTATTTCAAATCCTGAAAGATGATGCTGTGAAAGTGCTGCACTCAATATGCCAGCAAGTTTGGAAAACTCAGCAGTGGCCATAGGACTGGAAAAGGTCACTTTTCATTCCAATCCCAAAGAAAGGCAATGCAAAAGAATGCTCAAACTACCGCACAATTGCACTCATCTCACATGCTAGTAAAGTCATGCTCAAAATTCTCCAAGCCAGGCTTCAGCAATACGTGAACCGTGAACTCCCTGATGTTCAAGCTGGTTTTAGAAAAGGCAGAGGAACCACAGATCAAATTGCCAACATCCGCTGGATCATGGAAAAAGCAAGAGAGTTCCAGGAAAACATCTATTTCTGCTTTATTGACTATGCCAAAGCCTTTGACTGTGTGGATCACAATAAACTGTGGAAAATTCTTTTTTTTTTTTTTCTTTTCAGTTTCTCCAGAAAGCTGTATTCATTAGTTTTCAGAGAAGATTCAACCACACAGTAGATGGAAACATCTCTAAGATTTCTAAGCACTCAATATTAAACAATGCCCAAACTATTAAAAGTGAAAAATAGTTAAAAAGTAGGAAATAAAAAATAACGAATCCAGTACAGAGGAGAAAACCATTCAAAAAATTATAGCAGTTTGTTTATCAAAACAACAACTCTTAAATTCCAGCAATTATCATGACTTTAAAACTGGAGTTTCGGAAACAATCACCTCTTTACCATCAAACACAGCCAGAAAAGTTCTCCAGTTCTTCTCATGTGACCAGCTGATCAGTACAAGAGGATACAATGTACATGACTGTTTCCAACTCTTTCAGTCCTAAGTGAAGTATATTATAACAAGAATTGCTACATATGAAAGAACTCTCCATCAGCAGAGGCCTGCAGAATGTGGGGCTTGGAACCAATTCAGCTTTTACAACTGGTAAAGGACAGTTTTGATTCGACCTCCCAAAGCTTTGTTTGCAAGGCTTTCAAAACATCTTCCATCTCCTTTAGAGATTTTTCTATTTCAACTCTACTTTCAAGATTAAAAAGCTCTTTGTCTTCTGACACAATTTGCTTTTCAGATGACCCTAAAACATACCTTTCAATGGCTTCAACACTAAGGCAGAACCTGTCCCTCTTGTAGTCTAGATCCTTGGGTGTGCACCTGTACAGGTAGCCGAGGCTGAGCGAACAACCTGTGCAGTACAAAGTCTGCAGGATGCAACAATTATCATGTTTACGTTTGGATAGCATCTGTTCCTCATTCGCAGAAACATTACAGGTAACACAGCGCAGCAAGATGCAGTTGGTGTCTTCCTGGTTCGCCACCCAGCTCAGCGAGTCTCCCAGCGGTGGCCGGCAGCGCGAGCACAGAAAGACCAGCGGCCCGCCAGCTCTGCAGCCTCCTCGCGTCGCGTCCTTTCAGAGCAGGCCACCGAGGTGTCTCCGCTCATGGAGCTCCACATGTTCGCCCACTCCTGCAGCAGCTGGTGGCGGCTCGAGTCTTCCGAGAGCCGCCTGCCTAACAGAGAGGAGTCTTCCCTCTCGCCCCTGTGGCCAAACGTACAGCTTGTAGAGGAACATCTTTCCGGGGACAAAGAGCCCTCCACTAGCTACCTGGAAAATTCTTAAAGAGATGGGAATACCAGACCACCTGACCTGCCTCTTGAGAAATCTGTATGCAGGCCAGGAAGCAACAGTTAGAACTGGTCATGGAACAACAGCCTGGTTCCAAATAGGAAAAGGAGTACATCAAGGCTGTATATTGTCACCCTGCTTATTTAACTTATATGCAGAGTACATCATGAGACACACTGGGCTGGAAGAAACACAAGCTGGAATCAAGATTGCCGGGAGAAATATCAATAACCTCAGATATGCAGATGACACCACCCTTATGGCAGAAAGTGAAGAGGAACTAAAAAGCCTCTTGATGAAAGTGAAAGAGGAGAGTGAAAAAATTGGCTTAAAGCTCAACATTCAGAAAACGAAGACCATGGCATCCCGTCCTATCACTCCATGGGAAATAGATGGGGAAACAGTGGAAACAGAGTCAGACTTTATTTTGGGGGGCTCCAGAATCACTGCAGATGGTGATTGCAGCCATGAAATTAAAAGATGCTTACTCCTTGGAAGAAATTAGATAGCATATTCAAAAGCAGAGACATTACTTTGCCGACTAAGGTCTGTCTAGTCAAGGCTATGGTTTTTCCAGTAGTCATGTATGGATGTGAGAGTTGGACTGTGAAGAAGGCTGAGCACCGAAGAACTGATGCTTTTGAACTGTGCTGTTGGAGAAGACTCTTGAGAGTCCCTTGGACTGCAAGGGGATCCAACCAGTCCATTCTGAAGGAGATCAACCCCGGGGATTTCTTTGGAAGGAATGATGCTAAAGCTGAAACTCCAGTACTTTGGCCACCTCATGCAAAGAGTTGACTCACTGGAGAAGACTTTGATGCTGGGAGGGATTGGGGGCAGGAGGAGAAGGGGACGACAGAGGATGAGATGGCTGGATGGCATCACTGACTCGATGGACGCGACTCTGAGTGAACTCTGGGAGTTGGTGATGGACAGGGAGGCCTGGCGTGCTGCGATTCATGGGGTCGCAAAGAGTCGGACAGGACTGAGTAACTGAACTGAACTGAATTGATTGACAACACAAACAACACAAACAACTTGAGAACAAATATTCATAACAATGACTGAATTAAAAACACCACCCAGATTTTAACTTGACCATATATCTCCAAGGACCCCTTGGGGCTGCCACACTGTCCACATCCAATCAGTCCAATCAGTTCACACATTCTCCTATCTTCACAAACCTCCAATACCCTCTCCTTCCTCCACATCCTCAACTGATGACCTTTTTTCACTGAGAAAATGAAATTGGCCGGAATTGAGCTTTCTTGTGCTCCCACTGGAACATCTGACAGCTACTGTCTCTGCACCTGGAGATTTGCTTTGCTGCTTTGTTGTTGTTGTTTTTAAACAATGGAAGAATGGCCTGTGCTCTTCTCTGTGGCCAGAGTCTCCACCTGGCCTCTGGATCAGATGTTTTCTTACCTACTCAGGGTCCACTCTCTCTCCCGCATCATTAATTTAGACTCTCTGTTGGCTCATTTCCACCATCAGAAATCATCCTAAAAAAAAAAAAAAGAAAGAAAGAAAAAGAAACCCTTACAAAAATAAACTCTTCTTTTGTTTTACATCTTCCTCTGGCTACTACCTTATTTCTCTGTTCCTCCTTAAAACAGAATTCCTCACTTGGCATGTACCTGTCTCCTCTTGCTGTTCTCTCTGGAGAGCAATCCATTTGGAATTGTGCCTCCCTTCACTAAAACCTCTCTTCTCAAAGTCACTAATGACCCTCACATTGCCAAATATGGTGCGTGCATGCCAAGTTGCTTCAGTTGTGTCTGACTCTTTGCAATCTTATGGACTGTAGCCTGCCAGGCTCCCTGTCCATGGGATTCTCCAGATAAGAGTGAGTTGCCATGCCTTCCTCCATGGGATCTTCCAGACCCAAGTGAACCTGCATCTCCTGCGACACCTGCATTGCAGGCGGACTCTTTACCACTGAGCCACCAGGGAAGGCCAAATATGATATTTCTTCTAAATTCTCAGCTTGATCTATTTCTCTGTCACTTAAGATCTGATCTTGGAATCTACCAAGTTCCTGCCATATTCTATTCGTCAAAGCTGTCGTGGAATTCAACCCTTTGTGAGGTCGGAACAGGAGGGACTACTTGGGAATTATAGAGATTCAAACAAAAATTAATAATTGCTAATTTTATGAGCATTTACTGTGCACTAGGCACCATTCTAAGCATTTCCCGTGGTTCCTGGGACCCAACATTCTCCTGGTTTTTGTCTCACCCCACTGGTCACTTATTCTCAGGCTCCATAATGGATCCTCCTCTGTTGTTTTTACCCCGTGGATACTGGAGCACCTTAAGACTTCCTTCTCCTGCCCACACTGAATCCACAGAGCTCCCTGCATTTTAATAGCGTCTGTACACTGCTGACCCGTAGACTCATGTCACCTCCTTTCCCCACTTGAATTCCAGACTCCTCCAGCCAGGGCCCAGGCAGCAGTGAGATATTGAATAGGCTTCTCAAACATAATGTATACAAGAGAAATTCCTTTCTTTTCCCTCCAGTCTTCTCCATCTCAGCAAAGGGCTCCACCACTTACCTAATGTTTAAGCCAAACACCCTATAAATGACCTTTTTTCTCTTTTCCCTCATATCCTGTATTCAAACCATCAGATGCTCTTGTCAGTCTTACATTCAAAATTCATTCCTAAGCTGGAATCAAGATTGCCGGGAGAGAGATCAGCAGCAACCACAGATATGCAGATGATACCACTCTAATGGCAGAAAGCAAAGAGGAAATAAAGAGCCTCTTGAGGGTGAAAGAGGAGAGTGAACAAGCTGGCTTAAATGTGCACCCGTGGCGGATTCATGTCAATGTATGGCAAAACCAATACAGTATTGTAAAGTAAAATAAAGTAAAAATAAAAATTTTTTAAAAAATTAAAAAAGAAAACAAACTAAGATCAGGGCATCTGGTCTTTTCATCTCGTGGCAAATAGAAGGGGAGAAAATGGAAACAGTGACACATTTTATTTTCTTGGGCTCCAAAATCACTTTGGACAGTGACTACAGCCACAAAATTGGAAGACGCTTGCTCCTTGGAAGAAAAGCTATGACAAACCTAGCCAGCATATTAAAAAGCAGAGACATCACTTAGCCAACAAAGGTCCACATAGTCAAAGTTATGATTTTTCCAGTAGTCATGTATGGGTGTGAGAGTTGGACTCTAAAGAAGGCTGAGTGCCAAAGAATTGATGCTTTCAAACTGTGGTGGTGAAGAAGACTCTTGAGGGTCCCTTGGACAGCAAGAAAATCAAACCAGTCAATCCTGGTTCCTGAATATTCATTGGAAAGACTGATGCTGAAGCTGAAACTCCAATACTTTGGCCACCTGATACAAAGAGCCAACTCACTGGAAAAGACCCTGATGCTGGGAAAGATTGAGGGCAGGAGGAGAAGGGGACGACAGAGGATGAGGTGGTTGGATGGCCTCACTGACTCAATGGAACCGGGAGACAGTGAAAGACAGGGAAGCCTGGTGTGCCATAGTCCATGGGGTCACAAAGAGTCTGACATGACTGAGGACTGAACACGTGTGCATGCATAATCTTACTGCATTCCGATTCACAGATGAGGAGCCTGAGGCATAAAGCAATGAAGGAAGGGCACAGAAAGACTAGGTATTTCCCCCAATTCATCCAGTAGGTAAATAAGAGGTTGATCATAATTTGATCCCATTAATCTAGTTCCAAAGTCTGTGTTCTTAGTTTCTATCAGTAAAATCTCTCATGTTTAATATTATGATGGAAAGATTTGGGACAGAGAGAAAGACAACTAGATGTCAAAGGCTTCTGTTTGTATGTAGCTGACAGCATGAATTTAGTTTTCTTCAAAATTTCTTGTTCCCAGATTTAAATAGAGGCCATGTAAATGCCAAAGTCTTTTTGTTTCAAAATCATCTCTCCTTCTCCTTTTCTTCCTTCTACCCCATCTCTCATTTCTTTCTTACAGTCTTCACACCACTTGAATATGTCCCACAAGTTTGGAACATTAAACTCTACAATTAAGGCCATTGTCTAGTACCATAAGCACAATCCATTAGCAACTTTGGATATGAACACAGCCAATTTATTAAAGTAATCACTAAGCAGGTAATTTTTACTTTAAGAATGACACTCTCTGCTTTTGCCCTTAGGTTTCACTACCCTCTTTTGGATTTAGAAAAGTGAAGAAAACATTTAAAATCCTCTGTCAGTGCCTCCTGAAAAGAACTTTCCTTCTCCATATAACAAAGATATTTTTTCTTATGTTTATCATTGTTCTCCTCTAATAAAAAACAATTCCTGGTTATTTTTAGGCCTAAAAAACCAAAAATTATCTTAGATAAAATGAGAAGTGAAACTTCTGTAGTAAATAGGATATGGCAGCCTTCTTCAACCTAAGGAGATGGCATGAGAAAAGCCAGCATGAGTGGAAACATCAAGTGCGTGAGACAGGCTTGATCTTTCAATGTTCAGCTTATTTAGCTAAAGTCACAGTTGTCACAGTCACCCACTGGTCTTTGCAGACACTCAGTCTGGGTGGACTGTCAGGGATAAAGAGAAAAGAAGCAGCTTTACTGTTTGTATCAGGAAGTTGCACATTACTGTCAATTGAGAGAAAAGTAAATTACTTTCAAATGCTGCCCCTCCAGTGTCAACTGGTGCAGGCTAAGACCCTACCAGCCCCCACAGCGTCAGGTGCCGGTGCTGGGGGACATTTGCAAACACTGACAGGGTGGGAGTACCTAACAGGAAGAGCTGGGCTAGAAAGTTTCCCTCCGGATAACTAAAGGAAAAAACAGAGGAGAGTGAAGCACAGCTAGTTTCCTGGTGGAGAATAATTGTAGCACCTTCTGTCACTCATTGCTAAAATAGTCCCGTTATGTAAATACATGTGGCTTGCTCCCATCAATAGTTGCCTGCTTCAGTTTTTCTTCTCCAAATAGATTTGATATTTTCTAAACAGCAAGGATTGTAGCTTGTATTGTATTTCTTTTCTAGACACAACGCCACTCCCTTTTGCCTGCTTTACCAGCCAGCACAGATATGAATTCTCTTATCCCCACTTCGTCTCCTTACTCCCTAAACATAAGGACAGATAGACCTCATCAAGAATAGACAGATAACTCCTCCCTGGGCATTGTTTAGTGAACAGATTTTCAGACTTGTTCTCCTGGTACTTCAGCACACTTTTGTCATATCTCTAACTAGGAAAGTTAAAACTAAAATGCGATTTCCAGAACTTAGCATGCAGCATGCATGCACATACATGCGCGCGTGCACACACACAGAGGAGACAATAAAATCTTGAAATAATTCAAGTCAATTTAAAGTTTTATTAAAACTCTAGTGCATGGTGGGTATTGTGCTAGGTGTTGCGGATAACAGAGAACTGAGTAAGACTCACCCGTAAGGATCTACTCTCTGGTAAAGGAGACAGACAGGGACATAAATAACTCTTAAGAGGAGACAGAAGAATAAATAAAACTTTGTAAGAGTGTTAATTACATCCATAATCACAGAGGTATTAAACCACTGGAGCTAGAGTTTAAGCTACATAAATAGTTTCAGTTAGACCATCCTTCTTTCCACACATAGACTTCAGCACAGCTCTGTGTATTGGGTGATCTTTATTTCAAAATTCTCTCTCGGTAATACAGCTTTCTAAGTTGATTTCATGTCTTTTGGTCTTTCTTGCTAAATTAGCACTTCTCTTTGCAAATACATATATATTTTGCTGTTAATTATTTGTTCTCCACGCCCCCTCCAGTACTCCCTCTCCTTCTATAGTCTTTTACCTATTTTCCTGTCCATTCTATTGTCATCTTCTCTCCTTGTCACCTTTTCCCATATCTGCAATATTTCTCCAGACACAATGCTTTCTTTTCTTGTAATATTATCCTACTGGTAGGAGAAGCAATTTTCTTTGAAGGGAAAATATTGTCAGAAGGACAATAATTCCCCTCAAATAATCCCTAATTCTGGGACATGCTGGATCTTGGAACAAGTGAGTGTCTTTCTTTGTAACTGTCCATGGCTCTATTAACAAAACTACTGGCATTTCTCTGAAGCATCAGCGGTTGAAAGAGGCAAGAGCACAGACATAAACTAACACTTTGACTCAGCACAGGGTTGGGATGTGGTATGTATGTCCTCTCTGATGGGTGGGTGAGCCTCTTCTGGTGGGATAAACAGAGTGAATGTACGCGAGCCCCCACTGTTTCAGGTGACGCTCTCTTGTATTTTTGTTTGCCTAACACTTCACCCATACTCAGTATCTCACTGAACCCCAGCCCCAGGACTGTGATTCAGTGTGGTCCTGCCTCATCCCTTTTTCATACACAAAAAAGAGGCTGAAGTCCAGTAACATTAAGTGATAGTCTGCATGTGCCTGAGCAACTGGTATAGGAACCCGTTTTTTGTTTTTGTTTTTGTTTTTTTCCAAATTCAGTGCTCTGTTTCAAAACTAGCCTCTTACCCCTGGTGCCAACGTGCAGCATGTGAGGACGTCACATGGCAGTTTGTTGACGCTCACTTGATAAAAACTTGATCTTTACTCTAAAATGCTCATGATTGTCAAGAACCACTTAGGAATTAAATGTAACTGTTTTTTTCCCATTTCCTCTTTTAAAACATGCTCTGCTGATTTCGATTAGGCCGAGAATATTGTAACTGTGGTTTAGCTTGTAGTAGTGATGCTTCACCAACCAAGCGTGAGATGGAAGTTCAAGAAACATCAGTGGAGAAAAGGGAGCTCTCCTCATTAATAAAAGCAATTAGTGTGGCCCCAGCTGAGCAGCCAACTTGCCCAGGGGTGTTCTCGCGCACTGCAAGCATCTGAGTGCAGTCTGTTAACTGGGCAAGCCACTCTTGGCAGGAAGCTAAATATTGTCATTGATTTTAATTGTTCTCTCCACTTTACAACTCCTGATTCGCAGCCGATTGTGCTTAAGGAGAGTTTGTTCTCTAGAGAGAACTTGCGCTGTGCCTGGCCCTCTGAGACAACCAAAGTAGTCTGCATTTTGAAAAGTCAAAGTAGGACAAATGATTTCTGTAAATAGCAGAGCAAAAAACTTCTGTGCTCAGTGACTAATTTTGAGTGAATCGTGCCTGCAGGGAGTCATAGGTGGACACAATAGTCAAACCATTGAATCTAAGTCCCAGAACAGAAAGCCCAGTGTAGGTGGGGAAGATTAAGAGGTTCCGCGAGAGTACAGATAGGATTCCCCCAGTCACTGGGGACAAAGGAACTTACACAGTTTGGAGGACTTCCAGCATTTCCTGGCCCTTGCAAAACTTTACCACTGCTAAGGAGAGGAAGGTTCTCTCAGATATCAAAAACAGACACACTCCGTTTCTTTGTTTAATTATGAGTTCATTGTAAATGCATATGGGAATAAAAAGGGAGAGAAAGTTATCATATCTGCCATAAATCCAGTACTCTGAGCAACTGGAACACAGTCTTTGCCATCCAGAACACAGCAGTAGCTCTAGTTAGCCTGCATGAGCGTTGGTGACCGAATGGCCACCCCAGTTGCTCAGAACTCAGCTCTCCTCTCCCTGATGGGTATTTTGTCTCTGCTAATGAATACATAACCTTTATTTTTCTTTTTTCTAATTATTTATTTCAGTTTCTACTTTATTTTTGCTTTTTACTGCTGCCATCTCCATGCAGCTGTAGTGGATTGTTACCACTTTCTGACTCTTCAGCCTCTCACCACTGCCCTCCTTCCTAATGACACCAAATCCTCCTCAAAAGGAATTCTCCATCATCCCATCAGATGGAGGTCTCCATCTCTATCAGTCGTGGTGGAGACAAGGCCTCACTTCTACTGCAAAAATTAAAGGACCCTGAATTTCTCTCTTCCTTCTAGAACTCTTCTAGTTCTCAGAAAGAACTATCTTATGCCAATATGATAATTTCTTCTAAAACTTCAAATCTTGAGTGAATGATGCAAGAATTTGAAAATGACTAGAGGGATTATTCATCTCAGCAACAGTAGCACATACAGAACATGGTGATTCTGTGCGTGACCTTGGCTCCTGTTATTTTGCTGACTTTCTGCACTTTCTGTACATCTCTCATACAGGAGACCCTCACAGACACTGCAGATTTGGGTCTGGATCATCACAATGAAGTGAATATCGCAATAAAGCAAGTCACATGAATCTTTCTTTTGTTTCCCAGTGCATATTAAAGTTATATTTATACTGTAGTGCAGTCTGTTAGGTGTTCAATGGCATTATGCCTATAAAAACAATGTACATGTTGGGGGTTCATGTTTGGGAACACATGTAAGAATTAAAGATTTTAAAATTTAAAAAATAAAAAACTAAAAAAAAAAAAAGAAAAAAAAATAAAATTAGTGCTGTTGGGAAAATGCCCAATACAAGGTTGCCACACACATTCAATTTATAAAAAGAAAAAAAATTTATTGCAAAGTACGATAAAATAAAGAGCGATAAAATGAGGTATGCCTGTATTTTTTGTGTTTCTTAGAGATTTCTTTCCAGTAAATTTCCATTTCTTGTGAAACATCAGAATGTAAGCACTGGGATATTCTTCTGCTTGTTCAGTATAAGTATTTAGTGCATCAAGCATTGTCTGACCCAGAGTGAGTGTTCAATGGCTATGTATTAAATAAATAAATGAAAGAATGGAATAGCAATTACTGTTGCTTGCAACCAAGTTTCTATAATGCGATGTAGGAAGAGGAACTCAAATAGAGCCCAGTGGTCTTTCTGAATTCAGACAGACTGTGGAACTCAAGGACGGTTATGTTCTTATAATATATGGGATAGAATATCGAAGGGAAGAAAGCTGTACACAGGGAAGACTGCTAAGATCTGTAGGGGATGTCCTTGAAGCTTTGAGCACAAGCTTATCTATGTATGCATGAGATGAATATCTATAAGGTAGAAAAAAGAAGCTGCCAAAGCTATAGGTTGAATAATACCCTAAGTTAACACAGATATTTTTCCCCCTGCAGCCAGACTGGAGAGACCTCATACTACACTGGGAATTTGGTAGAATCCTTGGAAAGTTCCGCCTTAGCAGTGGACTCACTTATACCTAACATAAAGGCTGCTCTGGGTCCATCCTAACAAAGCTTGAAAGAAAACCTCAAAGTCATTACATTGACTTGATAGTAACTTTACTTTCTGCTAGAAATTAAACATTGTTTAAATGAATACAACAAAATTCACTATAAAACAACATAAATTTCACAATGTCTAGCATTAAAAAATTATCAGGCATGAAATATAAAGCAGGAAAATACCTAGAAACAGTAGAAAAAAATAAGAAAATGAGGGAATGGTATAATTAGCAAATATGGTTTTAATACTGAAAATACTAATTACAAATGAAAAGTGAAAGTGAAAGTTGTTCAGTCGTGTCTGACTCTTTGCAACCGCATGGACTATACAGTCCATGGAATTCTCCAGGCCAGAATACTGGAGCGGGTAGCCTTCCCCTTCTCCAGGGGATCTTCCCAACACAGGGATCAAACCAGGTCTCCTGCATTGCAGGCAGATTCTTTACCAGCTGAACCACCAGGGAAGCCCAAGCATATAATTACAAATATATGCTCAATAATGTAAAGAAAAATGTGACTATGATGATAAGAAAAAAATGAAGATTTTCAAAAGACCCACATGAAACGTTTAAAGATTTAACTGAAGTATATAAATTGAAAAATGCACTAGGAGCAATTAAGAGCAGATTAAATATTGCAAAGATATGATCAGTGGATCTGAAGATGAAGCAATAATCATCCAAAATGAAGCAGCACAGTGGAAAAAATGAATAGACTTATTTCACTGTCAGTCTGACAAATGTCCAGGTGGATGAGAGAGAGAGAAAGCGGGAGAAACACTTAAAGAGATAACAGGTAAAAACTTGCAAAATTTAGTGTAAATCATAAACCCATATTATGAAGAGCTTTAGAAATTAAAAAATTAAGAAAAATCACACCAAAGCACATTATTGTCAAAGTTTTAAAAAGCACTGATAAAGAGAAAATATTTAAAGCAACCAGGAATACATGGTACTACATACAGAAAAAAACAAAAGTTTTACAGCAGATTTCTCATCAGAAATTATGTTATCCTGACTATAGAGTAATGTCTTTTGAGTTGAAATACATTATTAAACTGACAGTTCTACATCTAATAAAGATGACTTTGAAACATAAGTGCTAAATCAAGTCCATTCTAGACAAACAAAAGATGAGATAATTTATTGCCAAAAGTCTTGCTTTGTAAGAAATGTAAAGCAAAAATGTTAAGCAGAGTTCTTAAGGCTGAAACAAAATGTTGCTAGGTAGAAATCGAAATCAACATGATAAAAGGAAGAGCATCAGAAATAAAAACTAAACTCTGATGTTTACCTCCCACCATATACAAATATTAACTCAAAATGGATCATTGTCCTAAATATAACAATTACAAATATCAAACATTTAGAAGAAACATAGATATTTGTTACCTTTCTTAGAATATTAAAAGTATAAACTATAAAACAAATAATTGATAAATTGGCCTTCATCAAAACTGAAACCTTTGCTTTTTTAAAGTAACAGTTAAGAAAAGGCAGATGTAAGAGAAAATATTTGCAAACTTTATATCTGATAAAAGACTTGTATCCTAAATACACAAATATATCTTAAAATTCAATAATAATTTTAAAAAGCTACTGAACAAAAATGGGCAAATTCATTTGTGCACCAATAAAAGAGCACATGAAAAGATATTCAACACCATTACTCATTCAGTTCAGTTCATTTCAGTCACTCAGTGGTGTCTGACTCTTTGCGACCTCATGGACTGCAACACACCATACTTCCCTGCCCATCACCAACTCCCAGAGTTTACTCAAACTCATCTCCATTGAATCAGTGATGCCATCCAACCATCTCATCCTCTGTCATCCCCTTCTCTCACCCTCAGTCTTTCCCAGCATCAGGGTCTTTTCAAATGAGTCAGCTCTTCGCATCAGGTGGCCAAAGTATTGGAGTTTCAGCTTCAACATCAGTCCTTCCAATGAACATTCAGGACTGATTTCCTTTAGGATGGACTGGTTGGATCTCCTTGCAGTCCAAGGGAGTCAAGAGTCTTCTCCAACACCACAGTTCAAAAGCATCAATTCTTCAGCCCTCAGCTTTCTTTCTGGTCCGACTCTCACATCCATACATGACTACTGGAAAAACCATTACTCATTAAGGCAATGCAAATTAAAACCACAACATGATAAAACTACATGTTCATTAGAATAGGTAGATTTTTTTTTAAATGGCAATGTCAAGTGCCGATGAAACACAATTAGAACTCCCATACATTGTTAATGGAAACTCAAAATGGCACTATCACTCAGGAAATCAGGTTTAACAATTTTTTATAAAGGTAACCATATCCTTACTCTATCACCCAGCAATTTCAGTCCAGGTATTTACCTGAGAGAAATGAAGACTTATGTCCACACAAGATTTGTACACTAATGTTCAGAGCTGCTTTATTTATAACAATTCAAAATTGGAAACCAGGGCTTCCCTGGCAGTCCAGTGGTTAAGAATCTGCCTTGCAATGCAATGCAAGGGGACACTAGTTCAATGCCTGGTCCGGGAAGATCCCACATGCTGCAGAGCAACTAGGCCCATGGGCCACAACTATTGAGCCTGCACTCTAGAGCCTCAACTACTGAGCCCACGTGTAGCAACTACTGAAGCCCATGTGCCTAGAGCCTGCGCTCCACAGCAAGAGAAGCCACCACAAGGAGAAGCCAGCACATCACCGCTAGAGAGCAGCTCCCTCTCTTCACAGCTAAAAAAGCCCCCCACACAGCAATGAAGACCCAATGCATCGATAAGAAATAAGTAGAAATAAATTTAAAAAACTGGAAACCACCGAAATGTCCATCAATGATTGAATGTATAAATAATTTGTGGTATATCCTTTTTCAGCAATAAAAAAAGGAACAGTCTGTAGCTATGCAAAAATACACAAATGAATATTAAAAGTATTATTTTGAGGAAAAGAAATCAAACACAAGACTGTTTAATGCCTAATTCTTTCATTCAACATAATTATATATATGAACTATATATATTATAATATATGGTGGTATTTTGTTATGGAAGCCCAAAAAACTAATACAAAAGACTCTATGTGTTTGTTAAAACTTGTGAAACTACACTTAAAATAGGGGATGATTATCGTTGAGGCAGTCCAAGTGCACACTGGAAAAGAATTTCCAGACAACATTTCAGAAGGGGGTGAGTTTAGTAATAACAAAGAGCAGAGATAATATGGACACTGCAAGTGCAGTGGGTCACCCTCTCGACAGATACAGAGAGAGTCGATGCTTTCATGGGTTAGTAGCCAATTTCTATAGCCTCAAGACAAAGAAAGTTCCTGCTGAAAGGCTGGCATTAGCTGATTGCTTAGGGTGCTATGAGGGCATCTTTGCCTAATTTGGAGTCAGGAAGGCTGTTAGTGATGATCAGGGTTGAGGGGAAATGGGGATTGGCAACAGTTACAAAGTGGTCCAGTCAGCTTTGGGGGTGAACTTGGTTCTGGACTCTGCTTCTGTGGCCTTGGTATGAGGTCTCATACCTGTGGCCTTGGGGCAGGACTCCACGATTATTCTATATAAGTTGTATCTCAGTAGACCTGATTAAAAGCAAGGCCATAAAAGGATAGGGATGCTGGAATGAATCTGTAGTAAATGCCTAACTATATCCCCAAGATGTTCAAGATGAGCTTCTTTTTCCAAAAGCTTGAATTTGAGAAGTCTTCTCTGTTGGCTGAGTGACATATGACTCCTAATTGCAGTGGGGAGAAGGAAGACAGTGGAAGGATTTGCAAGAGCAGAGGTTATACAGTTGCCCCGTACTTTCTCCATGATTGGCAGCAGAGCTGAGACTCAAGATTTGAGTCTTCTGACCACCTAGGAATTTTGGTGGTAGTTACTTGTTCATGGGATCCCTGGGGCATAGAGAGATGGCTAGCCCTCTAAGGCTTTCCCTGACTTGTCAAATAAAAGTAACAAAGGTACAGTCTTGAAATAAGCCACTGTAATAGAGATTAACAACCTCTCAATGTACAAAATTCAATCTTTAAACTGAATTGGAAGCTGGGTACCCCTGAGCATGGACTTTGTGACCTCAAGGGTCATATTGTAGCATATAACTAGTACTTCATCCCTTTTTATGTCCAAATACTTTTCCACTGTATGCATATACCGTATTTGACTATCCATAATTAGTTGATGGTCATATAATTTGTGTTCACCTTTTGGCTATTATGATTAATGCTGCCATGGACATTTGTTAAGCAGCAGAAAGTAGTGACAGCAGTCATCATTTGACATAACTGGTGTTCCAATCCTCTCTTCCAAATGGAACCTCAACCTGCCTTTTGAAGTAATCTTCCATTGTGTGTGATCATTGAGAGAGGCAGCAGCCAACTCATGCTGCAAAGGCTTTAGGGGCCAGCCTGTGCAGTTCCGTACCTGGGCAGCCACGGAGTGAGCATTTGATGTAGAGTCAGTCCATGAGCCTGAGGTTCTTGAATCTTGGAGCAAACCACTCAGTGATGTGAGAGATGACTGGAAGTCACTTCATGGCTGCTACTGCACAGCATCCCAGAGACACTCACTTCCTGCTGCTTGACTCTTCTGGGGCTCTAGCTGTCTGTCTTCCAGAGATCTTTGGGTCTTTCCTGGTCACTAGTCTCCAGTCAATCCTGGAGGCCCAGGATCCTTCCAATAAACCCTTTGTGCTTGGGAGATTCAGTTATTCTTTTAATTAAAGCTATGTATGTATATTACTTTGTACAATACTCTGCTCTGTGTCATTTTCTTTATGGTTCTGTGTGCAAACTCCTTAAGAGGCAGGATATGACTGAGCTGGCCAGCCACCATCCTAGGATCGTCCAAGGGAGATTCAGGTGGGCAGATAAGACACGATCTTCCAGAATGCAAACTAATTGCAAGTACAGACATTTTGTTTTACAGTCAAGGACCCAACCTAGTCCAACCCATTTCTTTGGAGAGTCTCACACCATCAAACATAATAACCTACAAGGACTTTTATGAGAAGGTGGCTCATGAGTAAGGATGCTTCATTGGGGGGCCTGGAACATCTCAGAAAAGGGCAGTGTAAACAGCATATATTTCGTGTGGCTTCATCTGGGTAATACAGAAAGCTCCAAGGATTTATCTTTCTATGCCAGTGAATTCCAGCTGTTATAAGACCCTCACATGGTGACCCTTGAGAGCTTTTGCAAATACACACAGGGAGAATCCCAGTTAAAGTTCAGTCCTCTCTTTCCTCAGCACTCTAACCATTATGACTTGTCTGCAGTTTACAGAGCTCTGGTTCCAACCCAGGGGCTGTAGGCCACTGCTCCCTGATTTTTTAGGGCAATGCACAAAGGTACAAATTGTATTCTCTGGCCTGAAAAGGAATTCATGGGTTTTGAGAGGACAGCAAATGAGGTCGCTGTGAACTAGAACTTAGGTGTTAAGAAAAACAGGCTCACCGAATGTTAATTGCTTCTGGTGATTATTGCAATGTGCTGGGTATTTTGCTTTTTTCCCAAAGTGCAGACTCAATGTGTGATGACAAATATTGGTGAAGCCCTTTTACTTTAATTGTGATTCTGGAGTCTAGACTCCCTTACCTGCTGCTAGCTGCCATTCACCCTCATTACAGGTTTTGCAAATTAGACAGTCACTCTGTGGGTATCTACTATAAGGTGCACGAAGCAAATGCTGCTTGGGAAAGAATATATTATTAAACCTACAGGGTAAGCTGTTACAGGCACTGTGCCTCTAACCTGCTGTCTCCATCTCCTCTGCCTCCTGTGATGAAAACAGACTGCTCCAAACGTTAAAAACAGAGAAACTGAAATCCAATATTCATATCTCAGCATAACAGGAATAAAATGCTCATAGGCAATTTGTCAGTGTTTATTAACTGTGACCTAGAAAAATGCAACTGTGGCAGTGTCTTCTCACATGTGTGTGACAGGATGGGATTTTTCCCCCAGCCTCTTCTTTTCTAATCCCATCCCCGTCTGTCTGGTAAAACAGAGCAAAAGTGAACCTGCCAGCATGATGATACTGAGGAAGTTGGTCAATGTCAATGGGGAAAAATCCTCTTGCTATGTTTTCCTGGGGAAAAAAAAAAAACTAAAGATTTCCCTTGCCAGCAAGTCCGGGGCCCTGAGGAGACCAACCCAACAGATCCCTGTAGGAAACTGGGAAGAACTGGCTAGCAGATAATTAGGGCCCTGAAAGCAGGAGAACAGCTTAAACAACTGAGAGCACGGCCAATGGAAAAGAAAGAAGAGCAGAGAAGACACCCACAGGGCCTTCTGGGGTGACTGTGTGGGCTTCCAGGTGACTCCACCCAAAACCAACAATAAAACAAAACAACCACCCACAAGATAATTTTACCCCTCCTTCTGTACTTCCTATGTTTCCTTAAGGG